>NC_074673.1:57672776-58020276 GCF_029448725.1 Salvelinus fontinalis | reverse complement strand
ATTGGATTTGGGATTAGAAAGTTAAGCGTTTAAAACAGCGACCAGCTAAACAAAACCAAAGCATGGATTGCTGTCATACCTTGTCCATAGACTGACCAGGGTAAGGAAACCTATTCCTTTTCTAGTCAGAAGATTCTGGATGTTGCTAAACAACCACCTAACTAACTTAAAAACAGTTTGAACACCCTATGTAAAAATAAGCTAACACTTTTAAAAAGTGAACTATCCCTTGATAATAATAATCCGTTTCCAATGTAAAACATGTTTACGACATTTTCATTCCAACAAGCAATAGCCATCACAAACTGGTCTTGCTGGATGACTATTCATATTAAATGTCCCTGTTTATGAATCTAGTAATAAGATCTGCCACAAGTGGGTCACGTGTTGGCTGACATAGCACTGCTGGAGAAGACTGTTGTGTCTGTATTATGTGTCAGTGGGATCACACACTATGGAATAACTGCATGGATGGTGGTTGATAGTTACACCTAATTTGAAGGTCCTCTTCCAAACTGCTTCTAAAACAAATTTGGATTAAATTAAGTACATTATTCACAAAGACACATATATAAAATGATGTACATTGATTAATACATAACTTGTACGAGTAACATTTTGTATGTTTAACATTATTACACACGATTAAATGTTACTAAATGGTTCAATCAAATAAGTATTTCATGTATTCAATAATATGCATAACTCTTACAAGTTACTTGAGAGTCCATATATTTTGGAAGAGCATCTGTTGATTTGTCCGTAAATAGAATAACGCGAGCTTGAATTCCATCAGTAAATAAAGAGAACGACAAAAAGGGGAATATCACTTTCCCTCTCACTTCTCGGGTGCAATTGTCCCTATGTACAAAACAACATCCTAGAGGAAACCTGTCCAGAAAAAAATGAAATACGTATGTACAGTAGATCTGAAAGAACTTGATAGGTAACAACAATAAGATGGTAGCACCACCTTTCCCTCTCATAGACTAGGTACATAGAATGCTGCATTGCTTATACCTATCCAGTCCTTTCAGATCTACACAACAAGTGTATCGAGGCCAGGGGCTAGGGGCTGTTTCTGGCCTAGGTCTCTCAGCTGATGGAAACTTCCCTGACACAGGGTTTGTCGGTGGGCTGTAAGCTATCTTCCCCTACCAGGGCTAGAACCAGTGGTGACAGGGACTCATGTTCCTCTCAGGTTGCTCTGCATCATTCTTACCCCCCACAGCAGGCTCCCGGGATCGGGGTGTGAGGGTCAGAGGCAGGGGCTGGAGGTATTGGTGGAGGTTTGAGGGGAACGATGGGACGAGGTCTCCCTCTACTGCTGCTGCTGATGTCTAATGTGGCTTTTAGGTTTCAGCAACACCTTACATGACATAGAAATGAACCATTAGCAAAGGGTAAATACAATGTAGCCTAATCAGCTATTTAATGACGTTGTATCAGATACCGTATGTAAATACAAGTTACAGAATACTTGCCACTTAGTCCCGTTTTCTCAGTTCTCAGTTCACATCTGCCCAGACTGTCACGACTTCCGCCGAAGTTGGCTCCCCTGCCTGTAGCCACCGATCCCTTTTTCGTTTGTCTGTTTGTTTTGTCTTATTAGTTTCACCTGTGTTTCTGTTGTTTTGGGTTAATGAGCTTCCCTATATTTAGTAGGTAGACCCGCCCTTGTTTTGTGCGGGATTGTCTTTATTTTGTTACGTGTGTGCATTCTAGGCTGAGGTGTATTTTCTTTCTTTCACTTGACACCCTGTGGTTTTTGGGTTGTCACGTTATATGTCCGCGCCCTGTATTTGTTGGGCTTATATTTTATGTGTGCCTTATTAAAGAGCACTATAACCCCAGTGGAACTCTCTCTGTGCCTGATTCCTGCACCCACCTAGTTCCGCGTGACAGAATCGCGCACCAATCATGGAATCAGCAGGAGCAGCCGCATCTCCTCTCCCATCGATGGAGGAAAGGGTCCTCCATCATACCAGTGTTCTCCACAGGATTGGTTCAGCTATGGACCAAATGATGGAGAGGATGGATCGATGGGAGAAGAGTGGCCTTCCCACCTCATCTCCAGCACCCCCTCCTCCAGCACCTCCTGTTCCTGCTACCGCATCCGGCTCCGGGGCTCTTCGGCTGGCGCTCCCACGGGAGTATGATGGAACTGCGGCTGGGTGTCAGGGTTTCCTTCTCCAACTGGAACTTTACCTGGCAACCGTTCGTCCTACTCCCTCCGGAGAGGAGAGTGTGAGCGCTCTCGTCTCCTGTCTGACTGGACGAGCTCTCGAGTGGGCCAACGCAGTGTGGAATGGCCCAGACTCGGCGAGGGATCATTACCCTGAGTTTACCCGCCGATTCCGAGCTGTGTTTGACCACCCACCAGAGGGTCGTGTGGCGGGTGAACGGCTGTTCCACCTGCGTCAGGAGACGAGGAGCGCTCAGGACTTTGCCCTGGAGTTTAGGACCTTAGGAGCAGGGTGGAACGACAGGGCCTTAATAGACCATTTCCGATGCAGCCTTAGGGAGGACGTCCGCATGGAGGTAGCGTGTCGGGACACCACCCTCACGCTGGATGAATTCATTGTCATGGCCATCCGTCTCGACAACCTGCTGGCTGCCCGCGGACGTTCGGAACAGGTCCTGTCGTTTCCACCTCCCAGCCCTCCTGCTCCTATCCCTATAGAGTTAGGGGGGGCAGTGTCGAGGAGGACCGGAGGAGGAGTGTCCTCCTGCACCAGTTGTGGTCGGCGAGGGCACACGGCCGACCGGTGCTGGAGGAACTCGTCTGGGAGTCGGGAGAGCAGGCGGAGCACTACTCGATCACCCCAGGTGAGTCAGCACCAGACTTACCCAGAGCTTCCTGTCGGTCATATGTATGTGTTAACCTCTTTCCCCGGGTTTTCTCCCTCTCTACAGCATAAGGCGCTAGTCGATTCAGGCGCAGCTGGGAATTTCATAGATCGGGGGCTCGCGTTAAGGCTAGGGATTCCCCTTGTGTCGTTAGACCTACCTTTCCCCGTGCACTCCTTAGATAGCCGGCCATCAGGGTCAGGAATGGTCAGGGAGGCCACGGTACCACTGGGCATGGTAACGCAGGGGAGTCATAAGGAGCAGATTAGTCTGTTCCTTATCAACTCACCTGCGTTTCCAGTGGTGTTGGGAATTACCTGGCTAGCTCAGCACAACCCGGTGATTTCCTGGCGACAGGAGGGTGGTCAGAGGAGTGTTCAGGCAGGTGTAAAGGAGTTGCCATTGGTGCGACTACGGTGGAGAGTCCAGACCAGGTTTCCACCGTGCGCATTCCCTCTGATTATGCCGATTTGGCTATCACCTTCAGTAAAAAGAAGGGGACCCAATTACCACCCCATCGTCGAGGGGACTGCGCGATAAACCTCCTGGAGAACGCTGCACTTCCTAGGAGTCACGTGTATCCTTTGTCCCAGGAGGAGACAGTAGCTATGGAGACATATGTTACTGAATCGCTGGGACAGGGGTACATTCGGCCCTCCGCATCACCTGTCTCCTCAAGCTTCTTTTTTTGTGAAGAAGAAAGATGGCGGTTAACGCCCGTGCATTGATTATCGAGGTCTAAATTCCATCACAGTGGGGTTTAGTTACCCACTACCTGTCATCGCTACGGCGGTGGAATCATTTCACGGGGCGCGCTTCTTCACAAAACTGGACCTGAGGAGTGCATATAATCTGGTGCGTATCCGGGGAGAGGATGAGTGGAAAACTGCATTTAGTACTACATCTGGCCATTATGAGTACCGCGTCATGCCATATGGGTTGAAAAATGCTCCAGCCATCTTTCAATCCTTCGTAGATGAGATTCTCCGAGACCTGCTCGGGCAGGGAGTGGTAGTGTACATCGATGACATCTTGATCTACTCTGCCACACGCGCGGTGCATGTGTCTCTGGTGCGTAAGGTACTTGGGCGACTGCTGGAGCATGACCTGTAATTGCAAGGCGGAGGAATGTGAGTTCTTCAATCAGGCCGTTTCCTTCCTGGGTTATCGTATTTCCACCTCCGGGGTGGTGATGGAGGAAGACCGCGTTACAGCCGTGTGTAATTGGCCGACTCCGACCACGGTGAAAGAGGTGCAGCGGTTTTTAGGGTTTGCCGATTACTACCGGAGGTTTATCCGGGGTTTTGGTCAGGTGGCTGCTCCCATTACCTCACTGCTGTGGGGAGGACCGGTGCGCTTGCGTTGGTCAGCAGAGGCAGACAGAGCTTTCAGTCGTCTGAAGGAGCTGTTCACCAATGCGCCCGTGTTGGCGCATCCGGACCCCTCTTTAGCGTTCATAGTGGAGGTGGACGCGTCCGAGGCGGGGGTCGGGGCCGTGCTGTCCCAGCGCTCGGGCGTACCACCCAAGCTCTGCCCTTGTGCCTTCTTTTCGAGGAAGCTCGGTCCTGCGGAGCGAAACTATGACGTGGGGGACCGGGAGTTGTTAGCTGTAGTCAAGGCTCTGAAGGTGTGGAGACATTGGCTTGAGGGGGCGAAACACCCTTTTCTCATCTGGACTGACCATCGTAATCTCGAGTACATCCGGGCAGCAAGGACACTAAATCCGCGTCAGGCTAGATGGGCCATGTTTTTCACCCGGTTTCAGTTCACCATATCATACCGGCCAGGCTCCCAAAACACCAAAGCCGACGCGTTGACCCGCCTCTATGATACCGAGGAGCGGTCCGTTGAGCCAACTCCCATCATTCCACCTTCATGTCTCGTGGCACCGGTGATATGGGAAGTGGACGCGGAGATAGAGAGAGCCTCACGGTTAGAGCCGCCCCCCCCCCTAACTGTCCAACGGGGGCTCAGTACGTGCCGGGGGGGTCCGGGATAAGCTAATCCGTTGGGCTCATACTCTCCCCCCCTCGGGTCATCCTGGCATCGAGAGGACAGTGCGGAGTCTTAGAGGGAGATACTGGTGGCCCACGTTGGCTAAGGACGTTAGATTTTATGTCTCCTCCTGCTCGGTGTGCGCTCAGAGCAAGGCTCCTCGGCACTTGCCTAGAGGGAAATTACAGCCCCTCCCCGTTCCACAACGGCCGTGGTCACACTTATCGGTGGACTTTCTTACCGATCTTCCCCCGTCCCAGGGAAGTACTACGATCCTGGTCGTTGTGGATCAGTTTTCTAAGTCCTGCCATCTCATCCCGTTGCCCGGTCTCCCTACGGCCCTACAGACTGCGGAGGCCTTGTTTACCCATGTCTTCCGACACTATGGGGTGCCTGAGAACCGTTTCTGATCGGGGCCCCCAACCGACATCCAGAGTTTGGAGGGCGTTTATGGAGAGACTGGGGGTCTCGGTCAGCTTGACCTCGGGTTTTCCCCCGAGAGTAATGGGCAGGTGGTGCGCGTAAACCAGGATGTGGGCAGGTTTCTGCGGTCATATTGCCGGGACCGGCCTGGTGAGTGGGCGAGGTATGTTCCTTGGGCTGAGCTCGCTCAGAACTCCCTCCGCCACTCCTCAACGAACATGTCCCCTTTTGAGTGTGTGTTAGGTTACCAGCCAGTCCTGGCCCCATGGCATCAGAGCCAGACCAAGGCTCCTGCGGTAGAGGAATGGGTACAGCGCTCCAAGGACACCTGGAAAGCCGCCCAGGAATCGCTAAGGTTAGCGAGACAACGGCAGAAGAGGAGCGCTGACCAGCACCGCAGTGAGGCCCCCGTGTTCACACCGGGGGACAGGGTCTGGCTCTCGACCCGAAACCTGCCCCTCCGCCTGCCCTGTCGGAAGCTGGGGCCGCAGTGTGTGGGGCCGTTTAAGGTCCTGAGGAGAATAAACGAGGTGTGTTACAGGTTACAACTTCCTAGGTATTACCGTATTAACCCCTCGTTTCATGTGTCTCTCCTCAGGCCGGTGGTGGCTGGTCCCCTGCAAGAAGGTGAGGTGCCTGAGGTCCCTCCACCCCCTCTGGATATCGAGGGGTCCCCGGCGTACACAGTACGTGGCATTCTGAACTCGAGACGCCGGGTGAGGGGCCTACAGTACCTCGTAGTCTGGGAGGGGTACGGTCCGGAGGAGAGATGCTGGGTTCCGGTGGGGGACATTTTGGATCCTTCTCTACTGAGAGACTTCCACCGCCTCCACCCGGATCGCCCGGCGCCTCGCCCTCTGGGTCGTCCTCGAGGCCGCGCGTCAGGAGGGGGGTACTGTCACGACTTCCGACGAAGTTGGCTCCCCTGCCTGTTCGGGCGGTGCTCGGCGGTCGTCGTCACCGTCCTACTAGCCGCCACCGATCCCTTTTTCGTTTGTCTGTTTGTTTTGTCTTATTAGTTTCACCTGTGTTTCTGTTGTTTTCGGTTAATGAGCTTCCCTATATTTAGTAGGTAGACCCGCCCTTGTTTTGTGCGGGATTGTCTTTATTTTGTTACGTGTGTGCATTCTAGGCTGAGGTGTATTTTCTTTCTTTCTCTTGACACCCTGTGGTTTTTGAGTTGTCACGTTATATGTCCGCGCCCTGTATTTGTTGGGCTTATATTTTATGTGTGACTTATTAAAGAGCACTATAACCCCAGTGGAACTCTCTCTGCACTTGATTCCTGCTCCCACCTAGTCCCGCGTGACACAGACAGAATGGAATTGTATTGACTTTCTGAAATGTGAAAAATATGTGATAAAAATAAACGTTGAACATGCATCAGGCCTATATCATCTTAGAATTTGCCACAATATTGACAGTCATTGCCAGTGTTTGGGTCAAATTCCAATTTTCCTCATTGGAAAAGCAATGAGGAAATGAGACGCGGACAATTGTGTCATTTCTGTTTTCTTCAGGAATTGGCTGAATTCAAATGGAATTAACCCCAGCCCTGGTAATCAGTGTAACGAATCACGTAAAGAAGTAAACAATTGTCTGTTGGACTAGGAGGGCTTGCAGGACTTGAGGTATCAGAATGTAGCAATTTTAGGGGGGAAGGGAGAATGTCATCCCAACACATTTTTATTTTACATTTTAGTCATTTAGCAGACCCTCTTATCCAGAGCGGCTTGCAGTTAGTGCATTCACGATAGCTAGATGGGACAACCACATTTTTCAGTAGAGTCAGAGCCATTACACTAAGAGATCCCAACCTCTTGATGAGGTCCTAGGTGTTGGCTTATGGTCGCTTCACTACCCCCTTCCTGGTTACAAGAAACGCAGGTGTGAGTACCCCTGTCTACCGCTAGGGGGGGGTGTCAGCACAGGGATCTCGACACAAATCAGGCTGCAAGTCAGTCAATACAACTGTCTCCTGTCAATACACTTCTGAATGCATGTAAAATGGTTGTTTTACAAATGATTTGAGATTGAATTTACAGAGAACAAATAGCTAAACATTTGAATTGCAATTAAATGTTTTTGAATGTCATTGTAGGATACACTTTTTTTTACAAGATATGTTGTACATTTTCCTTGGTAAATCATTACAAACAAACCACTAAAGATTTCTCTTCAAATCTATCGCCATTCCGTTTTTTTCACCTAGTCAAACAACAAGTTCAAATATTCATCATCAAGTCACTAAAAATGTACTGTCACCACATTCTCTATTAGGTCTCATCCATATGTATGAGCTTTCTGACTAATTTGTTTAAGAGCAACAAGTAATTTGGCAACAGATTCTAATTAAAACACATCTCTTGGTAGTTGTTGCCCCTGGCCACAGATCTAGGATCAGATTGCTCTACCCAATCCTAACCACTGCTGGGATAACAAAATATTGGACCCTGTTTTAGTGGTTATGAGGAGCATTGTGGAAAGATTTTTACATCCAGCTTGCCACAGGAGCTGTACATAAAAAAAGACGCACTACAGAGAATGTTTGCTGCTCCCAGTGAGTGGACCTGGGCCTTGATCGAATGCTTAAAAAATGCGTTCCTCCTAAGTAATCACTGATTTGACACCATTGGATAGGAGAAAGTAAGGGTTCTACCACACAGCTTCCACCAATCCACATTATGTCAGAGTAGTGATTTACTTTAAGAAAAGTAGGAAGGAGGGACACATTTTTAAAGTACGGGGCCATTGTCTTTTCAAACAGGGCCATTGTCTTTTCTCCACAGGCTTTTACAGACAGCAATCACAGCAAGACAAACAAGCAGGAATTCCTATCACAGCCACTAGGTGTCAGTCTAAAGATGTGTACATGAGGAGGCCCCCTCTCTCTCTCTCTCTCTCTCTCTGTCTCTACTCTCTCTCTCGCTCCTGTTTGGGAACGTACACCCTTTACTCATCCCCACCAATGGCACCAATGGCAATGACATCATCAAAATAGAAAGCTGGTGTCATCAGCGCCATATACACCTCTATATGACTCTGAATTACGTATCAGTCTGTGACGTATTACCTTGTCAGAAAATGTTACCCATCTACCAAATTAGAATTATTTAAAGCAAATTATTGCAAACTGACTTAAACTTAGCACTTAGGCCTTAGTCTAGTTGCATGACAATTATTACAGTTAATAATGATATTATAATAAGTAAGTACTCATGTTTTGCAGTTATTAGTACTTCAAGATTTTCAATGATGTTATCCACTTATTCAGCACACTTTGGGGAGAATATTCAGAATGTGGTTTTGTTATTTCCATACACTTTAGCTTGCCTGTATTGAAATAATTATGCATATAAAATATGCATATTGTTTATTTATTTATACAGTGGGGAGAACAAGTATTTGATACACTGCCGATTTTGCAGGTTTTCCTACTTACAAAGCATGTAGAGGTCTGTCATTTTTATCATAGGTACACTTCAACAGTGAGAGACGGAATCTAAAACAAAAATCCAGAAAATCACATTGTATGATTTTTAAGTAATTAATTTGCATTTTATTGCATGACATAAGTATTTGATACATCAGAAAAGCAGAACTTAATTTTTGGTACAGAAACCTTTACAGAGATCATACGTTTCCTGTAGTTCTTGACCAGGTTTCCACACACTCAAGCATGGATTTTGGCCCACTCCTCCATACAGACCTTCTCCAGATCCTTCAGGTTTCGGGGCTGTCGCTGGGCAATACGGACTTTCAGCTCCCTCCAAAGATTTTCTTTTGGGTTCAGGTCTGGAGACTGGCTAGGCCAATTCCAGGACCTTGAGATGCTTCTTACGGAACCACTCCTTAGTTGCCCTGGCTGTGTATTTCGGGTCGTTGTCATGCTGGAAGACCCAGCCACGACCCATCTTCAATGCTCTTACTGAGGGAAGGAGGTTGTTGGCAAAGATCTCGCGATACATGGCCCCATCCATCCTCCCCTCAATACGGTGCAGTTGTCCTGTCCCCTTTGCAGAAAAGCATCCCCAAAGAATGATGTTTCAACCTCCATGCTTCACGGTTGGGATGGTGTTCTTGGGGTTGTACTCATCCTTCTTCTTCCTTCAAACACGGCGAGTGGAGTTTAGACCAAAAAGCTCTATTTTTGTCTCATCAGACAACATGACCTTCTCCCATTCCTCCTCTGGATCATCCAGATGGTCATTGGCAAACTTCAGACGGGCCTGGACATGCGCTGGCTGGAGCAGGGGGACCTTGCGTGAGCTGCAGGATTTTAATCCATGACGGCGTAGTGTGTTACTCATGTTTTTTTTTAAGACTGTGGTCCCAGCTCTCTTCAGGTCTTTGACCAGGTCCTGCCGTGTAGTTCTGGGCTGATCCCTCACCTTCCTCATGATCATTGATGCCCCACGAGGTGAGATCTTGCATGGACCCCCAGACCGAGGGTGATTGACCGTCATCTTGAACTTCTTCTATTTTCTAATAATTGCGCCAACAGTTGTTGCCTTCTCACCAAGCTGCTTGCCTATTGTCCTGTAGCCCATCCCAGCCTTGTGCAGGTCTACAATTTTAGCCCTGATGTCCTTACACAGCTCTCTGGTCTTGGCCATTGTGGAGAGGTTGGAGTTTGTTTGATTGAGTGTGTGGACAGGTGTCTTTTATACAGGTAACGAGTTCAAACAGGTGCAGTTAATACAGGTAATGAGTGGAGAACAGGAGGGCTTCTTAAAGAAAAACTAACAGGTCTGCGAGAGCCGGAATTCTTACTGGTTGGTAGGTGATCAAATACTTATGTCATGCAATAAAATGCAAATTAATTACTTAAAAATCATACAATGTGATTTTCTGGATTTTTGTTTTAGATTCCGTCTCTCACAGTTGAAGTGTACCTATGATAAAGATTACAGACCTCTACATGCTTTGTAAGTAGGAAAACCTGCAAAATCGGCAGTGTCTCAAATACTTGTTCTCCCCAATGTATATAAGGCATTGCTGATGCTTTCAGGCATCATTAATTGCACCTGTAATGTCACATCATTTCAATGTTTTAATATACTTTTGATGTTAAACCAACAACTTGTGATAAAATCAATGAATGTTTAGAATTAAATATTCATGTTGAAATATTCATAAAAAAATCTATTAGAAAAGTTTGGTATAATATTCCAAAAGGACATCAGCCGTCAGCCAAGTTTGACCTTTGATGGCTGTTAAAATGATTAGTTAGAAGGGGAGTCAATAGGGTAACATTATCGGAGGACACAGATAGAACATTATAATGGTGGACAAACAAAAGGAATTTGTCTAAGAGTCATTGAGCCACAGTAGAGCCATAGGCACAGTGCATATTCATGTTTTTGATTCAATTGATTTTTGCAGATACAATACTCAATGAATCTGTTGCACAGCTTGTCATAAATTGCTGTGTGATAAAAACCTCTGGAACTGGGCTGGAACAAGAAGAGGAGGTGCTTTCTGATCGATGTTCCAATATTTCATTTTAATAGTTTGGGTTGCCTTCCGATAACAACAACAATTCGATTTTTTTTCCTGAGGGAACATCACTTGCCATTGAAATGAAATAAAAATGAATTTAAAATGAATTATCTAAATGGATTATATTAATTATTTCAGGCAATTGAGCAAAATACAGACCTAGTCCATTGTGCAGATCAAATCTTCCTGTCTAACCACAAGCACCATGTCCTTCCCTTAACTAGAGTTAGATCATAGACTCACAGGTGATATCAAAGTCCACTTTCACATTGCAGAGATCTGTGTCTCTCTGTCTCCGCTTTTTTTCTGGCCTCTGCAACACTGGCCAACGGCTCCTACAGTGTCAATGTCAGTTCCATGTCACGAACTAAGTCAACAGACCCCTTGGCAGCATCCACCTATAGAAGGAAACTATAAATGCTTTTTAAACCTGCTGCCTCAGGTGACTGCGGTATTGTTCAACTGGTATTTCAATTTGAATATTTTCACTTCCATTGCCGCCTGACATTTACATATGCTTGTAAAAAGTAGTCATTGTACACTCCATTTGTAGCCTACTCTCTCATTTATCCTTTACAATAAAGAATTAAGTGTCTCACTTGGCCAATCAAGGTGTCCCAATTTGCCAGTATTGACTGAAGAAAATGTGGTCTTAGGACAAGTTATGTTTGAAGAAGAGTCATCCATTCTGTGTTAAATATTTTTGTACATTTTGTATAGTGTATTAGAGTTCTTAAGCTATTTAGAATGGTATCATGTTGGGGGTTGAGACAATGGGATGATTCTGTAAGGTGTTCCAGAAAGCACATTTTCAGGAAGAGTCCCACTTTACCAATACTGACACTAAATGTGGAAAATGACTATGGAATATTCTCTCTCTCTCTCTCTCTCTCTCTCTCTCTCTCTCTCTCTCTCTCTCTCTTTCTCTCCTCTCTCTCTTTTTCTCTCTCTCTCTTTTTCTCCTTTCTCTCTTTTTCTCTCTCTCTCTTTCGCTCTCTCTCTCTCTCCTTTTCTCTCTCTCTCTCTCTCTCTCTCTCTCTCTCTTTTTTTCTCTCTCTCTCTCTCTCTTTTTTTCTCTCTCTCTCTCTCTCTCTCTTTCTCTTTCTCTCTCTCGCTCTCTTTTTTTTCTCTCTCTCTCTCTCTCTCGCTCTCTTTTTTTTCTCTCTCTCTCTCTCTCTCTCTCTCTCTCTCTCTCTCTCTCTCTCTCTCTCTCTCTCCTCTCTCTCTCTCTCCTCTCTCTCTCTCTCTCTCTCTCTCTCTCTCTCTCTCTCTCTCTCCACACAGACACGTTTGCTCGCGCGCACTCTCTTTCGCTCTCGCTTTTGCACTTTTCCGTAGAGTGTCGTTGGACCACTTATCTTGACCGCGAGCCCTCTCGGTCGGTTCAGACATGCGCGGGGAGTGGGCATGGAGAAGGGGGGAGGTAAGGGGCGGGTTTTGGTATATAATACTTCTCCCTGAGAACTTTTGCCTGTCGCCTGGTCTTTGGGACAGCCTCTCACTCAACATCTCCATAGCCCTCACCAACTGGGAAACTAACTCAACTGCAACCTCTCCAACCAAATAACGCTCAACGTTAGATCACTGCCAACTGACATGGAAACCCAGAAAAGACACGAACACCACTCAGTTTGCCACACCTGCCGGAGAACGGAAAACACAAGAATGAAGGTAATCTATGGAGACCCAACACTTCTTGCTCTTCTGCTTGTTTTATGCACGTAAAACAATCCGTATTTCTACATTGCAAAGACATGCGTAATCGAATACGCTGGCTGGGACAACCTTTCTGGGCTTTTACCCTGGCTTGTTTTTTTTGTGTGTTTGCGCATTTTGGTGAGAAGGGACAATTTGAGAACACGGTGAAATATAAATAACTTGACGAGGTGAGAGTGTTGAAGGTGCAGAAACTGAGATGGGTTGATTCTTGCGTTAAGCTACCTTTCAGTCGGCTACAATACCGTGACTTTTAAGATCTTTACTCTGGGCACTGTAATGCCGAAACATGATCCTCTCTACTCGCATCTTGTTAGTGCGTCCCTTTGCTGAACTCGGGACAAACAGGAGATACCTCAAAGACCGCTAGGGGGCGAGTCCTGCGGGCGATAGAGCTCAGTCTCCCCGTTACCAGAGGGTGAGCAAGGGGAAATATATGCTGAGTATGGGGATTGAGATAGTTGCCGATTGAATAGCCTGTCTTGCAACTTGTTGAGCCGGTTGTGTAAGAGTTCAGCAGAGATATGGTATCTTTTCCCTCAGATTAAGCTGCAAGAGGGCGATAACTAATCACTGCGTAAAACACAGCTCAAATACAAAAAGTAGGACAGAATTCAAATGTTTCATTGCGCCAGACTTTTAAACCGTAACAAAAATATACTTTTGGTTTACGAATCATGTTGGATACGTTTCATGGCGCCGTAGATTATTTGTGAGGGACGCGGTAGATTATTAGCGAGTGTCGTTTATGCAAGATATTGATTGGACACTTTTTATCTGACTTTTGGGTTTTGATTCTGAAATGTATATTTAACCCACATTTCTGAACAGTGGCTATGGACGGCACCAACAATTTAGCCTACCAGTTTTGTATTGTATGCAGTGAACGTTTGATTTTTAGATGCGTTATGTTCTCTCCTCAGGTCAAGATGATGTCTTCGTCAAATCGAGTGCTGGTCATTGCGCTGGCACTTACTCTGTACATCGTTGAAGTGGCCACGGCGGAGACGCTATGTGGAGGAGAGCTGGTGGACGCGCTGCAGTTCGTCTGTGAAGATAGAGGATTCTATTTCAGTAGGTTTCACTTAAACCCGCTGTAACTTGTATTTCATTGAGTGTTTTCCCTTTTTTACTTTCTGCTGGCGTTTCCGAACGGCGTTGACTGTCTCTCACTCTCGTGTGTTCCTGTACTGAGAGTTACATCTTTGTGTCTGTCACTGTGTGCGGTATGCGTGTGTTCGCTCTCTGTTTTACGCACACACACACACACACAACCAGCTGTGCTTCGCTGCGATGTGTCTGAAGACGGAACGCCTTTGCGATACTACTGAGTGGACGCATTTCTGTTGCTGTAGCCTACCTCAGATTGCATATGAAAGGGCGGCGAGCAGGGAAGGCGCACACAACTCAATGCGACACAATGGGCCACTTGTTTACCACGCATTCCGTGGGGGAAAGTAATAGCACCCAAGAGGCATACCAGTCACCTCACCACGAATGTTCCCAGGCTATAGGCAACCACACTGCGTTTGATCTACATTTGAAGGATTCAATTTCGATGGAGGGAGGATTACCACGGTACTCTTATTAATAGCTCTGTTATTGCTCGTCTAGACTGTAGCATATAGTAAAAACGACGTGATTGTTATTATTAGCTGACCTAAAATGTTTTTTTTTATTTATTTTTTTTACAATAAGTACATGCAGTTATCAGTATGTAAGAACTAAGATGGTTCCTGTCCTCTCTTCCCCCGTCTTCTCCTCTGCCCCTGACACAGACAGCAAAAACAAAAGGTGGCCAAATTTCCCTTTTTAAATATTTGTCATCCTCCCACCCACTGGCATTGACAAAAAAATCTTTGTGCTGCTGCTTGCTAAGAGAGGTCATTATCCAATTTGGGCCAACATAGATGCGCCCCCCCCCCCCCCCCCCCCCTCTGGTTCACCCTTTCTTTTTCTCTCGTGTTCCTCTCTTCCTGCAATGAAATACTGGTCTGGCCTCTCCTGAGGTTTCTCCAACATTGTGTAGGGGGTGAAGAAGGACTTCAAACAAGGCCGTTATTGATCACGGATAGTACTCTCCCCTGTGCTACGTCTTACTTAACCCTCCACCTCTCTCTTCTCACCCCCCCCCCCTTTCTGTCTCTCTTCTCTCACACCTTTCTCCCTCATATCTTCTCATTCAATCTTTTGCTTTCCCGCCTCCCTTGCACAATCCACCTCTTTGCTGATAGATCACGCAAGGGACTCGCGCTCTGTGTTTTAAGTGCATTTCTCTCCATTCAATGTCTTCCTCTCTCCCTCTATCTCTCTATCAGCAGCCCTTCCTTCCCATCTCCTGTCTTTCCCCGGCCTTTCAGATGTACTGTATGTGGACTCCCCCTCCCCCTTCCCTCTGCTGAGTTGGCAAGGGGATAAGGTCAAAGGAGAGTGTCCATGTTGTGTGTTTACTCACCCAAATAGTGAGGGTTTCGGATCTATGTGTCTCTTTTGTCTGTATTTGGCTACGTGTGTCTCTGTGTTTCTCTCTTCTTGGCTGTGTGAGTATGTGCCTGGCTGTGTGTCTCTGTGTTCGGCTGTGTCTCCCTGTGCTTGGCGGTGTTGTGTCCGCGTTCTCCAATGTGCAAGGAGCATTTACTGCTGTATTTACCCTCTAAAGGACTTCTGGATGGCTTAATTAAATACCCTCACAAGATGACCACTCCGGAAAACAAACACGCCAACAAACGAACATCAACTTTTGTCAGAGTTGGGCTCAGATAGCCTTTTATCCTGTGTTTGGTCAAAGTGAAGTGGGCCAATTGGATTTTGTCAATTGGGGGGGGGGGGACATTATGAATTTGATGGATTTGGCCAAACTGCCAACGCTGCTATCTTGATTCTCTTTCATTGTCATTTAATTACAAGTCTCTCCTCTCCTAAGGGTCTCACTCTCCCTTCCTCTCTCTTTACTGCAGGTAGGCCAACCAGCAGGTCTAACAGCAGACGCTCCCAGAACCGCGGTATCGTGGAGGAGTGTTGTTTCCGTAGCTGTGACCTCAACCTGTTGGAGCAGTACTGTGCCAAACCTGCCAAGTCAGAGAGGGACGTGTCGGCCACCTCTATACAGATCATTCCCATGGTGCCCACACTCAAACAGGTACGACCCGTATGGGGAAAACCAGGAAACCAGCCCTACCTGTCCTTGACCTGTCCGTATGTGTCCCTATCTATCCCCACATCTCACTTGTCTCCGTTCCACCACGTGCTGAACCCGTATGCCCCCCGCCTGTGGGAGTGGCGAGAAAGTCGTTTGAGGGTTGTGTTATCTTGCGAAAATAGTCGGTGGTAAGCAAGTATCTCCTTCCGAGACTGCCGACCGAGGTGGAAAACACCAGGGGCCGAGAGTACATTTGGGTAGAGCGGATAAGGTTCAACTGCGGGTTGGCCACCGCTGGTGAGAAAGTGCGCAGATTAGAAATTGTTGTTGTGACACGGTACACACCTGCCTGTTAGGGTCGGATCCATTCAGGCCCGCTTCAAAACAACCCGAACAAAGAACGTCGAGTATCTTTTTTCAACATTTGCAATGTGCCTGGATTAGTCACGGAACACTAGATGCTCCGAAACGTGCATACATTTGGCACCCTTCACTGAAACGGCAATAGCCATCGAGCCCTGGGAAACAGTCACTGTGAATCAAGTCGAAAGCGTGCACACGAAAAACTTCAAAAGAAGCTGCAGGCTTTTTAACTCTGTGAACAACAACCTCAACTGTGGGCAGCATTCCAAAACTCTTAAATGTCTTCCTCTTCTCATCTCCTGTACTTTACGACTACCCCCCCAGGGCTGGATAGATAGATATCCCTCCGTTTCGACTTTCAACTGCCATTTAATGTCAACATCAGTTGGTTGTGAAATAAGGCGGCGATAGGACTATTTAGGACTGCTAATGGCTGTTTAAGACCGTTTAGGACTATTTGACTGTTTAGGTATGTTAAAGACTAATGGTACATGTTTACTAGGTGTTGTGAGTGCGAGGGGGATATGTTGGGACACATCCCCAGTCGTGCCTTGGCAGGGAAAGGAGTTGACTGCTCTCTCTCGCCCAGATGTTTCCAGGCTGGGGAGTGAATGGGGAGATAAACTGCAATTGATGTGTGTGTGTCTAGGGAGAAAGAGACACTTTCACACAGAGTACTCTCAAAGTGGCATGGCCCAAACAAGCCATTCAGGAGGAGTACTAGCTACGCATAAATTCTGCCCCCACCCACCCATTCTCTATCTCTCTCATATGCATATACACACACACACACACAACCCCCCCCCTCTGCATGGGGATTTCCCAGTCTCACTGTTTTAAGGAATTGGCCAGGGATAGGTTTTTTTTTCACCGGAATGTGTTTACTGCAGAGATAGGTGTGTGTTGGGGGAAGGGTCATTTAGTGAACAGTGGTCACATTGAGATAGTCTCCCGCATTCCCTCAGACATTATGATGAGGGGGCGGAGCTCTTGCTGACAACTTTCTTTAGGGGTTGTCAGGGGAAAATAGCCGTTGTAATCAGAATCAGCAGTGACCTTCAAAGGTATGGCGAGCTCCAAATGTACCGACAAATTCTTTAAACTCTCTCTCCCTCTTTTTCCAAACTCCACAGGATGTCCCAAGAAAACATGTGACTGTGAAGTATTCCAAATATGAGGTGTGGCAGAGGAAGGCTGCTCAGCGGCTCCGGAGGGGCGTCCCGGCCATCCTCAGGGCCCGGAAGTTCCGGAGGCAGGCGGTGAAGATCAAGGCCCAAGAGCAGGCGATGTTCCACCGGCCTCTGATCACCCTGCCCAGCAAGCTTCCCCCAGTCCTGCCCCCCACGGACAACTACGTCAGCCACAATTGAGCCTCCTCACCAGCAACCCAACTCCCCCATCAAAAGCCCTTTGCACAGACAACGAGTTTGGAGGGAGATGAAGAAAAAAAAAGACTAGGGGATTATAGCTTTGTCTCTGACGTCATTTCTGTGGCAAGTCCTCGTTTGACCTCTCCCCCCACCCAGCCCACCCCCAAATCCCGTCCGAGCCCACCAACCTACACCCCCCCCCCCCCCCGCCCATCTACTACTTTTTGACCCCAAACCTACCCTAGACCCCCTCACCCAGACACTCAAACATACGTTCACATTCTTCCTGTCCTGACTCTCACTCTTGCTCTCTCTTTCATTCACCGACACAAAAGACACCGACACAATCAATGAACAAAAAGTGAACTATTTGGCTGAATGCAATTTAGGTGGATCCTTAAATAAAAGAAGAAAGAAAGGAAGGAGAAAAAGATGAAAGAGCTCTGTGGCTTACAAGTGTCAAGAGGACAGCAGGCGGAATGTTTTTTGTCCTTGTGGAAGACAACAGAAAGTGAAGAAACGGCTTGCATAAAAGAACGCTTTCCCGAGGCAGAAAAATTATCTCTGTTAGTCCTTTTTGTTATTAGTTTGCACCTCTAACTATAAATGGACTTCCACACTGTAAGGAATTATTTTGTAAAATTAGATTCCTGTTCCAGCACCTTTTTAATCACAAACAAAAAGCAGAAAAAGAAGTCTGCAAAATTGCACATCGCCACGGATTACGTCAAAGGAAAGAAAAAAAGCACTATTTTTTTATGAACAATGAACGTGTAGCTTAAAAAAATGTCATGGTGCTAGCTTTTAGAATGGACTCGGAGAAGAAGGGGTTGAAAAGCACGTTTTTTTTCCCGCTTTTTTAATGAATATTAAAACTTTCCGTTTTAAGGAAAGTGTGACTTTAAAAATGAGAATAAAAGACGGTGCGTGCTAGCACTATGCGCTAACAGCTCCCTTGAGGAAGTGGTAAGGGGGACCTGAGACCCACTCCCCTCTCCGTTGGCCCCAAGGCCCTACGAGAACTGGGAGCAGTGTGGGGACATAACAGGACATTATGGACCGACTGGATTGGGACAGTAGTTTGACTTCTTGTTCCGGGACAGTACTTCCTGTTTTGTCGTGGCTTTGAAGAACACTGGCCTGCTCTGGAAGGAAGTGACACGTTAATATGGACACAGAACGAGTGGGATAATGATGATAATATTTTGGGGTTTTGACATATTTCTTTTTTCTTTTCATATCTGTGTTTCAAGGAGAGAGAAAGAAGGTAAACCCTGTCAGTTTCTGGTACCGTGACATTCCTGCTTTTTTGCGAAATAGGCATTTTTTGGTTAAACATTTTGTCCATCGTTATTGTTATAATATTATTCTACAGTTTTTAAGAAAGGCACACATTTCAATTCAAAGGGAAAAAACAGCAATAATGTCAACTAACATTTTATTTTTAATTGTATATCAGTAGTATTCTCATGCTTTTGCCTGAAAACAAATACTTGAATATATATATATATATATATATATGTGTGTGTATATATACATGTGTATATATGTGTGTATATATATATATGTACATGTATATATGTGTGTGTGTGTATATATACATATAAATACACATATATATACATTTACACGTGTGGGTGTGTGTATATATATATATATGTATATATGTACAGTGTGTGTGTGTATATATATATATATATGTATATATGTATATATATATATATGTGTGTGTGTGTATATATATATATATATATATACACATAAAATTAGTTTCCAGGGACGTTGTGTTATTTTCTTTTAGTCTGAGCTGTATCTTGCGTAATGAGCCGCCAAGCTTTTTTGTTTGTTTGTTGAAATACAAATAAGGGCACTGTATAAAGGCATTATTTATTTTGTTATAAAAATATATATGAAAAATTGGTCCAAATAATATACATAGCACTGATGCTCAACTGACAGATTTATTTGTATGATCTCTTTTTTCCCATTTGACTTGTAATTCTTTTTGTAGATGCTTTGTACCAAAAAATCTTTTTTTTTTTTTTTTTTTCATTTTCGTTTGCCACAGAGTTACTTTAAATTAATATTTTAATAGTAGAATAGCCTGGATTGCGTAGGTATGTTATGTCACAGAAATAGGCACATACTCTGACTACACAGGTCGGCATGGACATTTAGAAGCCTGGATGGGATAAAGGAACATATCCATGACTGACCTGATTGCAAATAGCAGTTCAACAACAACATGCGTTGATTGTACACAACCCACTACGTTTTAAACCACTTTAGTATTGTTGGCCAGAGACTATGACAAGAGGGTCTATTGTCATAGTTGTATTGGAGACTTCCGTTCTGATTGGGGATTGGAGAGCACCCTACCCTTCCTCCCAGTGCAGTCTGGGTAACTTGCATGTGCTGGTGGTCAGTCAGTCAGTGTGGTGGGCACCCTGCTCTGGGTTTGATGATGTCACTGTGACGTTTGACCATAAGTCAAACAAAGAATCTGTGCATCAATCTCAACTCTCGCTCATCCTCTCTCAATCCCTTTCTTATTCAACAACATTCCCCAGATGTTCTATCTGCCTTTTGCCATGGGAACAGGAGTGCAGCATTCCTCCCATACCACCCCATCCCTGATCTATCATCGACACGTATTCGATGAAGGGCTACCAGTTTTGAAGCAGTTGAACTACTCAGGAAAATCTTTGGTTTCTAAAGGGGGAGATGTGGAGTTGTTGTTGAGGTGAAAGGATGAAGTAATATAGTGGGATTAGGGCGACAGAGCTCTAAGCCAAATCTGGCAACAGTGACACTGCTCTCCAGGTGACAAACCACTGCTCCCCATGCACTATAGGCTCCATGGAAGTCTGTGCCACAACTTTTATTTCATGCAATTTTTATATGATTTTGGCCCATAAAATGGATGGATTTTTTAACGGATACTCGTCCCAGTAGGGGTATAGGTGAATACCAATACTGATTATCCTCTCTCTTCCCCTCCACCTTAAGAGGGCCCTAACCTAGCCTATGAACTACGACCTTTATGACCCCCATGCCTATATGTCCTGTCTTTGACTCTATATTCCACTTGTGTAACAAAGCAGTGCAATTATTATTATTATATTTCCCAGACGGTTATCTATCTTGTTTCCAGACAGTGACAACGACATGGTTTATTTTTTATTTTTTTTGAAATTTGAAATTTGTTCCTCCTGGTAGGACTGCATTCACTATTGTATTGTTCAAACAGGCTACTATAGTGTTCTTTTGAATGGCGTGGAAGACAACCACTTCTTTGCGCTGGATATGAAGGGATCTCTTGCCGAGCATCGGCTACATTTTTTGTGTCAGTAACCCACTCAGCCTGTGCATATTTTATCGATTTAACCTCTGCACGCTAGAACGTCTGAAATGCACAATTCATGTACTTTCATTTTTAATATCAATAAAATAAACATTTTATCAAACATCTGGAGTCTCTTCGGTTCATTATTATTATTTTGTTTACGGTGTCGTGATGTGTGCATTGCCTGTACGTGTTTTGTGTGCGTGTCTCTGCGAGAGGGAGAAGGAGAGGTGAGAGTGAGAACAAAAGAAAGTGCCAAAGTCGATGCATCTTTTTGGATAATCTTTTTTTTTTTTTATCAGTTAAACTATATGTTCAATGTAAATGATTTAGTACATCTCTAGGCCTTACAAAGAATACCTCCTCTGCTGCTGCTTTTAGCACCCTCTCTCTCTGGCCGTGGCTGCTGTGTGAAAGTGTGCCAACGTGCAAAGCAACATGCACTCAGAGGACTGTGAAGAACCGGCCGGCAGAATATCTCACCTTTTTTTTCTCACTCTCTCGCCTTGTCCCTCCACAGTACATCATGCTCCCGGGGTGACGTGTCCCCTAGGTACAGATCTGGGATAAGCTCACCCTCCTCCAATCCTAACCTTAACCATTAGTGGGGCAAATGCAAAACTGACCCACAGGGAAATGTCACTCTATACCACACGCCACACCAATGCTACGTTCAGCTGAACACAACGTTGGTGGAATTTTCAGATAGTACGGCATATTTCTATGTCAAAACACACCTCTTTGTCATGTAGAACAGGGTTTCCCATACTCGGTCTCGAACTACACAGCTGACTCAAATAACCAACTCATCATCATCATTATTTAAATCAGCTGTGTAGTGCTTGGGCAAAAAACTAACATGCCACCCGGGGGGGGGGGGGGGGGGGGGGGGGGGTGCAATATCTTGTTTCGGTCTGAGACTTCCCAGAACAGAAAATGGTGATTGGAAGATATACTATGGTCACAATGACGTGTATTGGCATTTTAAATGTTTTTAAATGTTGTTCTTTGGTTGCTATCAAAAGCTTTTAACTTAAGAAGTAGAGCGTAATCTTGTTTTCTTTGGCCTTTGTGTTTTCGCATTTTAAATCGAAGCTCTGTAGTCTAGCGATGGGATGCACATGTGCTGCTGTTGCTGGGAAGTGGGACAGATTTCGGATGAAAAGGAATGTGTGTTTGTGTGAGAGAGAGAGAGAGAGAGAGAGAGAGTGAGAGAGTGTGTGTGTCCATGCGCATGCATGGTTACAGGTAGAGTGCCTTCAGAAAGTATTCAGACCCCTTGACTTTTCCAAATTTTGTTACGTTACAGCCTTATTCTAATATGGATGAAATCATTTTTTTCTCAGCACATCAACACACAATACCCCATAATGACAAACTGAAAACAGGTTTTTAGAAATACCTTGTTTACGTAAGTATTCAGACAATTTGCTACGAGACTCAAAATTGAGCTCAGGTACATCCTATTTCCATTGATAAAACTTGATATGTTTCTACAACTTGTTTGGAGTCCACCTGTGGAAAATTCAATTGATTGGACATGACTTGGAAAAGCACATACCTGTCTATATAAGGTCTCACAGTTGACAGTGCATGTCAGAGCAAAAACCAAGCCATGAGGTTGAAGGAGTTTGCAGAGAGGAATGGGAGAAACTCTCCAAATACAGGTGTGCCAAGCTTGTAGTGTCATACCCAAGTAGACTCGAGGCTGTAATTGGGGCCAAAGGCGCTTAAACAGTACTGAGTAAAAGGTCTGAATTCTTATGTATACATTTCTACAACCTGTTTTTGCTTTATCATTATGGGGTACTGTGTGTAGATTGATGAGGGAAAAAAATATTGAATCCATTTTAGAATAAGGTTGTAACGTAACAAAATGTGGAAAAAGTGAGCGTTTGCTGTGTGTCCATGTGTAGTGTTTTTGTGACTTCCTAATGGTGTCCCCTATTTTAATTTACATGATCATAAACCGCTCAATTACCTTCCCCAGTCTCATGAAACCTTATTGCTCATCAGGAGGCTATTTCCCTGCACAGGATAAACCCGGCTCAGGGGTAAAGTGCCCCTAGGTACAGATTTAGGATCAGCTTTCCCTGCCCTAATCCTAACCTCGACCATTAGTGGAGAAATTGCTAAAATCATCCAAGATCAGTATCTAGGGGCAACTTCACCCTACTCCAGAAACCTGCTGACAACGTGACTGAACCAGGAGAGTAGAACGGAATAGTTTGTCTGTGAATTATAATGCTGACAACAGACACTGTAAGCACACACGCCGACATGAATGCACACACACATACGCACACTTTCTCTAAAACACACACTTTCTCATTGATATGCACAGGCATGTGCAAACACAGACAAATAAGACATTGGAAATATTAAATTTCTTTTACGCACGCACGCACGCACGCACACACACACACACACACACACACACACACACACACACACACACACACACACACACACACACACACACACACACACACACACACACACACACACACACACACACACACACACACACACACACACACACACACACACACACACACGGCCAGAAACCTTGGCAGGAAACGTTGGAATAGAAACTGTGCCGAAGACACCGGATCTTGTAATTTAGATTATATGACTGGAACTCACTGTCCTCAGGTCTTATAGTTTCCTGTTGGTCCTTCCGAATTTATTTTACAGCCTGCAGTCACAATCTACTGGTATATTGAAAATGGGAGCAACATCTTAAAACGAAAAAATATATGGTGGTTCACAGGGAATTTTTCTGTATAAACTGAATTCCCAGAAAGACTGCCCCCCCTCAATGCCACCCCTGGCTTTCACCAACTCCTTTGTCTGTCATGCAAACAACACAATATATGGCATGACAACGGACAGCAGATGTTAAGAGTCAGAGTTCTGCAATACATGCGTGGTTCCTAAAGCAGCTACCTTGAAGAAGCATTGTCCTAGAATGATCCGCAGCTGCAAAGCACCAGACAGACCTGCTCTTACAGGCTTCCTCTGGACTTACCACACCGGTGAGTGTGTGTGTGTGTGTCTGGTGTGTGTGTGTGTCTCTGTGTGTGGTGTGTGTGTTCATGCATGACTGCATACTGCATACCTCTATGAATGTGAATGTGTGTGCCACAGGTGTGTGCCTTTGCGTGTGCGCCAGGCTGGAGCTACCCTTGTTGTGTGCCCATGCCCTGCAGATGTTTATGTAAGAATTCCTAAGAGGCTGGTGATGAGGGAAAGTCTCAGATGTGGTTCTCTCAGGCCTCGGGGGCTGTCAGGATGGTGCATGATGGAGAAGGAGTTGGCACGGCATCACAACCAAAACCTCAACAGACTTATTAACAATGTATTATTTCTCCTTCTCTTTCTGTAAACTTAGCCAGCACCTGTCCAGGCATTCCAGGCCATTGCTGTTTCGTCATCAGGAGGAGAGGTTCTTTGAGGTGAGACGAATCGGTTAAGGGTGTGGACTAGGTCGGGTATTTGTTACATAAATGTTCACGTCTGTCTATATGTAGCCTCTCTTGAGGTGAGGTGAAGGAGATCAAATCTTCAGGTGCGAAGGATTAGCGTCACTGGATATCTGAGCAAATCATTACTTTGCGGAGGACGTGCTTGAAGTAAGGAATGTCCCTTTTGCAAGGAAGGTTCTCAAACAAAAGCATTGCAATGGCTTTAAATACATTAAATGCCACATCAGATTCTTCCATGTGGTCATTCAGTGCATCTTGTGGGTGCAGCCTGGACTGTAAACACAGGTGTGACTTTTCAGAAGAGGAGGGGCTGGGTACGGGCATTGGGAGTGGCATTCAGAGGGGGACATGGATTTGTCTGCTGCTCGTCAGTCCAGATTTGAAGACCTTTACTCCAAGACTGAAATCAAGTAGTGGCATGTAGGATTTGGTTCTGGATTTCAAGATAAGGGATCTGTAAACAAATGGTGAAGAGAGCAGAGGAGAAATAAAAGAGGAGGAGAGGAAGAGGAAGAGGAGAAGGGGAGAGGAGGAGAGGAGGAGGAGGAGGGGTTAGAGGAGTAGGAGGGGAGAGGAGGGGAGGGGAGGAGAAGAAAAGAGGAGAGATGTGGGTGGCACAGTTCTCCCAGGCCCCTGACATTGGAAAGTGCCAAAGAGCACACTAGTGTTAGTTGTGGTTGGCCGGACGCACGGGATGCACAGAAGCCCAGGCCAACTATTGAAACACAGGGTTTGGCAATCTCATCCCTGGCCACAGAGGCTCAGCCACAAGAGGCCAACGCCAGGACTCTGTCTCCTCCTATTTCCTCTCTCTTTCCTCTCTCTTTCTCTTTCTCTATATCTCTCCTTTCTTTATCAAGCTCTACTACCCTTTATCTTTTTTTTCTTCCCTTTAACTATCTTTCCCCTTTCTTTCCACCTCTCTCGTTCTCTCCTGGGCAAAGTGTGCTCACACATTCCTCTGTCCCCTCAATGCCTCCCTAATTGCTCTGGACTCAAAAGACAGCGGGAGAGAGAGAGAGATAGAGAGAGAGAGAGAGAGAGAGAGAGGGAAAGGGGGTCATACCACCATTTCTCTATGACCAGGACAAACTGTCCAAACCCCCAAACACCCTGGACTAGCCTAGCTCTGTGTGTGTCCCACCTGCCTTTCCCTCCCTTCTCCTGCTCTTTCTATCTCTCTGCAAAGGTGGAGTAATTTATATTAAACAATTAAATCATTATTTTTCTCCCATGTCTCCGCCTTCCAAAGGGGCTGATTTCATAATGAAATCACTTTCACTCCACATCCCGGGCTGTGTTATGTTAGTTAGCGGAGGGCTAAGGCATAAAGAAGAGCTTGTGTTTCTTCAGTGCCCCACAAAGCCATCTAATTGTCAGCTCCTAATCAGCCAGGCCCTGCGTGGAGGCCTTCCTAATTATGTAACCATAGTTTCTGACTTGTGATCAATGGAAGGGAACTCGTTTTTTGTGTTTTTGGTTAGAAGAGGTATGAAATTGTGTGGCGGAGTGCTAAGAGAGTATGGACCAATTCACCAAGGAAGTGAATGTTGTTTGTTGGTTGTTGTCCTGTTGGAGTCTACTATGTGCTAGTTACCTGTACCTGTATCTGTCCCCACCACTTTGTTGTACTAACTGCATCAAAATTAGTACAATTGCATCAATTAGTCAAAGGTCAGAAAAAGGTTAGAAAATATAATGAGTGTATGTGTATTAAGGGCGGGGGAGGGGGGTAGATTTGATTATATTGAAGATCCTAAAAAGTGTCCAAGAGTCATGCAAACAGATGACACAGACAGAAGTGAGTGGATGTGACAATGTGTGTTGGACAGGCTGGATAGGCCCATGGGAAACGGTGTGGTTACGCCATACATAATCACAACAAAGAGACAAGCGGTTTCAAATGTGGTCACTGGGTCATTGCATGATGATTTCCTCACACTGGAGAACGAGGGGTACACTGCCATTCCCTAAAGCACAGGTGTCAAACTCATTCCACGGGGGGCCGAGTGTCTGCGGGTTTTCGCTCCTCCCTTGTACTTGATTGATGAATTAACATCACTAATTAGTTAGGAACTCCCCACACCTGGTTGTCTAGGGCTTTATTGAAGGGAAAAACCAAAAACCTGCAGACACTAGGCCCTCCGTGGAATGAGTTTGACACCCCTGCCCTAAAGTATACTGTCTGTGTGTCCCAGAGAATGTGTTTGTTTGTGTGTGGTTTTGAGCTTGACATAAGTCAAAAGTTTGGACACAGTCAAAAGTTTGGACAGACCTACTCATTCCAGGGTTTTTCTTTATTTTTTACTATTTTCTACGTTGTACAATAATAGTGAAGATATCAAAAAGATGAAATAACACATATGGAATCATGTAGTAACCAAAAAAGTGTTAAACAAATCTAAATATTTTTTTGATTTTTAAGATTCTCCAAAGTAGCCGTCATTGTAAATAAGAATTTGTTCTTAACTGACTTGCCTAGTTAAATAAAAGTTAAATAAAATTAAAATTAAAAAGACACCCTTTGCCTTGATGACAGCTTTGCACACTCTTGGCATTCTCCTGTCTCTTCACAAAGAACCCTCTTGGAACCCTTTCTTTCTAAGAGTGTAGCCTATTTAGTTATTACACCTCCGGGACTTAAGGTAGGCCACAAGAAGCAGCCAAGAAACATTAGGAAACTAAATACTGTATTTAAAAATGAAATAAATGCTGAGTTTAATGTAGCCTATTTAATAGTGATTATGGCTATGTTTGTTAATTTATCAGAAAAAATGCTCTTATATTCCCATGCCCTTATCACACATCTATTTTATAGTAAGCATATAATTGAATAACAAAATAAAAATATGAAATAAAAAATTGCCCAGTGCGAACAGTAATAATTTGAGACCCATTCCAGGAAGCTAGGCACATGTCGTACGTCACAATTTTTTATCGATATGTGTTTTTGGGCAGAAATGCGTTCTAGAACATATGAACTTTCATGTGCCATAATTTACCCTTACAAAAAAAACTAGTTTTGAAACTGCAGTTAAAGTGAAGGAACTGCAGTCGACTGTGGTATTTTTGACTCAGTAATTGCAGAATAACTGCAGTGTAGATTTGGAGCGAGGAGGGAGAGGGGCGTGGAAGGGGAGAGGAAGAGTAGAGTGAAGAGGAGGGAGAGAGAGAGGAAGAGGAGAGTGAAGAGGAGGGAGGAGTGGAAGGAGAGGGGAGTGGAGGAAGAAGAGGAGGAGGGAGGGGATGAGGGAGAGGAGGGAGAGGAAGAGGGAGAGCACACCAGAGAAGGGTATCTATAGGGCCAATAGCCCAGCCTACGTTTCTGTGGAGTGCATCTGCCCCAAGTCCAACCATTCACGCTTGAACCACACAGCCTGGGCCTAAAGTGACATTGGCAATTTTTGAAAATTGTTTTTGAAAATGGTAGTAGTCTGTTCTTCTCTGATCTGGTGTTTAACACCAACCGGTATCCCACCACGTCCAATGTCTCCCCATTTGGCATGTTTAAAGATGAGATTAAATGCGTTATTGGAATCAATATTCTCATGGGCATCCACCGCTTACCCTCTCTCATTACTGGTCCTCTGACTCCGCCCTCAGGGTACCATACATCACAAGTAAAATGCCACGCAACCGCTTTGAGCAGCTATGTAAACACATGCACTTCTCCGATCCAAATTCAGCTAATGTGACAGACAAATTACACAGTCAGGCCTTTTATCAAAATACTGCAAGAGAATTCCCCACTTCACCCATGGCAAGCCCTCTCAGTGGATGAGGCTATGATACAATTTGACTGTAGACTACTGTGGAAGCAGTATATGCCCCAGAAAACAGTAAAGTGGGGGCTAAAAATATGGTGTCTCTGTGACTCCTTGCTTTCAGTGTGTACATTCTATGTTCTAACAGCTCAGGAAAAGACCCTAAAACCAGTATCAAAATACAGGCAGAACAAAATCATACTGTCTATTTCAGAGCTGGTCCTGGATTAGAACAATAAAATGGGCGAGGTTGACCATCTCGACCAGCTCAGGGGCTACCATAATAATGTTGGAGGGTGTGTGGTGTGCATCCGGAGTGGACGCGCAGGGCAAAGAGTGGGCGATGTGTAGAAACCTCCTATGGGTGCTCTCTGTGTTCTGTGCCACTTTGCAGGATGGGGCTGTGCTTCCAGAAGTTCCATGACATGGTGTAGGCCAAATCCAAAACACTAATGTGATAGTTTGAAATGTGAATTTGTCCTACACATTTCATCGGCAAAAAAAGTCTGAAGCTAGCCGTACTTTCTCTCTTTATCTGTCTCTATCTAATACTTATTGCATTTACTGAATTGTTGTCAGTATTATTTTTTTAAACATTTTGCGCCGCTGTTGAATGGGACCATGCTTTCCATGACATGTTGTAGGCTAAACGCAACACTCGGGTGACAGTGTGACATATTTTTACTACAAATCTACGAATTGACAAATTGTGTATGTTTTAAAATAAAATAGTCTATGAACAGTTGTTGTGTTTATCTTATTATTTCTCTATCTGATACTTTTTGCATTCACAAAATTGTTGTAAAACGTCTATTTCTACGTTTTGTGTCAGGCCTGTGGTCTCTACTAAATTGCATTGGGAGAGGTTATCTACATTTTGACATTTTTGTTGTCATTTCTACATTGTAAAAGAAGTAAGAATCTTTGCCAATCCAATATTGTCCTCTGGTCAACCTTTTAATACATTTTAGAATACGTACACTCAAAAGTTTTGACACACTTTGTCACGCCCTGATCTGTTTCCCCTGTCGTTGTGATTGTCTCCACCCACCTCCAGGTGTCACCTGTTTTCCTCATTAGTCCCTGGATACTTATTGCTGTGTTCCCTGTTTGTCTGTTGCCAGTTTGTCTTGTCAAGTCAACCAGCGTGTTTTTTCCGTGCTCCTGCTTTTTCTCTTATCGCTGTTTTGCTAGTTCTCCCGGTTTTGACCCTTGCCTGCCTTGACTCTGAACCCGCCCGCCGGACCATGCTGCCTGCCCTGACCTCAAGCCTGCCTGCCACTCTGTACCTCCTGTACTCTGACCTAGTTTATGATCTTTTGCCTGTCCATGACCATTCTCTTGCCTGCCCCTTAGATTATAATAATTATCAGAGACTTGAACCATCTGCCTCCCGTGTCTGCATCTGGGTCTCGTCCTGTGCCCTTATACACCTACACATTCAAGGGTTTTTCTTTATTTTTACTATTTTCTACATTGTAGAGTAATAGTGAAGACATCAAAACTATGAGCTAACACATATGGAATCATAGTGTAACCACAAAAGTGTTAACAAAACAAAATGAATTTTAGATTCTTCAAAGCACCAACCCTTTGCCTTGATGACAGCTTTGCACACTCTTGGTATTTTCTATTTATTATTTATGTAAATAATATATATAAGTATAATATATTAGAGTTGGTACATTTTGAGTGAGTCATTTAGTAAATTTAAATACTTATTAATCTGCAATTACTGTGGTATTACTCCAAAATACCACAGTCGACTGCAGTTACTTCACTTTTACTGCAGTTTCACAACTTGCTTTTTTTGTAAGGGTAAATTAAGGCACATGAAAGGTCATATTTTTTGTTGTGTTAATAAAAAAAGGTTTTATAGTGAGTGTCTTTGCACAATGGGAGAAAAAATTAGTGTTATTCCTCATGAAATGAATGTTGTGTCATATAGAAGAGTTTGTGCTCTTTAAAACCCTCTCCCGCCCTTAATACACATACACTCATTATATTTTCTAACCTTTTTCTGACCTTTGACTAATTGATGCAATTGTACTAATTTGATGCAGTTAGTACAACAAAAACTAATTGTCATTTGTTCTTTGTTTTTGAGCTGTCTGTTTGTTTGAAATGTGTGAGAAAATGGGTAATCTACAGCAGCACTCTAGAATTCTAATCTGTATGCTATCTGTAAATATAAATACAATTGTTGGTTGAGCCATGGAAAAAGGCAGGAACCTTCCAGCTAGCCATGATTGGCAGAGATAATGGATGGGCGGGACATGCTGAGAGATGAGTTTGGAATGGTCTGCCATGTAGCATACTTCTGTCTATAACATGAGCTGGGCAGTATGTGTTGATAAGCCTTTCTATCACAGCTTTTTTGAAAGATATAGTATCATGAAGAATGGCAAAAGTGTAAGTTTTGCTGCCCTGAATTTAACAGGCGCTATCAACAAAGATCAACGGGAAAAGGTTGTGATGGACTACTTTCTGGAGGACGATCATGCCATGCCATGCTCTGAAAATCAATCAGACCATGAGGAAATCCCCGATTTTGGTCAATTACAAATCATAAACCAGAAATTGTAGAGTTTTCTGTTGACTGTAATAGTGAAGAAACGGCGATCAACAGTGTTGTTGTCAAGGAATAAGTTGACTGAGTTTTGAAATCATTGGAATGCAGAGTATTTATTTTGCAGTGGGAGTCGAAAAGGGAACACAGAAGGCTGTTGTATAATACATCTGTCTCCGTATTACATCTTCAAAGTAAGGGAAACCATGGCATCGATGACAGAGAGGGAGAAGTGTCCATCCATGTATATGGGTAAGAGCCTAGCTACATTTTCAGATATTATACATTTCACATTTTGTCAGAAAGTCATTTTAATTGCAAATATAAGGATGCAGTTAGCTAGCTAACATTAGCTGGCTCGCTAGCTAATGTTAACCTGTCTAGGATCAGCGTGGCGCTAGCGGCACACCCCCCCCCCCCCCCCCCCACTGAAAAACCAGTGCCGCGAAATTCAAAAAAAATATTTTTTTTAAATATTTAACTTTCACACATTAAAGTCCAATACAGCTAATGAAAGACACAGATCTTGTGAATCCAGTCAACATTTCCGATTTTTAAAATGTTTTACAGGGAAGACACAATATGTAAAGATGTACATCTATTACCTAAAAACACATTAGCATAATCCACCATCTTTTATTTGTCCACCAACACCAGTAGCCATCACCAATTCGGCTAAACTAAGATATTTATAGCCCCTAACCAACAAAAAAACTCATTAGATGACAGTCTGATAACATATTTATGGTATGGGATAGGTTTTGTTAGAAAAAAGTGCATATTTCAGGTAGACTTCATAGTTTACAATTGCACCCACCATCACAAATGGACTAGAATAATTACAATGAGCAACGTGTTTACCTAACTACTAATCATCAAACATTTCGTAAAAATACACAGCATACACGAATCGAAAGACACAGATCCTGTGAATACAGACAATATTTCAGATTTTCTAAGTGTCTTACAGCGAAAACACAATAAATCGTTATATTAGCTTAGCACATAGCAATTAGCAGCCCAGCATTGATTCTAGCCAAAGTGAGCGATAAAAGTCAACATCGCCAAAAGATATTAATTTTTTCACTAACCTTCTCAGAATTCTTCCGATGACACTCCTGTAACATCACATTACAACATGCATATACAGTTTGATCGAAAATGTTTATATTTAGCCACCAAAATCATGGTTAGACAATGTGAAATGTAGACAAGCTGGTAAAGAAAAAGTCCTTGCGCCACTTAGACAGTGATCTACTCTTATACATAAATACTCATAAACGTGACTAAAAAATATAGGGTGGACAGGGATTGATAGACAATTTAATTCTTAATACAATTGCGTTATTACATTTTTTAATTTATCCTTACTTTTCAATACAGTTTGCGCCAAGCGAAGCTACGTCAAAAAACATGGCGTCCTAAGCCACTAAAATGTTTCGACAGAAACACGATTTATCATAATAAAAATGTCCTACCTTGAGCTGTTCTTCCATCAGTATCTTGGGCAAAGGATCCTTTCTTGGGAGAAATCGTCTTTTGGTGGAAAGCTGTCCTCTTGCCATGTGGAAATGTCAACTGCGTTCGGGATGAACTGAAAAGCGTGCCCAACTTTTCACATCGTTGCAAAAATAAATGTCCCAAAATCGCACTAAACGGATATAAATTGCTATAAAACGCTTTAAATTAACTACCTTATGATGTTTTTAACTCCTATAACGAGTGAAAAGATGACCGGAGAAATATAACAGGCTAAACTAACGCTTGGAACAAGTGCGCGCCGGTGTCCTCTTGGCTCATGACGCAGCTCCCAAAGAATGACTAGCTTCAGGGTTTTTTCATTTGTAGGGCCTGTGAACGCGCAATCGACCCCGTTGGAATCGTCATCACGTAAAGGCATCCAGGGGAAGACGTAAGAAGTGTCCGTATAGTCATAGCAACGACAGTGCCCTTTTAAATGACTTCAGAACAGTGGCCAACATTTCTCAAATCTGACTCCATGTCAGGGAAATTGCTGTAGAATGGGCTCTGTTCCACTTAGAGACAAAATTTCAACTCCTATAGAAACTATAGACTGTTTTCTATCCAATAATAATAATAATATGCATATTGTACGATCAAGGATTTTGTGGGAAGCCGTTTAAAAAATTAGCCAAATTAGCATAAGTAGTCTAAACAGCGCCCCCATCCCCAACAGGTTAATGTATATGAGCTGTGTAGTAGTATTATTTGTATCTCAGAATGACATTTGCCTTGCTAGATATAGCCTAATGTTAGCTAGCTAGCTAATATTTAACCTAGTTCATTAGCTTTAGCTATGTGCAGATTCATGCATGGTGCATGGTAGTATGGGTTGGGTTTATGGGTCTAAACAAAAGACTCCACCATGCAAGTAACCATTTCACTGTACCATTGACACCTTCTGTCTCCTGTGCATTTGGAAAATAAACTTGCATTTTATTTGATATAGTGTGTGTTTATCAGAGAGGCTAATGTGAAAAACAATATTACCCTCACCAAAGTCAGATTAGGACTAGATAAAGTCCTAATCTAATCTTTCACCACTTTTGATCTTAATCTTTGGTTGTTTACTACACTACCTTACTCATTCTGTTTAGCACATGGCTTCACACGTGAATCCGTATAGAGATGGGTGGGGCTAAGGCTTAAGAAGGATGATGAAGAATTAATGATGCTGAATGGGTGTAGACAAAGAAGACCTCTCCAGTAGGTGTACCAAAACATTCACGGGCCATTTCCTCAAAAGTGGAGTTTCAAGTTTATTAACTCTCAAAGCAGAATTCTTTTCCCATTGTTCCTCAACTGCAGTGTATGATATACCATCTAACACTGAGTCTTTACTTTTATCCAACGTTTAAAAAAAACACAATTTCAAATGTAGCTACTGTACAAAGAACTAAATCAAGGTGGTGGGTCACATTTGAAATGTGTCTTATGGGCAAATTGTTTTTGAGTTGAAAGACAATTATTTCAGGGTTATAGACCTTCGGATTAAGTCCTGCCTGTTCTTTGGAAATTTCCAAATGGATTTACAATTCCCCAATGACGATTGCATGATTGCTATTGAATTACTTTCCCCCCCCAAAACATGACAAATAGTTTTGGTGAGTATAGACTGAATATAGTGACCTTTCCTGGAACTTGTTTTTGAAAGGCATCTGAAAGCAAAGGTAAACTATTCTATATCAGATGATTAGGTTGAATGTGTGCTACAGATGTAGGAGCTTAATTTGATCACTCATTTTTTGATGAGATTTTTTTTTTTTTTAATCCACATAATAGTTCACATTTACTGACGCTACAGAATTAATTTCCTGCTGTTGAAAACTGGCTCAAATTAAGATCCTGTATAGCTCACAGTGACCGACCGCCTCGATTCAGTCTGATGTAGCAAAGATATGAAATTGTGTTTTTTACATTGAAATTAAAGTAGAGACTAGAAAATGGTATATCATACACTGCAGTTGAGGAACAATGGGAAATACATTCTGCTTAGAAGATTGATAACCCCACTTTTGAGAAAATGGCCCATTCAGCATCGTTCACACCCTCTTAATCCTTAGCCCTACCCTTCTCTTTAAGGATTCAAATGTGAGGCCATGAGCTAAACAGAGTAAGTAGTTTATTAAACAACCAAAGATTTCAAGAGTAAAAGTAGTAGCCTACAATAAGGAAAAATCTCCAGGTAAAAATACACTATCTAGTCCTTGGCCTATATCCTAATCTGACATTGGTGCAGGTCATGTTGTTCTTCACATTACCATCTCTGATAAACACACACTATATCAAATAAAATTAATGTTTATTTTACTAGGAAAGTCAGTTAAGACCAAATTCTTATTTTCAATGACGGCCTAGGAACAGTGGGTTAACTGCCTTGTTCAGGGGCAGAATGACAGCTTTTTACCTCGTCAGCTTGTGGATTGGATCTCGCAACCTTTCGGTTTTTAGTCCAACGCTCTAACCACTAGGCTACCTGCCACCCCAGTATTTGGCAGGATACAGAAGGTGTAAACAGTACAGTGAAATGGTTACTTGCATTGTAGAAATATCAGAAACAGAAAGTGTCCAGATAATTATTAGATGGTGCTTACCCGACACACTAATCTAAATTGATCGGTCAGGTGAAGGAAATGCTATAACCATGCCCCAACCACCAAATAGCTAAGTGGATGGCTCACTATTTTCCAGACATTTACACATGTTAATGAAATACTACAGATAGAAATAATCACCCCCAGACACACCTGAGTAACTGGATGGGTCATGTAATCAACTGGTGAAGTGGAGTCTTTTGTTTAGACGTTTAGCTAGCTAGCTGGCAAGCTAAACAATGAATCTGGCATAACTCATACTACAACCAATACAAACATTGTTATGTAGTATGAATCTGCAGGTAGCTAAAGAGCTAACCAACTAGGTTCAATGTTAGCTAGCTAACATTAGGCTATCACTAGCAATGCAAATTCATTTATATTTAGAATGATATTATTACACAGATCATACACGTAACGTTAGCTAGCAAACTAGCTAGCGAAGAGTATGCTTTAACTTGCAATGAAAACAACTTTCTGCCAAAATGTGAAATTTACCTGAAAATGTAGCTAGACTCTTTCCCGTATACATGGGTGAATGCTTCAGGGCAGATTGGAACCATTAAACTCTGTTTTGTTTGTAGCTTGTTTGGCCAGCGTTATGTCAAGTCACTCCGGTTCACACTGACCGTGGCGTGTGCAGAAAGTAGTCCATAACTTTATCCGAGTGATCTGTCGATAGCACCTGCTAAATTCAGGACATGAATGTTGTTGAGAAAAGTAGCAGAAGTTTTGTAGTTCTCAATGACTTACATTATATCTTTTAAAAACAGCACGGTAGAAAGGACTATCAACACATACTGAGCAGCTCATGTTATAGACAGAAGCATGCTACATGGCAGACCAATCCAAACTCCTCTCCCGGCATGTCCAGCCCATCCATTATCTCAGCCATCGTGGGTAGCGGGAGGTTCCTGCCTTTTTCCATGGCTAAACCAACTAGGCTTGTAATTTTTTTTTAAACGCTATTTTGATAAAAAAGTAAATGTTTACGTTCACATGCTTCTCCTGTGAAGTAGTGACGTGCGACATAGGATTCAGTTCCTTGTGCTCGACTACAGAAGCAATATCAAATTGATGCGGATGTGTCTCCTGCTTATGTTGTAGAACGCTGTCTACCTAATCTCACATGATTGATGTGATTTTGTTTATGTTCAACTATTCGAAAGAGCAAGGTGTAGCCTAGACCTAATTATTTCTCCATGGTTCTGACTTTACCTGCTCGTTACGCATTGCCTTGTATAAATTTGTGTGCTCAATAATCAGGATATATATTATAAGCAGCTTTAGGAGGACATGTAATTCCCCCTCCTCCGGCCCCTCCTTCACCGCCAGTTGCCTGCCAAGCTGATAATGGCCCATTCAAACTATACCTAAACTATATCAAAATAAATTTCACACTTATATACTGAACAAAAATATAAACGCATCATGTAACAATTTCAACAATTTTACTGAATTACAGTTCAGTTAAGGAAATCAGTAAATTTAAATAAATTCCTTAAGCCATTTTCTATGGATTTCACATTACTGGGCAGGGGCGCAGCCATGGGTGGGCCTGGGAGGCACAGGCCCACACACTTGGGAGCCAGGCCCAGCCGATCAGAATTAGTCTTTCCCCACAAAGGGCTTTATTATGGATGGAAATACTCCTCAGTTTCATCAGCTGTCCAGGTGGCTAGTTTCAGATGATCCCGCAGGTGAAGAAGCTGGAAGTGGACGTCCTGGTCTGGCCTGGTTAAATGGGGGCTGCAGTTGTGAGGCCAATTGGACGTACTGCCAAACTCTCTCAAACTACATTGGAGGCAGCTTATGGAAGACAAATTAACATTAAATTCTCTGGCAACAGCTCTGGTGGACATTCCTGCAGTCAGCATGCCAACTGCACACACCCTCAAAAGTTGAGACATCTGTGGCATTATGTTGTGTGCCAAATCTGTACATATTAAAGTGGCCTTTTATTGTACCCAGCACAAGGTGCACCTGTGTAATGATCATGAATTTTTATCGGCTTGTTGATATGCCACACCTGTCAGGTGGATGGATTATCTTGTCAAAGCAGAAATGCTCACTAATAGTGACGCAAACTAATTTGTGCATATGAAACATTTCTGGGATCTTTTATTTCAGCTCATGAAACGTGTTGCATTTACATTTTTGTTCGTTAATATAATAATAGATAATGCCTAAAGACAATATTAAATTGACAATAACCTTATGGGTGATGATATTACCTATAAATTGTACACTTGTGAATGAGACTGATGAACAGCTCAGCATGTGTAATTTGACACAGAGGCAGGGAACGGAGCACATGCTTTTTTTTTAAATCAAAGTGACTTTTTACAGGATCACATGCAGTCCATACGTTTTGATTCCTATATACCACGGGAAAGTTTTCTAACACACCTACATTTCCCAAATAACTCTAATAATATGTGATTTTTTATATTAACTGCAGTTACCCACTTTCCACAAGTGAGCATTCGAGATGCTCAACAATAGTTTGTTTGGGAAAAACATTATTTCTCCAATATTCTGTTATATTCCATCATATTCTTACTATAAAATATGCATTGACTGTGGTAAGGGAAGGGGAATATAAGCATGCTAAAATAACTTATGATCCAGTTGATTTAATTGGCATGGCACATTGCCATATAGCCTATTAAACACAGAAACATAATTCAACTTAAAATACTGTATTCTATTCTATTCTATTGTGCTGTTTTGAAATACATTTTCTTAGTATCATAATATTTCTTAAGACCTGCCGAAACACAAAGAATGGTTTATTTAGGTAATAGTAGGCTATATATAAGTTGCATTGACACATTCCATGTTCAATAATAGTGGTAAACATGATTTTTTATGACTACCCCATCAGTGTACTTCACATATGTAAGGTCCCTCAAACTAGTAGTGAATTTCAAGCACAGATTCAACCACAGGGAGGTTTTTATGCCTCGCAATGAAAGGTGGATGTGTAACAATTTTTATAATAAGCAGATGCTGAATATCCCTTAGAGCATGGTGAAGTTATTAATTAGGATTTGGATGGTGAATCAATACACTCAGTCAGGATAGTGTATCAATACACTCAGTCACTACAAATATACAGGCGTTCTTCCTAACTCAGTTGTCGGAGAGGAAGGAAACTAACTGCTCAGGGATTTTACCATGAGGCAAATGGTGATTGTAAAACAGTTACAGAGTTTAATGGCTGTGATGTGAGAAAACTGAGGATGGATCAACAACATTTGATTTACTCCACAATACTAACCTAAATGACAGAGTGAAAAGAAGGAAGCCCGTACAGAATAAAATATTCCAAAACATGAATCCTGTTTGCAACAAAGCACATATATATTTAAATTTCAATGAATTTGCAAACATTTCTAAAAACATGTGTTCACTTTGTCATTTTTGGGCATTGTGTATCGATGGGTGAGAAAAAAATCTATTTAATTCATTTTCAATTCAGGCTGTAACATAACAAAATGTGTTCTGAAGGCACTGCACATGTGCACAAGAGGCATAGTGACCAGTAGCAGGATAAATAGTAACAGTAGATACTAATAGTAATGTCAATCAATAATCAATGAACAGCAGCGTAGTGGTAGTAATAAATCAAATCAATAATCATTTTAGAAGCAGCTTAGGTGTGAGGGGGAGTATTAGTTGTTAGCCATTTAACAGTCCTGGAAACACTGCAACAACACTGGGACTTGAAAGGGGCGTATGTTAAAATTGAGACTGGAGAGAGAGAAAGTGCCTGCTATTACTTAAGAGTAGGCCAAGAAAAAAAAGATTTTCAAAATCTCGTAATTCCTAGAACTGTCTACTCCCGCTCCCCCTCTCTGGCGCTCGTTGTTGCCAGTTTACTCATTATTACACACACCTGCCACCATCGCTACCCTCATCTGCGCCTCATGAGACTCACCTGGACTCCATCACCTTCCCGATTCCCTCCCCTATATCTGTCACTCCCTTTGGTTATTTCCTCAGTCATTACTGATTCTGTTTCTATGTTTCATGTCTGTACGCTACTTGCGGTTCTTGATTTGTTCCATGTTTGCTTATTTATTCAATTCCCTCCCTGTACTTGTAAAGTCAACATTTCTAGAATGAGGTTGAAATTGGGAGAATAAAGTCGCAGTCATATTTCAAGATTGAAGTAGAGCATTTGGCTGATTTACAAGCCTCCCTGGCCCCCTGTTGCTTTGCGCCACCATTGACATGCCTGAGTTAAATGACCTGGTGAAACTATACTTTAGAATTAGCTTTAGTAACAAGGAAATCCTTGAGCTTTTAAAAGTGTTACGACCTTGAAGAGGTTGTGCCAGAGATTCTGTCTTTTCAGAAGAAGTAACCACACGGACTTGGATCATGTATTGGCCTTTGTGCAAAGTGAAATGAACAGTAGTATACGGAATCCAAGTTAGGGAAGTCATCATTCCACCTCCTCAGACTTCACCCCTCACCTAGTCAAGTTTTAACCCTGCACCAGTCGAGTGTCACCCCTCCTCGTCAACCCTCACCCCTCCCCTAGTGAAGTATCAACCCTGTACTAGTCAAGCGTCACCCCTCCTTCTCAACCGTCACCCCTACATTGGTCAAGTATCACCCCTCTGCCTCACCTCTCTTTTCCATGCATCAGTCAGTTCTCATTCTTGCTTTACACCACATTATTTCGTTATTTTTTAAAGCACAATGAGTACTGTATGTCTATTGTCCAACAAACATGTCAATTCAAAGAGCCAGAGAGCAATTATTGTTTTTCCATCATGATGATTAAATACACAAACTAGGGGGCCTCCCGAGTGGCGCAGCGATCTAAGGCACTGCATTGCTTGATGCGTACTACAGATCCGGGTTTGATCCCTGGCTGTGTCACAGCCGACCGTGACCGGAAGACCCATGAGGCGGCGCACAATTGGCCCAGCGTTGTCCGGGTTAGGAGAGAGTTTGGCCGGCCGGGTTGTCCTTGTCCCATCATGCTCTAGCAACTCCTGTGGCGGGCGCTGACACGTTCGCCAGTTGTACGGTGTTTCCTACGACACATTGGTGGGTCTGGCTTCCGGGTTAAGCGAGCAGACCTTGCGGCTTGGCAGGGTCGTGATTCGGAGGACTCACGGTTCTCAACCTTCACCTCTCCCGAGTCCGTACGGGAGTTGCAGAGATGGGACAAGACTGTAACTACCAATTGTAGGTAAAAAGTAAAAAAACAATAACTATATATAAACACACACAAATTAAAGGACTTCTCTTGCTAGGTAGCTTTGTTATTTTATTTACAGGCTGGCTAGCCCTTAAACTAGATGGGGTAGGTCTAGTTACAAATCAGGATCAATGAGTTACAGCCAATTTATTTGCTTAAATTTATGGTGGTGTACCAGAATTCTAAAATGGTAATAGTTTAGCCAGATCCAGGAAGTGGAGGGGTTGTGTTTTTATGCGGCCAGTGGAGTGCCAACGACATCCATATTAGCTAGCAACATTGTCCTTGAAATGAATTTAATTATAGCTAATTATGGTGATAATAATTCACAATTGCCAGCTACATTTACCCAATCTTATACCTCCACATGTGATGTTTTTGTTGTTGTTTGTTCTTGGCATGTACAGTAATAGTCAAAAGTTTGGACACACCTACTCATTCCAGGGCATTTCTTTACTTTTACTAGTTTCTACATTGTAGAATAATAGTGAAGACATCAAAACTATGAAATAACACATAATCATGTAGTAACCCAAAAATATATATTTTATATTTGAGATTCTTCAAAGTACCACTCTTTGCCTTGATGAGAGCTTTGCACACTCTTGGCATTCTCTCAACCAGCTTCATGAGGTAATCACCTGGAATGCATTTCAATTAACAGGTGTGCCTTTTAAAAGATTTGTGTGTATTAGGTATTTGTTGTGAAATTGTTAGATATTACTTATATTACTTGTTAGATATTGCTGCACTAAATTCTGCAAAATGACCTCCAGCAGGCCACAAATGTGCATCTGTGCATCCAATTTGATGAGTAGAGGCTATTTTGTCAATGACATTGCCGAAGTCGAGGATGGGTAGGATGGTCAGTTTTACGAGGGTATGTTCGGCAGCATGAGTGAAGGATGCTTTGTTACGAAATAGGAAGCTGTGTAACGGTATTCGTCGTCTGAAGAAGAAGAATCATCGGACCAAATCGCAGCGTGGTAAGTGTTCATGCTTGTTTTTATTAAAACTGAACAGTATAACAAAAATAAACAAGAGAATAACCGAAACAGTCCTATAAGGTGAAAACACTAAACAGAAATTAACTACCCACAAAAACCATGTGGGAAAAAGCTACCTAAGTATGGTTCCCAATCAGAGACAACGATAGACAGCTGTCCCTGATTGAGAACCATACCCGGCCAAAACAAAGAAATACAAAACATAGAAAAAAGAACATAGAATGCCCAGCCAAATCACACCCTGACCAAACCAAAATAGAGACATAAAAAGCTCTCTACGGTCAAGGAATGACAGTATCCCCCCCCCCAAAGGTGCGGACTCTGGCCGCAAAGTCTGAACCCATAGGGGAGGGTCTGGGTGGGCATTTCTCCACGGCGGCGGCTCTGGTGAAGGACATAACCCCGCTCCACTTCTGGCTCGGCCCACTTAGGTGTCGCCTCTAGAGCGGGGACCCTCGCCGCCGACCCCGGACTGGGGACCCTCGTAGCGGGCCCCAGACTGGGAACCCTCGTTGTGGTGGCCGGACTGGGCACCCTTGTAGCGGGCCCCGGACTGGGGACCCTTGTTGGGAGGTCCGGACTGGAGGGCGTCTCTGGAAGCGCCGGACTGAAGGGCGCCTCTGGAAGCTCCGGACCGAAGGGCGCCTCCGGAAGCTCCGGACTGAAGAGTGCCTCTGGAAGCTCCTGACTGAAGGGCGCCTCTGGAGGGTCCGGACTGGAGGGCGTCGCTGGAAGCTCCTGACTGGAGGGCGACACTGGAGGCTCTGGACTGGAGGGTGTCGCTGGAAGCTCCTGACTGGAGGGCGACACTGGAGGCTCCATAATCTTAATCGTAGGTCATCAATTTTATTTTCCAATGATTGCACGTCAGCAAGAAGTATGGATGGCAGTGGGAGTTTACTCGCTTGCCTACGGATTCTCAGAAGGCTGCCCAATGTGTGGCCCCTTTTCCTGCTTAATTTCTTCACACAAAAGGCGTGGAGCTGGGCCTGTTTCAGTGAAAGCAGGATATCCTTCTCGTTGAACTCGTTAAAACCTTTCTGGACTCCCCGAAGATCTGGGATATTTGTCATAAGAAACGCTGACTAGCGTAGCCATAGCCTAGCATAGCCTATAATTTCATGAAATCACAAGTGCAATATTGCAAAACACAGCTTAGCCTTTTGTTAATCAATCTGTCGTCTCAGATTTTGAAATTATGCTTTACACCGCAAGCAATACTTGCATTTGTGTAAATTTATCGATCGCTCGTCAAAACAATAAGAACACCTAGCGTCAGGTAACTTGGTCACGAAAATCAATCCAATTAATCGTTTACCTTTGATGATCTTCGGATGGTTTCACTCACGGACTCCCAGTTAGACAGCAAATGTTCCTTTTGTTCCATAAAGATATTTTTTATATCCAAATACCACCGTTTGTTTGCTGCGTTATGCCCAGGAATCCACCGGAAAGAGCGTTCGCGACAACGCCGGAAAAAAATCCAAATGATATCCGTAATGTCCACAGAAACATGTCAAACGTTGTTAATAATCCATCTTCAGGGTGTTTTTCAAATATATATTCGATAATATATCAACCGGGGCAGTTGGCTTTTCACTAGAACTGAGAGAAACAATGGCTGCCTTTCACTTTTGCGCAAAAATCACTCGGAGAGCCCCTACCTATCCACTTACGCAATGTGGTCTTTCACGCTCATCCTTCAAAATAAAAGTCTGAAACTACGTCTAAAGGCTGTTGACATCTTAGGGAAGACATAGAAAAGTCTGGTTGATATCCCTTTATATGGGCAATAGGGATGCATGGGAACAGAGAGGTCTCAAGAACAGGGCCACTTCCTGGTTGGATTTTCCTCAGGTTTTAAATCAAATCAAATCAAATATATTTCTACACACAGCAAGCAATGCAGGTGTAGAAGCACGGTGGCTAGGAAAAACTCTCTAGAATGGCCAAAACCTAGGTTTTAGCCTGCAATATCAGTTCTGTTTAATTCACAGACACAATTTTTACAGTTTTGGAAACTTCAGAGTGTTTTCTTTCCTAATCCGACTATTATATGCATATTCTAGTTTCGGGGGCTGAGAAATAGGCAGTTTCAATTGGGTACGCCTTTTTAGCCAAAAGCGAAAACTGCGCCCCCTAGTCTTGAGAAGTTAAAGGAAAAAGTTTCTTCCAATCCGCGATGAGTAATCGCTGTTCTGATGTTCAGGAGTTATTTTCGGTGATAAGAGATGGTAGCAGCAACATTATGTACACAATAAGTAAAAAAAGAAGTTACACATAACGCAAAAAAATTAACAAAATAGCACAATTGGTTGGGAGAATGTAAATCGTCAGCCATGTTTTTCGGCGTCATCTTGGTCCAGAGCCTGGCCTATGTTAAAACTGTTTAAAAAGGTACCAAGGGTTAGGTACTAAGCCTGTGTTAAATATGCTTATAATGACTAAATCATCTGTACGGGGATGATTTCTATATTTTGAAAGTTACATATCTTGAGAACTTGATTGCTGACAAGCAAAACATTTTTGTCAACAATGGACTAATGAGGTCTGAGTGAAGTCTTTGAGCACGAGTCAAATACAAGTCTTGAGTGCAAGTCTGAGTCATGTAGTGTCTTTAAGCGCAAGTCTGAGTCAAGTCTTTTTGAGCAAGAGGCCGACTCAAGTCTTAAGCCTCCTCTCTTCCCTCGGTCAATACAATGGTACAGCAGAGCAGAGAGCTGTATATTATGTTGGGCGGCAGGTAACCTAGAGCTTAAGAACGTTGTGCCAGTAAATGAAAGGTAGCTGGTTCAAATCCCCAAGCTAACTAGGTGGAAAATATTTGAATGTGCCCATGAGCAAGGCAATTAACCCTAATTGTTCCTGTAAGTTGTTCTGGATAAGAGCATCTGCTAAGTCACTTAAATGTAAATGTGCCAGGCAACAATACAACAGTCACACTCCCCTCTGTGTTTCAACAGCATGCAATTGAAGATCAGGAGAGTGAAAGCTCATTCTGAGGGAAAATAGCAATCTTTCCTAAACTCTTATCCATACCTAAGGCATCACTTGAAATAAGATTAGACCCCATTCAATCTATCAATCCAGGGGACACATATGGTCCGTCTTGCGCTGGGTTTAGTTAATCTTCACAGTAGCCTCATTTATACCGGTTACAAACACGTATCTTTTGTCCTGATCTCATCCACATTCTGATTGTGCCCACATTTGTAGACAGGCGTAGACGATCACAATGCGTCTTTTAATCGTCTACACCCGTCTAATAAAGTAGGCGCGATCAGAATGCGGACCAGATCAGGACAAAGGACCTATGTCAGATACAGATATGTCGCACCAGGTACAAACATAGCTAGAGTGAAAATAATTGAAACTCAATTGTTTGTTGTTGTAATCTTAAAGGATCATGCCAATTCCACCAACTTCCAATTACCCTCTGGACATGCCCTGGTCTCCTGCCAACTCACCACACCTGAACTCACTACAATAATCAACATTCCTCTCCCTTGCCCTGGTAGAAAAACACAAGCTGTTTTATTAGTGTTTGTTGTGACACGGAACAGCCCAAGTCCTTATTTATGTGGTGTGCGCACCTGACTAAATTAAGTGTATTTTATTTGTATGTAGACTTGTATGATTCTAACTTTCTAGCCTGTATGTTTATTGCCAATCAGACTGTTTAAGATACTTTGTCTGATATATATTCTGAGTTCCATAGATATTGGCAATTTCCATTGTTTGGTTAGTATGTTATACTTCATATTTCTCCTTAGTTATGGCACTTTGTCATGTATGATAATGTGTTCTATCTCCTCTTTGTATTCGCTATGGACCACAACCTCCCATCACAACTTGTACCTTGCAAACCATTTCCATATCTCCATCCTACCCCCACATGTACTCCTGTGTCCTTGTACTGGGCCTTTTTAGTTTGTTAATAAATACCCTGAACTGGAAACCTTGTCTTCAACCATTATTCCTGCATTCTGACAGATGCCCCATAGTGGCAATATCACTCAACCTAGCCTAAGAAACAGTCCACCCTAGTCCTTTTCTTAATATATAAATGTCATTTTTTTGCACACAGCATGCCACACTCACCTGGCTCAAAATCACCTTTGGAAAAGAAATCTGCATTAAATTGAAATAACAAATGCCACCCATCATCAGCATGGAAATTACATTATTTGGTGCAGTCTTCACTGTGTTTGAACACTTCTGTGCACTGTGGCATGCTGTGCTGGGATGCCTGCAGAATAATGTACTGCATATGTAGATTCAGCAGGACATACTCATAATCTGGAGAGATTGCAATGTCAATCAGAAGCCTTGCAAGAAGGTTCCTCTCCCCAATTAGAGAAAGAGAGAGGGGAACAGCAAGAGAGGGGAGCAGATCAGATGAACATGTTATCTATCCCACATAAACAAGATAAGGCCAGTCTATTGGCCCTCCAAGGCTCTGCAAACTCAACGGTTATGGAGTTCCATTCCCTATCTCCTCTTTGCTATCTCTCTGTTCTTTCCCTCGGTCTCTGCCACTCTCTCTGCATCCCCTCCCATTTTTCAATCACTACCTTCCATTCCATCCTGTGTTTCACACTGTTTTACTTTACTCTATCAACATTTCTGGTGGTGAAGTGCATGCACCCACACACCCATGAATGCACACACACGTACAGAAACACACACACAGAAACACACACACACACATGCAATAATCCGCAAACAACATTCACAATGTTGAACATGATGGTGGCTGGTGAGTCTTTGATATATTTCCTGGGCGTGTCTGTTAGAGGAACCCTGCTTGTCATCACTATCCAGCGGTGCTAGGAAGGTCCAAAATTTACACCAAGACTTGACCCTTTAGCCAGAAATGCCATAACAAAACAATGCCTACTTGGCTGACCGTTCTGCGATATTTTCACATTTGTTCTTTCTGGCATGACTATATAGAGACCACTTTAGGGGGGACTTCGTCACCATGTACTGTATCATATCGGAAAAAAAGATCTTTAAGATTCAAAAAAATAAGTTTAATAATGGCTTCCAGTTATTTATTTATTGTTATTTGATTATTTATTAAGTTATATTCACAAAAATTGTTTTGTAGTATTGGGCTGTGTCAGTGGTGGCCTTGGTCATATTACATTGTCTTGTGCATAATTAACTTTCCCTTTTCCTGGTAATGACAAATGCACCAACAAGAAAAATATCAGCTTCACAAGAACAAATCATTAACACACACACACACGCACACGCACACGCACACGCACACGCACACACACACACAACCTTGATGGCGCCGGAGGTGAAGGCTGACGTTTTACATGTTCCTATCCAATTGTGTTTTTTTGTTCGTTTCTTTGTGTTGTTTGTAACTTATTTGTAAACTTATGTTTTACATAATGTTGCTGCTACCATCTCATATGACAGAAAAATAACTTCTGGACATCAGAAAAAGGGGCCGGATGGAGGGCTGCCTTCTGAGAAATTGTAGGCGATCGAATAAACCCCCACTGCCTTCCATTCTGCTAGCAAACGTGCAATCTTTGGAAAATATAATCGATGACCTACGCGGAAGATTAAACTACCAACGGAACATTCAAAACTGTAATATTTTATGCTTCACAGAGTCGTGGTTATACTCTGTATCGGCAGAACAGCGGCGTCTGGTAAGACAAGAAACTTAAACCGATCTTACCAAATTTCTATCAGCATGTTAAAACCTCTTAAGAATTCAGACTTTTTTCTAAAATGACATACCCAAATCTAACTGCCTGTAACTCAGGACCTGAAGCAAGGATATGCATATTCTTGATACCATTTGAAAGGAAACACTTTGAAGTTTGTGGAAATGCGAAAATAATGGAGGAGAATATAACACATTAGATCTGGTAAAAGATTGTACCATCATCTTTGAAATGCAAGAGAGAGGCCATAATGAATTATTCTAGCCTAGGCGCAATTTAGACTTGGCCACTAGATGGCAGCAGTGTATGTGCAAAGTTTTAGACTGATTCATTGAACTATTGCATATCTATTAAAAATGTTGTATCAAGACTGCTCAAATGTGCCTAATTGGTTTATTCATTCATTTTCAAGTTCATAATTGTGCACTCTCCTCAAACAATAGTATGGTATTCTTTCACTGTAATAGCTACTGTAAATTGGACAGTGCAGTTAGATTAACAAGAATTTAAGCTTTCTGTCCATATCAGATATGTCTATGTCCTGGGAAATGTTCTTGTTACTTATAACGTCATGCTAATCACATTAGCGCACATTAGCTCAACCGTCCCAAGGTTAAATGTGCAACCAGAGGGGGAAAAAATCTGGACCACCTTTAGTCCACACACAGAGACGAATACAAAGATCTCTCTCTCGCCCTCCATTTGGAAAATCTGACCATAATTCTATCCTCCTGATTCCTGCTTACAAGCAAAAATTACACCGCTGCTACTCTCTGTTGTTATCATCTATGCATAGTCACTTTAATACATTTACCTACATGTACATATTACCTCAATTACCTCGACTAACCGGTGCCCCCGCACATTGACTCTGTATCGGTAGCCCCCTGTATATAGTCTCGCTGTTGTTATTTTACTGCTACTCTTTAATTACTTGTTACTTTTATTTCTCTTTTTTAAACTGCGTTGTTGGTTAGGGGCTCGTAAGTAAGCATTTCACTGTAAGGTTGTTGGATTCGATGCATGCGACTAATAGAATTTGATTTTGTTTGACACACACACACCCTTACAAAAAAGTAACTCACTCACTAGAGGATTACACTATATAATAACACTATTACGCTATTAGAGGAGTTTAAAGCAGCAATACTTAATTTAAACATTAAAGTGTTGTCCCCTCCACAGTTTCGGTAAAAAGCCGATGGATGGGGCTGGAGAAATGCAACCACTTTCAAATCCATGACTATGCGATGAATGCAAGGACTGACCATACATTCTATAAAAATTATAGTTTTAACCATTTATTTAGGCTATACAGTGTTTGTTTATATTTACTTTGCTTATAAACAATGGTGTAAATGTGGAGTTTCTTACACAAGAAACTGCAAATCTGATTTTCACATGTCGAATTTCAAGTTCACATGTGAACGACAATCACATGTAAAAATCTGATTTGCAGTTTTATATGTGAAACACTTAAACATGTTAAAATCTAACTTTCACATGTGGAATTGCAATTTCACATATGAATCTATTTTTCATATATCAAACTGCAAATGTGAATTTTACATTTGGAGTTTTTACATAGGAACCTGAAAATCATATTTTTTTCACTTGAATGATTGTCACATGTTTAACATGTGAAACGGCAAATGTGATTTTCACATGTGAATATTTTTCACATTGTGAGGTGAAAACGTACTATTCTCCTCATGCGAAAAGGTGGTGCTAACGTGAACTCTAAATGTAATGCGAAAATATGGTTTCACGTGTGAAAACAGCTATTTCACATGTGAAAATGTGATTGCAAATGTAAAAATGGAATTTCAAATGTGAAAATTTGATTTTCACATGTGAAACTGAAAATGTTCACATGTTTTTTTGTTGTAAGAGCACACACACACACACACACACACCCCCCAAACCCAACAGCGCACATATTTGTGGTGAAATTGCTTCGAGAAGGACATTGCAACTGTGTATGCAACTTTGCCATTTGGCTAGTCAAAACCATTGTCCGTTGGGACCAGCCTGAAGAAGCTGGCAGACAGTGTGTGTTCGCTGGTTTCTACTGTGCCTTCCTTCAGCCCAAGACTGTCAATTCCATTCTCATGCTTCAGTAATGTGGACAGGAGAGTAACCAGAAATGTTTCAACATAGAGGCATGGCCAGCAGGACTGTATGTGTGTGTTTGTGTGTGTGTGCTTGTGTGCGTGTGTGCCTCAGTCAATACAGAGTTAGAAGAAGCGCCAGGAGTCTGGCACACTGCTGATGAAGTCTTTTCAGTTCCAGAGAAGCACACACACAGGCTTACTAATGATCGGTGGCAGCATGTTGTGTGTGCGAGTGTGTTCCACCAAAAAAATGGGCATTACTAGAATCCCCAAATCCCCAGCCAACTGCAACAGAGGCTATTAACAAAACTGTTTCTTTGTTAGCTTTTTTTTTTTAAGAGAGGCGCCAAGCAATTAATCGTCTGCCTTAAGTATGAGAGTAAACTGTGCTACTGCAGAGAACATACACACTGGCAAACAGTGATGCAAGAACCCATTCAATAGAACCAGCGGAAAGTATTGCTTGGCCGTGACCTATATTTCTCTTCTTTATTATCAAATGATAAAGTACCATATTTTGTGGGCCAATTGACATCATCAACATTTGCTCAGTGCTTTTGGCAGCGATAACCGTGCAGTGTACAGACATGTCTAAAGTCCAGCAGATGTTGAATGGGAGGAGGCTGAGAAATCAAAACTGAGGAGGGATATCCATGAGGCTTATTTATTACTTAATTAATCTATTGTCTTTTCCTTTAACAAAAATGATCTTTGTAAGGAAAGTAAAAAAAGTGTACTCCATCAAAAACATTGTTTTATCTATTTATAATTTCTGGTCGAGTTCCTCCCGTACACCTTTTTTCTTTCAACTTTATCCAGCTATCATTTTTTAAATAATTACAATGTAAATTATATGATAACCTTTTCGGGAACATTTTGTTGGAGAGCCTACAGATCTGTGAAAACATCAAAGAACCCAGCATTCGCCATGTTGCATTCACTACCTCTCTCTCAAGAAAGCCGTGAGAAACTCAGAGATACTTTGAACAAAGTTTCAATATTGAGACTGTTATTGAAGCAAAGATAGACTGCACTTGAATTATTAAAACAATATTAAAACATTGTCTCTTATTTGAACATTTGCATTCCATGGATTGTAGCCATTGACACCTCATGGCAAAGCATCTGACCTTTCTACATTTTACTAAGTAGATGACCTGTGATTCTGTTTCGCTACAGAAGTGATTGCGAAGTACATAGTTTCTGGTCTAGAAGATCTTTCAGTATCTACTGTATCTGCTTGGTCCAAACTTATAAGCAACCACAAACACACCTGGGAAATGGGTCATGAAGTTCCACTATACATCGACATGCTTCATTATACTGATCGAACCCTGTACACCATCAGGGTTGTGCTCAATTCTGAATTGAACTGAGAATGCCTCATAAATTGCTGCTACTCTCTGTTTATCATATATGCACAGTCACTTTAACTGTACATACTACCTCAATTGGCCCGACCAACCAGTGCTCCCGCACATTGTCTAACCGGGCTATCTGCATTGTGTCCCACCACCCACCACCCACCAACCCCTCTTTACGCTACTGCTACTCTCTGTTCATCATATATGCATAGTAACTTTAACCATATCTACATGTACATACTACCTCAATCAGCCTGACTAACATGCTGACCAGACCGGACACGTCGCGTGCGCGAGCGTCTCAAAATAAATGTAGAAATCCATGTTATTCAATTATTGCACCCACACTGCTCGCGCGCGCCAACGAGCGTCTGCGATGCCAAGGGCTAAAATAGAACTCCTTTCTATTTCTGACGCAGATCGCGCTGAAAGTCCTGCCTCTCCCATCTCCTCATTGGTTTATAGAAGCAGGTACCCACGTGCCATCTCCTCATTGGTTATACCCATGTGGAGGATTGAAAGACGAACTGTTTTGTCGGTCGTGGTGGTAATACTATGAAAGTTTAGATGCCGATCCCCATATAAGTGTAAAGATGAAAAAGCCTGGAAGGAGGAAAGATGACTAGAAACGATTCGGTTGGTCGTTTTATGTGTGGATTAATTGTCGGAGTAGAGGACCTTGTGCATTTCAGGTAAAATAACAACTCAATGTTTATATCCCAGGACAAATTAGCTAGCAACAGCAAGCTAGCTAAATAGGACAAATTAGCTTTTCGACCTGTCCCCAAATTAATGTCATTGGTTCACAGTTTGTATTGATATTTTAACTTGCGTGTCGTGATCGCGTTTGGTGTACGGGGACAAAATACATTTTTGCACACGCGCCATCACGGTTTGGCGCAAGCGCCATCACGGTTTGGGTTCCGTGTAACCGGTGTCTGTATGTAGCCTCACTACTTTTGGTTAGAGCCTGTAAGTAATTATTTCACTGTAAGGTCTACAACTGTTGTATTTGGCGCACATGACAAATACACTTTGATTTGATTTGAAATTCCAATTCAATTCTTTAACTAAAAAAAAATGAACTAGTAAGCAGGATACAGAATTGCAAATCGAATTTGAATTAACTCTGTTAGGTGTAGTCTATACAAATATACACTGAGTATACAAAACATTAGGAACACCTTCCAAATATTGAGTTGCACCCCTTTATGTCCTCAAAACAGCCTCAATTTGTCAGGGCATGGACTCCAGGGCATGTTGACTCCAATGCTTCCCACAGTTGTGTCAAGTTAGCCTGATGTCCTGTGGGAAACTGTTGAGTGTGGAAAAACCTGCAGCGTTGCAGTTCTTGACGCACTCAAACTGGTGCACCTGGCATCTACTACCATACCCTGTTCCAAGGAACTTAAATATTTTGTCTTGCCCATTCACCCTCTGAATGGCAAACATACACAATCCATGTCTCAGTTGTCTCAAGGCTTAAACAAATCCTTATTTAACCTGTCTCCCCCCCTTCAACTACTCTGACTGAAGTGGATTTAACAAGTGCCATCAATAAGGGATCATAGGTTTTACCTGGATTCACATGGTCAGTCTATGTCATGGAAAGAGCAGGTGTTAGTCATCTTTTGTACACTTAGTGTACATCATGAATATACAATATTGATGAAACAATTGATTTTCAGAACAAACCTATATTTAATGATCAAGGAAAACAAACCTGTATGCGAATATTCAAAGTTATTATATTTTTGTATTAATTTGTATGCGGAAAATACTACTATTTCCCAGAATTCATTAGTTGAACCTTCAAGTTGACACCAAAGTCTTCAAAAAGAAGCCAAACAAATGAAATGGTATTTGGGAATATAATTGGCTATTCTAAGCACTAAGTTTAAAACAGTATATGAACATTGTTTCCAGAGAAAAGTGATATGTTCTTTGGTATCTGGAAGAGTGACCTGTCAGATTCAATGAAGCTCTCATGTTCTATGACTAAGTGGGATTTATTTGAATTGCACTGCATTCAATTCTACTTCCTGTCACTACAACTCAACTCAAAGAAGGCCAGCATCCCAGTCACCTCTTCACTGTTGACCTTGAGACTGGTGTTTTGCGGGTACTATTTAATGAAGCTGCCAGTTGAGGACTTGTGAGTTGTCTGTTTCTCAAACTAGACACTCTAATGTACTTGTCCTCTTGCTCAGTTGTGCACCGGGGCCTCCCACTCCTCTTTCTATTCTAGTTAGAGACCGTTTGCGCTGTTCTGTGAAGGGAGTAGTACACAGCGTTGTACAAGATCTTCAGTTTCTTGGCAATTTCTCGCATGAAATAGCCTTCATGTCTCAGAATAAGAATAGACTGACGAGTTTCAGAAGAAAGTGCTTTGTTTCTGGCCATTTTGAGCCTGTAAACGAACCCACACATGCTGATGATCCAGATACTCAGCTAATCTGAAGGCCAGTTTTATTTCTTCTTTAATCAGCATAACAGTTCTCAGCTATGCTAACATAATTGAAAAAGGGTTTTCTAATGATCAATTAGCCTTTTAAAAGGATACACTTGGATTAGCTAACACAACGTGCCATTGGAACACAGGAGTGATGGTTGCTGATAATGGGCCTCTGTACGCCTATGTAGATATTCCATAAAAAATGATCTGTTTCCAGCTACAAAGAGTCATTTACAACATTAACAATGTCTACACTGTATTTCTGATCAATTTCATGTTATTTTAATGGATAAAAAATTATACTTTTCTTTCAAAAACAAGGACATTTGTAAGTGACCCCAAATATTTTGAACGGTAGTGTATGTTCATTAATGTGTACGAAAACCACGTATTGCTTCACGTGATTTAAAAAAAGTATAATTTTAAGGGCGTTCCCATGCATTCCTTCTAATTCCATCCCTGTGTACCATGTTGGGGGATAGAAGTGGACCATTCCCATCCAGAAATGATCTACAGGCTTCAAGAGGTGGCTACACCATGCAAGAGCTTAATTGGTAAAGATGTCAAGTGTCCTGCATCATTTTACTACCCATTTAGTATGTATTTTCGAGAGAAATAATTCTTTTGTGTTGGTAGAACCAAATTAGGTTAAAAAAATGCATCACACAAACTCACTCACTCTCTCCTGGACCTTCCTTGACCAGTGTGCCCCTGTGCCCAGTTGGGAGTATTGAACGCAGGTATAATTGACCACATGGGAATGAACCATGGTTATGTCCCAAATGGCACCCTACCTAGCCAATGAGTAAATATTTACAGCGCACCATCCAAAAGGTACAAAAACCACCTTGCAGAGAAGTCAGGATTTTCTTTGAGCTAAAACAAATAGAGCAAACATGCAAATAAGTATAGCTCTGGTTAAAAATAACGTATGTCCGTATAACGTTACAGGGGTCAAGGGTTGTCCTGTAAAAAGGGGTGATCTGAAAACTGTCTGCTTTTGAATTGCAGCCTCATTGTTGTGAACGTGACAGAACATGTGTGCGTCCCAATATTATGTCTTTTTTCTATGTGAGCACTTGTTCACTACTACCCATATATGGGATTGGTGATGGAATGGGCTCGGAGTTCACACCATATTTCTCATATTTTCTTTCAAATCAGCGAAAGGAAGTGAACACGTGCACACTTTGAGATGAAGGAGATATAATTGGGGCATAGCCCATCAGCTTGTATCCTCAGCAAATTGCGTTTTACTTAGCATAGGTTGTCATGGATAACCACTGGTCATATGACGAATAACAGTAGGCCACAAATTTTGGAACTTTGCACACATTAGAGAATTAAACTAGCCAATGAGTTCACTGAACTGCATGACACTAAAGATGACCACTATTTTACTTCCTGTTTTGGTGAACCAAAACCCTCAGTGGAGTATCTGTAACCTGATTGCACTGTAGGGAGGGTAAAGAAGTGGATATAATGTGTGTATGTGCGTGGGGGCTCATGCGTATGTGCACACTTGTCTGTGTGTTTGTGAGACCTGCTTCTAACAGGTAAACAGGCATTATCTGCTCCCGCCCGTGGCTTGGTCCCCAGACAGTGTGCGTACGCCGTGCGCCAGGCTGGCAATTGTGGTTGTGGAGAGAAGCTTTACTATGTTCAGCCATGTTATTAGTGTTAGAGAAAGTTAGCTTGTTGTCTCAGGGTTGGCTGAAACAGGGAGAGGCTCCCCAGACACACTAATACACCTAAAGCCGTCTGTTTACGTCAGCTCTCCCAGCACACTCTGTTTGGTTTCTTGAAGGTTTCTGGTTTGTTGCGCGGGTAACGTTTCTCTAACGTCTGTTTATCCCATTTTTGGAAAGTGTTCCCGACCAGAAACAAGTCCAGCAATGTTTTCATAACTGCAGGAGGGAATACATTTGAGAACAAACAACCTTCTGACAAAGGATTATGAATAAGACTTTTGCCTCACAATTTCCCTTGTAGAAAGTCTCATCAGATTTGCGTGTGTTCTATAACATTCCTAGAACGTTTCAACGATAGGCCCTCTTCAAGCTGCTGCCGCCACCCATTCCCCTCAGTTCCACTGAAAATAGCTTTTTTTGTCTGGTGCTACTAGTCCACATTTGGGATTATCATATTGTAATGTAGTAAGTATCATTCTGGCCTTTTTCTGTCTCCAATAAAATCTTGAGATATAAATGGTTGATATCCTTAACCATTCTGTGGGGGACACTGGAATCATTGAGAAAACATAGTTTATTTTCTGCAAAATATTCATTTGAATTGTATTGATATGACCGGTAAGGGACAGAGGAAGATATATTTTTTAGGTCTTCTTTGACCAATTTCAATAGTTGCAGGAAATGATGTTAAAACATTTATCTAGCCTGTGTGGTACTTGTACTCTGAGATATTTAATACCTTGAAATGATAATCTGAAGGGATTTTTGGGGGGGTTAAATAGTCTCAATTAAATTGATTTATGGGGAGGATCTCTGATTTGCCCCAGTTAATCTTATATCCTGATATACTACCACATGTGTTGATTGTCAAGAATAAGTGTTCTAATGAACATCAGAATATCATCAAAGTAGAGACTTATTTTGTGATTTATGTTTGGGGATCAGATGCCTATGATTGAGCTATTTTGGCGAACAGCTGCGGCCAAGGCTTTAAAAAAAAAGTTAAACAGACGTGGAGACATTGAACAGCCTTGTCTGGTCCTTTTTAGTAATTTGAATGGATTTGAGATTATATTATTGGTAATTACAGAGGTTTATGGTGAGCTATAGAGAAGTTTAAATAATTTGCATATACACTGAACAAATATAAAATGCAACATGCAACAATTTCAAAGATTTTACTGAGTTACAGTTCATATAAGGAAATCAGTCAATTTAAATGAATAAATTACGCCCTAATCTATGGATTTCACGTGACTGGGAATACAGATATGCATCTGTTGGTCACAGATTTTATTTTAACTAACCTTTATTTAACTCGGCAAGTCAGTTAAGAACAAATTCTTATTTACAATGACGGCCTACCCCGGCCAAACCCTATTGACGCTGGGCCAATTGTGCTCCGCCCTATGGGGCTCCCAATCATGGCTGGTTGTGATACAGCCTGGAATCGAATCTGGGTCTGTAGTGATAACTCTAGCACTGAGATGCAGTGCCTTAGACCACTGTGCCACTCGGGAGCCCAAATTACAGATACATTAAAAAAAGGTATAGGCGTGGATCAGAAAACCAGTCAGTATCTGGTGTGACCACCATATGCCTCATGCAGCTCGACACATCTCCTTTGCATACAGTTGATCAGGCTTTTGATTGCGGCCTGTGGAATGTTGTCCCACTCCTCTTCACTGGCTGTGCAAAGTTGCTGGATATTGGCAGGAAGTCGAACATGCTGTCGTACACGTCGATCCAGAGCATCCCAAACATGCAAAATGGGTAAGATATCTGATGAGTATGCAGGCCATGAAAGAACTGGAACATTTTCAGCTTCCACGAATTGTGCACAGATCATTGTGACATCAAATCAAATGTTATTTGTCACATGCGCCAAATACAACAGGTGTAGTAGACCTTACTGTGAAATTCGTACTTACAAGCCCTTAACAAACATTGCAGTTTTAAGAAAAATAAGAGTTTAAAAAAGTATTTACTAAATAAACTAAAGTAAAAAATTTAATATCAATAACGAGGCTATATACAGGGGGTACCGGTACAGAGTCAATAGGGTGGGGGTGCAGGTTAGTCAAGGTAATATGCACATGTAAGTAGGGGTAAATTGATTATGCATAGATAATAGATAATAAATAGCGAGTATCAGCAGCATTAAAAAAAAGGGTGTGGAGGTCAATGCAAATAGTCTGGGTAGCCATTTCACTAGCTGTTCAGCAGTCTTATGGCTTGGGGGTAGAAGCTGTTAAGAAGCCTTTTGGACCTAGACTTTGCGCTCTGGTACCGACATGGGGCCATGCATTTTGTGCATTCAAATTGCCATAGATAAAATGCAATTGTGTTCGTTATCCGAAGCTTATGCCTGCCCATACCATAACCCCACCTCCACCATGGGGCACTCTGTTCACATGTTGACATCAGCAAACCGCTCGCCCACACGAAGCAATACACGCTGTCTGCCAGTACAGTTCAAAGCGGGATTCATCTGTGAAGAACACACTTATTCAGTGTGCCAGTGGCCATCGAAGGTGAGTTTTTGACCACTGAAGCCGGTTACGACGCCGAACTGCATTCAGGTGAAGACCCTGGTGAGGACAATGAGTTCGCAGATGAGCTTCCCTTAGACGGTTTCTGACAGTTTGTGCAGAAATTCTTTGGTTGTGCATATCCACAGTTTCATCAGCTCTCCGGGTGGCTCGTCTCAGTCAACCTCGCAGGTGAGGAAGCAGGATGTGGAGGTCCTGGGCTGATGTGATTACGCGTGATCTGCAGTTGTGAGGCTGGTTGTTAGTACTGCCAAATGACATTGGGGGCGGTTTATGGTGGACAAATGAAGATTAAATTATCTGTCAACAGCTCTGGTGGACATTCCTGCAGTCAGCATGCCAACTGCACTCTCCCTCAAAACTTGAGACATACTGAATGGGGCATTGTGTTGTTTGACAAATCTGCAAATTTTAGAGTGGCCTTGTATTGTCCCCAGCACAAAGTGCACCTGTGTAATGATCATGCTGCTTAATCAGATTCTTGATTTGCCACACCTGTCAGGTGGATGGATTATCTTGGCAATGGATAAATACGCACTAACAGGGATGTAATTAAAAAAAAATTCAGCTCATGAAATATGGGGCCAACACTTTACAAGGTTGCGTTTATATTTTTGTTCAGTATATAGTACCAGTCGTAAGTTTAGACACACCTACTCACACCTTTTCTTTATTTTGACTATTTTCTACATTGTAGAATAATACTGAAGACATCAAAATTATGAAATAACACATATGGAATCAAGTAGTAACCAAAAAATAATTTTAAACAAATCAAAATATATTCATATTTGAGATTATTCAAAGTAGCCACCCTTTGCCTTGATGACAACTTTGTTATTCTCTCAACCAGCTTCACCTGGAGTGCTTTTCCAACGGTCTTGAACGAGTTCCCACGTATGCTAAGCACTTGTTGGCTTGCTTTTCCGTCACCCGTCCCAAACCATCTCAACTGGGTTGAGGTTGGATGATTGTGGAGGCCAGGTCATCTGATGCAGCATTCCATCCCTCTCCTTCTTGATCAAATAAAATAAAAAACACTTGACTGAGTAGGAGTTTCCAATTTTTTAGGACTGGTACTGTATATAGATTAAAACTGATTTTCCTGAGTGCCAAGTACATGAAGGTCAGATAGACTCTGTCAAATGCCTTCTCTGCATCCAACGTCACCACTACACTAGGAATATTGTTTTGTGATGCAAGATGCGTGATGTCAAAGAGGCGCCTGGTGTTGTCTGAAGAGTGCCGGCATTTCCTACAACCTGTTTGATCAGAAGGTATTATTTCTGGAAGAACCGTTTCTAATCTCTTGGCTATCGCTTTGCTAATCATTTTTAAATCCATGTTAACAAAAGAAATCGGACTATCGTTACCACAGTCTTTGTTCTTTTTCTGTCTTGAGTAGGAGACTGATTAAGCTGGTGCTCATAGAATGCGGGAGATTGTTTGAGCAATACACGTGCGTAACCAAAAAGGAGGGACCAAAAATGTTCACAGGTGCTTTAACCTGTCAAAATGAAGGAGTGAAAATCGTTGGGAGTTAACGGAGTCTCTAAGGAGGTATGGACTGGGGAGGAAATTGCTAGAAGTTGGAGATTATAAAAGAAACATTTAATTTAATGTCGCTTTCTGGCGTATATCATTTGAAATAAAATACTTTTAAGAATTCAATTTTTTTTTGATCGGTCGCTAGATTACCTTCAATGTTTATAATAGAGTAGATTACCTGTCACGTATACTCCCTCTCCGGCCTTTAGGTCATCAGGCTACTGATTATCCCGCACACCTGTCATCATCGCCAAGCACACCAGCGCCTCATGACACTCACCTGGACTCCATCACCTCCTTGATTACCTTCCCTATATCTGTCACTCCCTTTGGTTTTTTCCTCAGGTGTTATTGACTCTGTTTCATGTTAGTGCGTTGTTTGTGTTTCGTGTTGATAGTTTTTTGGGGTTTATTTATTAAAACACTCACTCCCTTTACTTGCTTCCTGACTCTGAGCGCACTCGTTATATTTCCTTGTTATGTTTAAGCATTTTAGCCGAGAACTTGCCGGACTCATGCCAGAGTTCATGGTTATTTTGTCGTTTTCTTATAACTGCCTAAATAAGTTCATTAAGTTTGAGTCTGGCCTGTAATAGTTGCTTATGAATATTAACCAGTTTGAGTGGATGCCAAGAGGGTATCAAGCTCCTTGACATTTGTCTTAAGGCTGATCAATGCGTGATCTGAGGTGCTGATTGAATGAATCTTGCGGTTGGAAATTTGGGATAGCAAAGATGTATTACCAATGAAAAGGTCTATACGGGAATACGTTTTATGATGAGGTAAGAAATAGGTATAGTCTCTCTCATCCGGAAAAAAGAGGCGCAAAATATTCATCATACCTTGTTGTACCATGTTGCCTTTAATGGTTCCCGGAGTGCCTGTTGAATGCATGTGCCCACTGCCATGGGACCTGTCAACTAGTGGATCAAGAACAGAGTTAGGAGTCTATTGACGCACCCATATGTCAATCTAATGAACATAAAACAATTCCCATCAAAATCCGACCGTTTAAGCTAAAGCTATTTTGCATGGGCTGCGTCTCAATCCACTGCATCCGCCTATGTCGGCTTTACTCATCTGCGGTGGAAGGTGGCCAAGCTAGAGCAGCGTTTGTTAGACCGTGAGAAAATTGGTCTTGTCACAAAAAAACGTCTGTCGCGACCGAACTAATATGAAGGAAAGAAACACATAGAAATTAATGGAAGTATGGAGATAGTTTTTGTGCTAACAAAAATAAGGGTTTAAATATCTGTCGCGAATATATATATATATATATATATATATATATATGAGCTTTCTTTTGTCTCCCAGATATAGGATAGACACTTCAAAACCTTATTCAATATTATTTATTTTCTAACTGTGTTTGTAATTTATGAATGTGTTAATTTCATTCTATGCGTTTCTATGGGCTATAGTAGTAAAGGCCAAATTCAATATTTTATCAAATTTGTAAATATATTTTTGGATACCTAAAGGGGTCCAAAAATTCAAAATATGAATAGCTGAATAAACCACGGTATGACCGTCTTAAAACAATTCCATATGTTAGCTTAGTAGACACTACCCTGACCCCTCTGCTCTTGGAATTAATGGAAGAATAATACATTCCACTTCATTTGTCATTTTTCATGTTCAACATCAGTTAGATGTGTTCCTTGCAATAAATATATCTGAAATATATCGGACTCAGATTTGTTTGAGGAACTTGTCGTTCATTCCATAGTTTGTGCCTTTTTAGTTCTCTTCTTTTTTTTTTGAACAAGGGTTTTCAGCTGGAAGTGCTCAAAAACAAGCTTTTATGGGGCGTGGACCATGGTGGAATGTACCTCCCATTTCTATGTACTCACAAAAATGTAATTCTTTGTACCTGGTCTAGTGAAATGTTCAATTCAGTAGACATGAACTCATGCAGAGATGCCTCAAGACTTCCAGATTCGACCTCTTCTATGCCAGAGAATATTTGATGACGCCGCATGCTGTGTGTCTGTATATCCAGCACTCTCTTTAAGGGCTCTGTTATGGACAACATCGTTTACTTTGATTTCATTGTTGGTCAATGAAATACTTCAAATCCTACAGGCTGTCATGTGATGGATCCACCGTCTCCAGTTTGGGTAAGCTCAAGTTTGTAGCTACATTTCTGAAATGTTTTGCTCACCTCACTGCAAGGTATTGGTAAACTTTCAGTAATTGGACTTGCAGTATAGCATATTTATCGGAAAGGTTTGTATTTTGTGCGTCGCTCATCTACGATCCTGACCTGCCCATGCCTCGCAATCACCACAGACAATACTCAATGCAGTGCACAACACAGCCTGAAGTACGTTGATTTTCTGTCTGTCTCTCTGGCACGATTGGCGCGGACTGTACCTTTGTCTCCTCTCACTCAATTACAGACTGCGCTGCTCCAACACCTGGGACGACTGTAACACCTGTCCACTAGGCTCCAACACCTGGGACTACTGTAACACCTGTCCACTAGGCTCCAACACCTGGGACTACTGTAACACCTGTCCACTAGTCTCCAACACCTGGGACTACTGTAACACCTGTCCACTAGTCTCCAACACCTGGGACTACTGTAACACCTGTCCACTAGGCTCCAACACCTGGGACTACTGTAACACCTGTCCACTAGTCTAAGTGTGTAAGAGACAAGGTGAGATCTCAGGTGTGTGTGTGTGCGCAGGCATGTGTGCACATTTGCGTATGTATGTGTGTGTGTGAGAGAGATACAGAGTCAGAGTGATGTGGCATGACTAGCTGTGCTCCAATCCTCTACACAATACAGGAGATTTGACCTGACATACGGTAGGTGCACAGTGTTCAGTACACTTAATTTTATAAGCTCAGATCGGGAATGTGCTTAGCCTAATTTCAGCTTTTCACGATATTTAAAACTCACGGGAAGTTTGAGCCTTTGACGTCACAGTGCTGTGGTAATACGGACCATTGGTTTCAGAGAGCACTCTGTTTGTAGGTCACTCCTATCAGATCTCGAATCGAAAATCTCAAAAAGCCTACTACATTCCTTGGTCAAAGTGTGGAAGTAGCAAAATCTTAAAAGATTTGAGCTTTTACAACCCAAATAAAACATGAAAACATGCAGTGACGCTTCACCTTGAATCTTTGTCTTTAACGTTGTCATTGGCACATGTGGTGTTTTGTCCTGAAGGCCTTTTTATTGAACAAAATACAGCTATCTCCATCATTGGAAAAATGTGTTTTGTGAAAATGTGGGGGAAAATGGAGTTATCCAACCATAGACGTGAAAACAAAACAAAGAACGAGGAGCATAACAGCCGCATGGAACACTGGTAGCTTTATCAATAAAAAACAGACATGGCTGCCAAACCAAACACATAGTAGGATCCAGAAAGCCGCTTATTTCCTGCCGGCATATTGACTTATAGAACCACGTATAGGAAACTGACGCTGCCGTGGGGACATATGACACTTGAAGTTTACTCATCCCCTCCACCACCTGTGTCCTCACGCATTCCAAAGTCATCATAATCATAATGGGGGTGGTTTTCACATTGTACAGGCCGGCTTAGATGCATCATCGGTGACTATGGAGCCAGTGTCGGTAAAGATGGAAAGCAAAGGGGGAGAGGGAGAGAGGGAAGGGGTGAAAACCCCCCCCCAAAAAACAGGGTTATTAAAAGAAGAATGCGGAGCATCTAAGTTTGTTCTCTGAGAGAAAGTGAGGGAGAGGGGGAAGAGAGGGAGTATGTGTGTGTGTGTCCATGTGTGTGTGCTTGTGTGTGCCTGCAAGTGTGTGTGTGTTCAGCATAACAGGTGCCAAGCATAACACTATAGAGGAAAACACGGAGGAGTGAGCTATCGCACAGATATGCTTCCCGCTCCCTCTCTGTCACAAACAAGTAGATGATAATGTGTGTGAGTGCATTTGCTAGGAAATAAGTAATGCATTTGTGTTTCCAGCACCAGAGCCTACATTCTGTGGAAACTGCAGTGGGGTTTGTAAAGTATGGATTCTCACCATTTTCTAAAATGGAGATCTGATCCCCTTTCAAATGTTTATTTTTTGGGGCAGTACTGTGTACAGAGAAGGATTCACATAGTAGGGGAATAGACAGAATGTGGCTTAGACGGGGCTCTAACCCCTTATTATTTTGTTTAATGATTTTCAATTTGAGTGTAATTTTTCTACATAACCTACACTTTCTGGTTAAAATTAAGAACTTCTAACACAGGGGGGACGGGTGTGGTTTCGTGACAATGACCACAATTGCAGCCGCTTACAGCTCCAACACAGTTCCACCTCCGACACTGCCTAAACAAAATAATAAGCTATGCGATTGTCAGTTACGCTGATATGATTGATTCCTGGCCTTTGTTGTGTTCTGTCTTCTTTAGTATGTTAGCATTTTCTATTCCAACACAAGCTTTTAGCGATCCGTGCTTTCCAATGTGAATGAAAGCACGGCACAGTAAAGATCAGGTCGGCCTATAGTGTGTAAACCATGTACTGAATGTGCACTCTCTGTGGCCATATGAGAGGGGACTGTACTATTTGTTTTGACCCTTCATGATATTTGTTAAATAAATAAACTATATTTCTATAACAACTATAGCCTTTTAATTACTCTCTCACATCCCACGTAATTATTTAGTCTTTACATTACAGTCTGGGGTAAACTGTCATTTTTTGGGGGGTGTTTGCGATATTTATTCAATTAGCATTGAACAATATCTAATAGTTCTGGTAACTACTGTATATAATACCATGGTTCACATCACAAGTGTTTCCTTGGGTTTTACACAATGGTTTGGGCTATATTCGAATCAGAATGAAAGTATAGCCTATTTTTTTTTTTACCGTGGTTCGTCATGTGGGTTAAAAAATGCTGTACAAATACATCTCTCTCTGTCCATAAATCATCTCACTCCTTTAATATTATCCTTTCTCACGTTCTCCCCTTCTCCTATTCTAATTGTTTTCTGTGGGGTCACTGAGGTCACTCCCTCCTCAAATATATCTTCCATATGCGCCATATGTTTCTGAATAATCTACTGTATATGGAAAACATTTAGCAAAACAATGTATAAAAACTAATTTATAATAGAGGGTGTCCTGACTTGGACCTTCTCCACAGGAATATTAATACATACATAAGTAACCCAAGCTAATGGTAGTGACACTTTTGGCTGGCCTTGCTACTTATTTAACTTCTCTAGGGTATGGGGCAGCTTTCGGATATTTGGATGAAAAGCATGCCCAAATTAAACTGGCTGCTTCTCGGGCCCAGAAGATATGATATGCATATACCTGTTAAATTTGGATAGAAAACACTCTAAAGTTTCCAAAACTGTTAAGATAGTGTCTGTGAGTATAACAGAACTAATTTGGCAGGCGAAAACCTGAGAAAAATCAATTCGGGAAGTAGTTTTTTTGTTTTTTTTGTAGTTTTCTATTCAATGCCATTACAGTATTCATTGACTTAGGACTCAAATTGCAGTTCCTATGCCTTCCACTAGATGTCAACAGTCTTTCTAAATTGTTTCAGGCTTGTATTCTGAAAAATGAGGAAGTAAGAACAGTCTGAATGAGTGGACCCTAGTGTCACAGAGCTTTTTCATGCGAGCTGCCGAGAGAGTGCCTTTCTTGTTTACCTTTTATATTGACGACGTTATTGTTCGGTTGAAATATTGTCGATTATTTAGGCAAAAAACAACCTGAGGCTTGAATATAAACATCGTTTGACATGTTTCTATGAACTTTACGGATACAATTTGGATTTTTTGTCTGCCTGTTTTGACTGCGTTTGAGCCTGTGGATTACTGAAGAAAACAAGCGAACAAAACAGAGGTTTTTGGATATAAAGAGACTTTATCGAACAAAAGGAACATTTATTGAGTAAATGAATGTCTGCTGAGTGCAACCATATGAAGATCAAAGGTAAGGGATTAGGGATTCATTTTATCTCTATTTCTGACTTGTGTAACTCTTCTACTTGGCTGGTTACTGTTTGTAATGATTTGTCTGCTGGGCCATGTTCTCAAACAATCGCATAAAAGCATTTTTAAAATCTGACACAGTGGTTGGATTCACAAGAAGTTAATCTTTAAACCTATGTAAAATATGTTTTGTTTTCTGAATTTTTATAATGAGTATTTCTGTATTTGAATTTGGTGCCCAGCAGTTTCACTGGCTGTTGAAGAGGTGGGACGCTAACGTCTCACGTACCCAAGAGAGGTTTTAACCCATACATTTCAAATAATGTGCTGCAAAGTACTCAATGCATTACCCCCAGACCTCTCCATGCACCGTGAGAGTTATTTAAGATGCTCTTCAAAGAGGTAGGGTTTCAGACAATTTTCGAATAATGAGCGGGAACTCCGCTGTCCTGACTTTAGGTGGAAGCTTGTTCCACCATTGGAGTGGAAGCAGAGAAGAGCTTTGACTGGGCTGCCGGGAGATGCCCTCCTGTAGGAGTGGGAGGGCCAAGAGACCAGAGGTGGCGGTATTGTGTGTTCGGGTTGGGATATAGGGTTTGAGCATAGCCTGAAGGTAAGGAGGGGCCGTTCCCCTTGTTGCTTTGTAGGCAAGCACCAGGGTCTTGAATATGATGCTAGCTTCAACTGGAAGCCAGTGGAGTGAGCGGAGGAGCATGGGGACATGGGAGAACTTTGGAAGGTTGAACTTGGCGGGCTGCGGCATTCTAGATAAGTTGCAGGGTTTTGATGGCACAAGCGGGTAGCCTAGCCAACAGAGAGTTGCAGTAGTCTAGACGGGAGAAGACAAGTGTCTGGATTAGGACCTGCGCCGCTTCCTGTGTGAGGAAAGGTCGTACTCTACAGACATTGTATAGCATCAACTTGCAGGAGCGAGTCACTGCTTTGATGTTTGCTGAGAATGACGGGGTGTTGTCCAGGATCATGCCAAATTTCTTTGCACTCTAGGAGGGGGAGACCGATGAGTTGTTGGAGAGGTCTGAGTGGGTAGGCCTTGCCCAGGAGGAAGTGTAGCTCCATTTGGTCAAGGTTGAGCTTGAGGTGGTGGGCCGACATCCAAGCGGAGATGTCTGCCAGACACGCAGAGATGCACGTCACCACTTGGGTGGCAGAACGGGGGAATGAGAAGAGTAGTTTAGTTTCATCCCCATTGCAATGATAAGAGAGACCATATGAGGATATGACAGAGCCGAGTGACTTTGTGTAAAGAGAAAAGAGGAGATGGCCTAGTACCGAGCCCTGGGGGACACCAGTATTGCAGACACAGATCCTCTCCACGGCACCTGGTAGGAGCGACCTGCCAGGTAGGATACAATCCAGAAGTGTGCAGAGCTTGAGACTCCCAACCCTGAGAGGCTGGAGAGGAGGATCTGATGGTTCACAGTGTTGAAGGCAGCAGACAGATCTATTAGGATGAGAACAAAGGAGAGAGAGTCAGCTTCGGCAGAGCGGATAGCCTCTGTAACACAAAGGAGAGCAGTCTCAGTTGAGTAAGCCGACTTGAAGCCTGACTGGTTAGGGTCAAGAAGATAGTTCTGAGAGAGATAACGAGAGAGTTTGTCAGAGACAGCACGCTCAAGTGTTTTGGAAAGAAAAGAAAGAAGGGATACTGGTCTGTAGTTTGACATCAGAGGGGTCGAGTGTTGGTTTCTTAAGGAGGGGAGCGACTCAGGCCATCTTGAAGTCAGAAGGGACACAGCCAGTGGTCAGGAAAGTGTTGATAAGGGAATTGAAGAATGGGAGGTCTCCAGAGATGGTCTGAAGAAGGGAGGAGGGGATGGGGTCAAGTGGGCAGTTTGTTAATCTGGAGAGAAAGGGGAGAAAGAGGTCAAGGCATAGGGTAGTTATCCAGATATGTTCCGGATAGCCTTGGACAATAACATTGATGTATACGCTGACCTGGTGAGCGAGTATATTAGCAAGTGCATCGGAGAGGTCGTACCCTCTATGACCATTAAAACCTTCCCTAACCAGAAACCATGGATTAATGGCAGCATTTGCGCAAAACTGAAAGCGCAAACCACCGCTTTTATCAGGGCAAGGCGACCGGAAACACAACCGAATATAAACAGTGTAGCTATTCCCTCCGCAAGGCAATCAAACAAGCAAAGTCAGTATAGAAACAAAGTAGAGTCGCAATTCAACGGCTAAAACACAAGACGTATGTGGCAGGGTCTACAGTCAATCACGGATTACAAAAAGAAAACCAGCCCCGTTGCGGACACCGATGCCTTGCTCCCAGACAAATTAAACAACTTCTTTGCTCGCTTTGAGGACAATACAGTGCCACTGACACAGCCCGCTACCAAATCCTGTGGGCTCTCCTTCTCCGTGGCCAATGTGAGTAAAACATTTAAACGTGTTAACCCTCGCAAGGCTGCCGGCCCAGACGGCATCCCTAGCCACGTCCTCAGAGCATGCGCAGATCAGCTGGCTGGTGTGTTTACGGACATATTCAACCAATCCCTATGACATGCTTCAAGATGGCCACCATTGTTCTTCTTCCCAAGAAACCTAACGTAACTGAACTAAATGATATCGCCCCATTGCACTCACTTCTGTTGCCATGAAGTGCTTTGAGAGACTAGTCAAGGACCATATCACCTCCACCTTATCTGATACACTAGACCCTCTCCAATTTGCTTACCGTTCCAATAGGTCCAATGACGATGCAATCACCATCACACTGCCCTATCCCATCTGGACAAGATGAATATCTATGTAAGAATGCTGTTCATTGACTACAGCTCAGCATTTAACACCATAGTACCCTCCAAACGCGTCACTAAGCTCGAGACCCTGGCTCTCGACCACGCCCTGTGCAACTGGGTCCTGGACTTTCTGACGGGCCGCCCCCAGGTGGTGAAGGTAGGAAACAACATCTCCACCCCGCTGATCCTCAACACTGGGTCCCCACAAGGATGCATTCTCAGCCCTCTCCTGTATTCCCTGTTCACCCATGACTGCGTGGCCATGCACGCTCCCAACTCAATCATCAAGTTTGCAAATGACACTACAGTGGTAGACCTGGTTACCAACAACGATGAGACAGCCTACAGGGAGGAGGTGAGGGCTCTCGAAGTTTGGTGTCAGGAAAATAACCTCTCAATCAATGTCAACAAAACAAAGGAGATGATCGTGGACTTCAGGAAACAGCAGAGGGAGCAACCCCCCATCCACATCGATAGGACAGCAGTAGAGAAGGTGGAACGTTTTAAGTTCCTCGGCGTACACAGCACGGACAAACTAAAATGGTCCACCGACACAGACAGCGTGGTGAAGAAAGCACCTCTTCAACCTCAGGAGGCTGAAGAAATGTCTTGTCATCTAAAACACTCACAAACTTTTACAGATGCACAATCGAGAGCATCCTGTCGGGCTGTATCACCGCCTGGTACGGCAATTGCACCGCCCTCAACCGTAAGACTCTCCAAAGGGTAGTGAGGTCTGCACAACGCATCACTGGGAGCAAACTACCTGCCCTCCAGGACACCTACAACACCCGATGTCACAGGAATGCCAAAAAGATCATCAAGAACAACAACCACCCGAGCCACTGCCTATTCACCCTGCTGTCATCCAGAAGGTCAGGTCAGTACTTGTGCATCAAAGCTGGGACCGAGAGGCGGAAAAACAGCTTCTATCTCAAGTCCATCAGACTGTTAAACAGCCATCACTAACACAGAGAGACTATTGCGTTAGTTAGCTGGCCTTTGAAATTCATCCTAGCTTTACTATCACCTGGCTAGCTTTATCAGGCAACTTTAAAATGTGAGGGGAAAACAAATACATTTGCTAGTTAACCATCTGATTGATAGCTAGCTAAATTGAATCTGCTGGAGGAAAGCAAGCTAGCTAACTCCCACCATCACTGCAGTGCAGCTAAAGTTAGCTAGGTTTCTAGAAAAAAACAATATATTTGCTAGCTATAAAGACTTGTTACTGACTTTAACACTTGTCAAACTACTTCATTCCATTGACCGTTTACTGATTAATTGATGACTGAAAAGGTTGTCAAGAAAAATGCCCTCAATTTCACAGCAAATAGACAAGCTAGCTAAAAAACGGGTGACAACTTGGTCAAGCTCATGAATGAACTGTTTACAAAATGATTAAACGGTAGTTGTGGTTCTCAGCAACTTGAACCAGCACTGAAATTTAATTGTGTCCTCCTCTCTGCTCTTTTCCTCAGGTTGAAGCACATCCCTAACACCCAGACAGATGTAAAGAACTTGGGAACCTCCTAGCCACCAGGAAAATCATCTTGTTCCTGGAGTTTATTCACAAGGTTAGAAAATAAATAGATCCACACGTTAGTCTCTGTCATGTTGAATTGTAGCTAAGTTTGTAACTTGGGAAGATACAACCATACTCCAAGGGAGGACATTTCCCTTCATCCAGGTTGATGCCTGCTATTAGCAGGAACATGAAGCACTCCATGTCCGTGTCAGTAAGTTGTGCATATATTTTATATACACAGTTGAAGTCAGAAGTTTACATACACTTCGATTGGAGTCATTAAAACTAGTTTTTCAACCACTCCACAAATTTCTTGTTAAAAAACTATAGTTTTGGCAAGTAGGTTAGGACATCTACTTTGTGCATGACACAAGTAATTTTTCCAACAATTGTTTACAGACAGATTATTTCACTTATAATTCACTGTATCACAATTCCAGTGGGTCAGAAGTTTACATGCACTAAGTTGACTGTGCCTTTAAACAGCTTGGAACATGCCAGAAAATGATGTGATGGCTTTAGAAGCTTCTGATAGGCTAATTGACATAATTTGAGTCAATTGGAGGTGTACCTGTGGATGTATTTCAAGGCCTACCTTCAAACTCAGTGCCTCTTTGCTTGACATCATGGGAAAATCAAAAGAAATCAGCAAAGACATCAGAAAAAGATTGTAGCCCACCACAAGTCTGGTTCATCCTTGGGAGCAATTTCCAAACACCTGAAGGTACCACGTTCATCTATACAAACAATAGTTCGCAAGTATAAACACCATGGGACCACGCAGCCGTCATACCGCTCAGGTAGGAGACACGTTCTGTCTCCTAGAGATGAACGTACTTTGGTGCAAAAAGTGCAAATCAATCCCAGAACAACAGCAAAGGACCTCGTGAAGATGCTGGAGGAAACAGGTACAAAGTATCTTTATCCACAGTAAAACGAGTCCTATATCGACATAACCTGAAAGGCCGCTTGGCAAGGGAGAAGCCACTGTTCCAAACCGCCATAAAAAAGCCAGACTACGGTTTGCAACTGCACAAGAGGACAAATATCGTACTTTTTGGAGAAATGTCCTCTGGTCTGATGAAACAAAAATATAACTGTTTGGCCATAATGACCATCCTTATGTTTGGAGGAAAAAGGGGAGGCTTGCAAGCCGAAAAACACCATCCCAACCGTGAAGCACGGGGGTGGCAGCATCATGTTGTGGGGGTGCTTTGCTGCAGGAGGGTCTGATGCACTTCACAAAATCGATGGCATCATGAGGAAAGAAAATTATGTGGATATATTGAAGCAACATCTCAAGACATCAGTCAGGAAGGTAAAGCTTGGTCGCAAATGGGTCTTCCAAATGGACAATGACCCCAAGCATACTTCCAAAGTTGTGGCAAAATGGCTTAAGGACAACAAAGTCAAGGTATTGGAGTGGCCATCACAACGCCCTGACCTCAATCCTATAGAACATTTATGGGCAGAATTTAAAAAGCGTATGCGAGGAAGGAGGCCTACAAACTTGACTCAGTTACACCAGCTCTGTCAGGAGGAATGGCCCAAAATTCACCCAACTTATTGTGGGGAGCTCCAGCAGGCATGTGTCTGCTCAAACGGTCAGAAACAGACTCCATGAGGGTGGTATGAGGGCCCGACGTCCACAGGTGGGGGTTGTGCTTACAGCCCAACACCGTGCAGGACGTTTGGCATTTGCCAGAGAACACCAAGATTGGCAAATTCGCCACTGGCGCCCTGTGCTCTTCACAGATGAAAGCAGGCTCACACTGAGCACATGAGCACATTTGTGACAGACCTGACAGTGTCTGGAGACGCCGTGGAGAACGTTCTGCTGCCTGCAACATCCTCCAGCATGACCGGTTTGGCGATGGGTCAGTCATGGTGTGGGGTGGCATTTCTTTGTGGGGCCGCACAGCCCTCCATGTGCTCGCCAGAGGTAGCCTGACTGCCATTAGGTACCGAGATGAGATCCTCAGACCCCTTGTGAGACCATATGCTGACACATGCACATTTGTGGCCTGCTGGAGGTCATTTTGCAGGGCTCTGGCAGTGCACCTCCTTGCACTAAGGCGGAGGTATCGGTCCTGCTGCTGGGTTGTTGCCCTCCTACGGCCTCCTCCACGTCTCCTGATGTACTGGCCTGTCTCCTGGTAGCGCCTGCATGCTCTGGACACTACGCTGACAGACACAGCAAACCTTTTTGCCACAGTTCGCATTGATGTGCCATCCTGGATGAACTGCACTACTTGAGCCACTTGTGTGGGTTGTAGACTCCGTCTCATGCTACCACTAGAGTGAGAGCACCGCCAGCATTCAAAAGTGACCAAAACATCAGCCAGGAAGCATAGGAACTGAGAAGTGGTCTGTGGTCACCACCTGCAGAATCACTCCTGTTTTGGGGGGTGTCTTGCTAATTGCCTATAATTTCCACCTTTTGTCTATTCCATTTGCACAACAGCATGTGAAATTTATTGTCAATCAGTGTTGCTTCCTAAGTGGACAGTTTGATTTCACAGAAGTGTGATTGACTTGGAGTTACATTGTGTTGTTTAAGTGTTCCCTTTATTTTTTTGAGCAGTGTATATATATATATATATGTATATATATATATACATACATACATACATACATACATACATACATACATACATACATACATACATATAGCTAATCACTATGCACCATAAACCTGTCTACTCCTGGAGTAATTCCCTGTCAGAGAATGATTAGAGAGTTTTGTTGGAGGCCCTGGGACAATGGGAGGTCAGGGGTGAGGGCTTAGGGGTCAGGGAGTGAGAGCGACGTTACAGACATGAAGATACAAGTTGAAACACAGAGTAAGGCTACCTTCAAACCAAAATGCATGAAATCCAACGCAGCCGTTTGGTGCGGAAAACTGTTTGATGGATAGTCTTTGCAACTTTTCTGATGGACAGCACAATAAGCCTAGCCCCCTCAAGACTCCCCCCCACCCATTGAAACCTATTGACTTGCTGCATCTTTTACGCATCCAATTGCAGTGGTGGAAAAAGTACCCAAGTGTCAAGATAAAAGTAAAGATAACTTAGTAGAAAATGACTCAAGTAAAACTCACCCAGTAAATTAAACTTGAGTAGAAGTATTTGGTTTAAAAAATACTTAAGTATCAAAAGTAAAAGTATAAATCATTTCAAATTCCTTACATTAAACAAACCAGATGGCACCATTTTCTTGTTTTTTATTTATTTACGGAAAGCCAGGGGCACACTCCAACACTCAGACATATCTTACAAGCAAAGCATTTGCGTTTAGTGAGCCTGCCAGATCAGAGGCAGTAGGGAGGACCAGGGATGTTCGGTTGATAAGTGTGTGAATCCTTTCTGAAATAATTCTTATGTGAAAAGATATATGATTGGTCAAAAGTGGGGGGAAAAAAATCTGAATTGGGCTGCCTGTCTAAATGCAGTCAGGGACAAGAGAATATAGTTATTGTGTTCGTAGCAGTTTTTATGAATTTGAGTGGTTACATATAGTATTTATTAAATGCGAAGAAACATGGAGACTCTTGCTGTAATCAAAGGGAAGGTACCAATGAAGGCCCCAGTATTCAGTCAGGCAACTTGAAGCAGATACAGTGCATTCGGGAAGTTTACATTTTTTTAAAATTTTGTTACGTTACAGCGTTATTTTAAAATTGATTAAATCGTTTTTTCCCCTCATCAATCTACACACAATACCTCATAATGACAAAGCAAAAACAGGTTTTTAGAAAATGTAGCAAATGTATAAAAAAATAATAATAATGAAATATAGCATTTACATAACTATTCAGACCCTTTAATCAGTACTTTTTTGAAGCACCTTTGGCAGTGATTACAGCCTCAAGTCTTCTTGGGTATTACGCTACAAGCTTGACACACCTGTATTTGGGGAGTTTCTCCCATTCTTCTCTCCAGATCCTCTCAAGTTCTGTCTGGTTGGATGGGGAGGGTTGCTGCGCATCTATTTTCAGGTCTCTCAAGAGATGTTCGATCAGGTTCAAGTCCGGCCTCTGGATGGGCCACTCAAGGACATTCAGAGACTTGTCCCGAAGCCACTCCTGCATTGTCCTGGCTGTATGCTTAGGGTCATTATCTTGTTGGAAGGTGAACCTTCGCCCCAGTCTGAGGTCTGAGCGCTCTGGAGCAGGTTGTCATCAAGAATCTCTCTGTACTTTGCTCTGTTCATCTTTCCCTCGAACCTGACTAGTCTCCCAGTCCTTGCCACTAAAAAACATCCCAACAGCATGATGCTGCCACCACCATGCTTCACTGTAGGGATGGTTCAGGTTTCTTCCAGACGTGACGCTTGTTTTTCAGGCCAAAGAGTTCAATCTTGGTTTCATCAGAGCAGAGAATCGACTTTCTCATGGTCTGAGAGTCTTTAGGCACCTTTTGGCAAACTCCAAGCGGGATGTCGTGCCTTTTACTGAGTGGCTTCCGTCTGGCCACTCTACAATAAAGGCCTGATTGGTGGAGTGCTGCAGAAATGGTTGTCCTTCTGGAAGGTTCTCCCATCTCCACAGAGGAACTCTGGAGCTCTGCTCTTGGTCACCGCCCTGACCAAAGTCTTTCTCCCCCGATTGCTCAGTTTGGCCAGGCAACCAGCACCAGGCAGAGTTGGTGGTTCCAAACGTCTTCCATTGAAGAATGATGGAGGCCACTATGTTGTTGGGGACCTTCAATGCTGCAGGCATTTTTTGGTACCCTTCCCCAGATCTGCGCCTCGACACAATCCTGTCTTGGAGCTCTATGGACAATTCCTTCGACCTCATGGCTTGGTTTTTGCTCTGATATGCACTGTCAATTGTGGGACCTTATATAGACATGTGTGTGCCTTTCCAAATCATGTCACATCAATTGAATTTTACCACAGGAGGACTCCAAAGTTGTAGAAACATCGAGGATGATCAATGGAAACAGGATGCACCTGAGCTCAATTTCGAGTCTCATAGCAAAGTGTCTGAATTTTCATGTAAGTAACATTCCTGTTTTTTTTTTTTTTTATAAATTTGCAAAATTTATAAAACCTGATTTTGTTTTGTCATTATGGGGTATTGTGTGTAGATTGAGGATTATGGATTATTATTTTTTAAATCCATTTTAGAATAAGGCTGTAACATAGCAAAATGTGGAAAATGTCAAGGGGTCTGAATACTTCCCGAAGGCCCTGATAGGGAGATGACAAATACATGATGTACCTTTCATCACCAAAGCCATATTAGCATTTACTGCACATGTTGCTGAACAATCCAACCATTTTGTTAGTGTCATTGATATAAATGCAATTCACATACAATATCCAGTTCATAAGCATTGGCTGTAATAAGTCTAGGGTCCTGTGGTGGTGTGGTAGCATTCTGCTTTCCAGTGATCTTACTCACTCTCCACCTGAAATGCAACACCAAAAACATGAATAACAATAACGCCAGTCAGTCAGTGACTTGGCTAACTAAACATTCAAATGGCACCTAACCAATACAGTCTAGTATTCTATGCAAGTGAAATTGGGAGGGGCATTTTTCTTGCCAACTTTTTCAGTCACCAATGAATCAATAAATAAGCAGTTGGCACGTTCGCTGGAAGCATACTCGGACCAAGGCGCAGCGGATGTTGAGGTCCACTTTATTTATTTGTCCAATTTATTGGAAAGTGAAACTTAGCAAAACAATAAACAATAAACTAACAACGAACCGTGACTACAGAGGGGCTACGTGCACTAACTCAAAACAATATCCCATAAAACACAGGCGGGAAAAAATGCTACTTAAATATGATCCCCAATTAGAGACAACGATAGCCAGCTGCCGCTAATTGGGAATCATACCAAACACCAACATAGAAAAACGAAACTAGAAAATAGAAACTAGAACCCCACATAGAAAATAATAACTAGAAAACACCCCAGTCACGCCCTGACCTACTATACCATAGAAAAACAAAGGCTCTCTATGGTCAGGGCGTGACAGCAGTGGAAAGAAGAAGTTTGACAAGTGTTCAAAAGTCGAGAACAAGTCTGAAATATAGCTAGCAAATATATCGTTTTTATTTTATAGTGTAATAGCTGTCGCTTTCCTCATCCTCAGATGAGGTGAGGAGAGAAGGATCTTCTGACCAAAATGCGGAGTCTGGGAAATATGCCATCTTTATTATTAATTACGATGGTCACGAAACAAAAACACTTTAACAAACTACAAAATAAGAAAACGACGTACAACGGAACCTGAACATAAACTTACATGGACAAACGTAAACTCACGAACAGGAACGGACATCAAAACGAACGAACAGCCAAACAGCTCCATATGTGGAAAAACATCGACAACACGATAGACATCACAGGAGACAATCACCCACAAACACACAGTGATAATGCCCTACCTAAATATGACTCTTGATTAGAGGAAAATGCAAACCACCTGCCTCTAATCAAGAGCCATACCAGGCAAACCGAAACCAACATAGAAACAGGTAACATAGACTGCCCACCCAAAACACATGCCCTGACCAAAAACACATAAAAACTAACATAAATAGGTCAGGACTGTTACAGTACCCCCCCCCCAAGGTGCGAACGCCGGGCGCACCAGCACAAAGTCCAGGGGAGGGTCCGGGTGGGCAGTTGACCACGGTGGTGGTTCCGGTTCCGGACGCTGTCCCCATACCACCATAGTCACTCCCCTCTTCTGTCTACCCCTACCACTGACCACCCAAACATTACCTTCCCCTAAATAATCAGCTAGCACCGGAACAAGGGGCAGCACCGGGACAAGGGGTAGCACCGGGACAAGGGGCAGCACAAAAACAAGGGGCAGCACCAGGATAAGGACCATCACTGGAATAAGGGGCAGCACCGGGACAAGGGGCAGCACCGGGACAAGGGGCAGCACCGGGACAAGGGGCAGCACCGGGACAAGGGGCAGCACCGGGACAAGGGGCAGCACCGGGACAAGGGGCAGCACCGGGACAAGGGGCAACACCGGGACAAGGGGCAGATCCCGGCTGAAGGACTCTGGCAGGTCCTGTTTGGACGGCTCTGGCAGGTCCATGCTGGCTGACGGCTCTCGACGCTCATGGCAGACTGACGGCTCTCTACGCTCATGGCAGGCTGACGGCTCTCGACGCTCATGGCAGGCTGACGGCTCTCGACGCTCATGGCAGGCTGACGGCTCTCGACGCTCATGGCAGGCTGACGGCTCTCGACGCTCATGGCAGGCTGACGGCTCTCGACGCTCATGGCAGGCTGACGGCTCACGACGCTCATGGCGCTCTGACGGCTCTGGCTGCTCATGGCTCTCTGACGGCTCTGGCTGCTCATGGCTCACTGACGGCTCTGGCTGCTCATGGCTCTTTGACGGCTCTGGCTGCTCATGGCTCACTGACGGCTCTGGCTGCTCATGGCTCACTGACGGCTCTGGCTGCTCATGGCTCACTGACGGCTCTGGCAGATCCTGTCTGGTTAGCGGCTCTGGCAGATCCTGTCTGGTTGGCGGCTCTGGCAGATCCTGTCTGGTTGGCGGCTCTGGCAGATCCTGTCTGGTTGGCGGCTCTGGCAGATCCTGTCTGGTTGGCGGCTCTGGCAGATCCTGTCTGGCTGACGGCTCTAGCGGCTCCTGTCTGGCTGATGGCTCTAGCGGCTCCTGTCTGGCTGACGGCTCTGTAGGCTCATGGCAGACGGGCGGCTTTGCAGGCTCATGGCAGACGGGCGGCTTTGCAGGCTCCTGGCAGACGGATGGCTCAGATGGCGCTGGGAAGACGGATGGCTCAGATGGCGCTGGGAAGACAGATGGCTCAGATGGCGCTGGGGAGACGGATGGCTCAGATGGCGCTGGGGAGACGGATGGCTCAGATGGCGCTGGGGAGACGGATGGCTCTGGCCGGATATGGCGCACTGTAGACCTGGTGCGTGGTGCCGGAACTGGAGGCACCGTGCTAATGATAAGCACCTTCCTACTAGTGCGGGGAGCAGAGACAGGGCACACTGAACTCTCAAAGCGTACTCTATACCTGGTGCGTGGTACCGGCACTGGTGGCACCTGGCTGAGGGCACGCACCTCAGGACTAGTACGGGGAGAAGTGACAGTGTGTACAGGACTTGGGAGACGCACAGGTGGCTTAGTGCGTGGGGCCGGAACTGGAGGCACCGAACTGGATACACGCACTATAAGGAGAGTGCGTGGAGGAGGAACAGGGCTCTGGAAATGCACTGGTAGCCTAGTGCGTAATATAGGCACTGTAGGTACTAGGCTGGGGCGGGGAGGTGGCGCCGGAAATACCGGACCGTGCAGGCGTACTGGCTCTCTTGAGCATTGAGCCTGCCCAACCTTACCTGGTTGAATGCTCCCGGTCGCCCGCCCAGTACGGGGAGGTGGAATAACCCGCACCGGGCTGTGTAGGCGAACCGGGGAAACCCTGCGTAAGGCAGGTGCCATGTATGCCGGCCCGAGGAGACGCACTGGAGACCAGACGCGTTGAGCCGGCCTCATGACACCTGGCTCAATGCCCAATCTAGCCCTACCAGTGCGGGGAGGTGGAATAACCCGCACTGGGCTATGCACACGTACAGGAGACACCGTGCGCTCTACTGCGTAACACGGTGTCTGCCCGTACTCCCGCTCTCCACGGTTAGCCTGGGAAGTGGGCGCAGGTCTCCTACCTGCCCTTGGCCCACAACCCCTTAGCCCCCCCCCAAGAAATTTTTGGGAGTTACTCACGGGCTTTTCGGGCTTCCGTGCAAGACGTGTCCCCTCATAATTCCGGTTACGAGCTTGAATCTCCGGCTTCCATCCACGTCTCCTAGCTGCCTCCTCATACCAGCGCTCCTGGGCTGTGGCTGCCTCACTCTTCTCACGAGAGCAGCGATTTCCTCCAGTTTGCGCCCAGGGTCCTCTACCAGACAGGATCTCCTCCCAAGTCCAAAAGTCCTTGTTGCTCCGTCGAGCATTTTTCCCATACCGCTTGGTCACATTTTGTTGGTGGGTGATTCTGTAATAGCTGACGCTTTCCTCATCCTCAGATGAGGTGAGGAGAGAAGGATCTTCTGACCAAAATGCGGAGTCTGGGAAATATGCCATCTTTATTATTAATTACGATGGTCACGAAACAAAAACACTTTAACAAACTACAAAATAAGAAAACGACGTACAACGGAACCTGAACATAAACTTACATGGACAAACGTAAACTCACGAACAGGAACGGACATCAAAACGAACGAACAGCCAAACAGCTCCATATGTGGAAAAACATCGACAACACGATAGACATCACAGGAGACAATCACCCACAAACACACAGTGATAATGCCCTACCTAAATATGACTCTTGATTAGAGGAAAATGCAAACCACCTGCCTCTAATCAAGAGCCATACCAGGCAAACCGAAACCAACATAGAAACAGGTAACATAGACTGCCCACCCAAAACACATGCCCTGACCAAAAACACATAAAAACTAACATAAATAGGTCAGGACTGTTACATATAGAAACCTAGCTAATATTAGCTACACTGCAGGGATGATGGGAGTTAGCTAGCTAGGCAGCAGTTTCAATTTAGATAGATATCTAAGTAATGGCATTTATATCAACACTAAGTTGTTTAACTAGCAAATACTGTATATCTGTTTTCCCCTCACCTCCAAAGATGCCTGATAAAAATAGCCAGCTGATCACTTCAATAAATGTGTTTACATACAGTTATAACCAATTCATATGTCAATACTGTATTCTAGTCAAGGCCTATTCGTATTCTACAAATATACTACATAGTCTATCCATATACCGTCCATTATGTTTACACATCCCATCATATACATATATTTATACGCTCATCCTAATATTTCTTAATCTATTATTTTAAGATTTGCGTGTATTGTTAGATATTACTGCACTATTGGAACTAAGAACATAAGCATTTCACTACAGCCGCAATAATATGAGCTAAATATGTGCATGCAATCAATACAATTTGATGATGAATGTCAGATGCCGGCTAGCTAAGGCAATAGCGGCTGTCAATGCAATGGCTGGTGTGGAGTTCATCTGAAATGTACCATTATATTTTACATGATAAGCAAACTACTGTCACCGTTTCACCCCCCCAAAAAAACAAATTGAGGTACACAGATAAGAGACAATTACCTTCAAGTAGATTGTTTGGGGTTTATTTACCTCATCCTCTCCATCTCATGTGGGCAGCTACTTCCTGAAATTCGATTGATGGAACAATCCAGCCAATGGTCATGGCGGCTCTGGTTTTGGCAGAGGGAACTGATTGGTCAGGAGTAAAAGGTCCTGTCACCAGAGCTGCTCAAATCAAAATTCTACTTGTGATTCTCTACAAACGCACAGAACGTTCTGCAAGTTTATGAATCTCTTGGTAATGTGACAGTGACAAAATGCAGTGTATTTTTGATTCACAGCAGAATATTCGTACTCGTATATGGATTTGAAAATAAATTGTTCGCAAATCTTATTGCATGTATTGAAATGTTAAGTTACAAATTTGCTACCGTATTAAATATTATCTTGCAAAATTAAATTACACATTTGCTCCTGAAGGGCGCAGCGGTCTAAGGCACTGCATCGCAGTACTAGAGGCATCACTACAGACCCTGGCTCAATTCCAGGCTGTATCACAACCGGCCGTGATTGGGAGTCCCATAGGGCAGCACACAATTGGCCCAGCATCGTCTGGGTTAGGGTTTGGCCGGGATAGGCCATCATTGCCTTGTTAATTAAAGGTTAAATAAAAAAATTAAAAAAACATTTTAATTGTAAATTAAAAATGTTCTTAACTGATTTGCCTAGTTAAATAAAGGTGAAAAAAATGTAATAATAATAATTTGCGAATCGTACTTGCAAACACGAATCTCAATGTGCAACCACGAAATTCAAAATATAAACTCACGTAGTTCTGTCATCCTTGTGATCCCATACTGGAGCAGTGTTCTCTGATGTAATCCATGTCTCCGTCAGGGCCAAAAAGTGTAGGGACTGAAGGGCAATATAGCCTGAGATGAACTCAGACTTATTGACTGCAGATCAGCAGTTCCAAATGCTGCTGAAGACTAGGAATTCCACATGGGTTGTGCGCACAGGGTAGACTAAATGAGAAGGGTTGCAGCCACAGGGTGGAGAGTATCTGTAAAACCTACAGGAGCAAACTGGGATGGGAAACACACTTGCCAAAGCTACAAAAGAGCAAAATGAGACCAGAAAATAACTAGGTAAGATACTCAAGTGAAAGAGAGGTGAGGATTTTGTTTCGGCGACAACACCGCCGCTTGACAATACCACCGCTTACAGCTGCTGCTGAAAAAACAGGGGAGACTGAAGTACTAGTACTAATTTACCTAGCAGAGCTAAAAGACACCTCCCAGGACTGATTGCTGATTGGCTGGCAGAGGTGAAGAAAATACCCCCTACAATACAACAAGTCCACAAATTAGCAAAACTGTTACCCAAAAAGGCCTGAAATTAATCCAAGTCCACAACGACAGGCACAAATACTGAGCAATCAAACAGTTCAAAAAGCAATGATTAAATAGGCTATTGTTAAAAGACAGAACTTAAATGAAATGTCCCTAGCAAGACAATACCAACAGCTACCTGTTTAATCCAAAAATATACTTGCTGCTCTTGTAGGAGCACTCTCCTTCCAAACTATAAACACCATATTTCCAAACTCAAGTCCAATTGACATCATTACAATGTTTAGTTGTGTTCCATGTGAGGTTTTGCTATTCCTCACGTGCCGCTTCTGTCCAAGAGAGTCTGGGTCTGTTCAGGCTTCATTATCCTTCACTGAGTTTGCTCGGAGTTTCATTTCTAAAATCAGGTCCACAGATGCTTCTCTAAAACTACCTGAAATATCGGACATTAAATGTGTCTTCTGGGATATGCACGTCCCTTTCTAGTGCTTTTTAAATCCGTTCATATAGTCTTTGATTCGTGAAGAACACAACTTATTCATGCCTCGTGAGCTTAGTTCAACCATCTTACCCAAATATAAGCTTGCTTTACTCCTTTGTTTTATAAACAAAGTAATATTTATCAAACACTGTGCAGCTTCAAAACTTAGTTAAAACTGTCACCTTGATCTCAAGGATGGTCAGTCCTTGAATCCATAGCTATGTCTATGAACTTGAGAGTGGTTCCATTTTTCCAACCCCATCGCTCAGCTGTTTAAGCCCCCTAACCCTCGGGGTAACTACTTTGTTGTTGCTACATCACACTTTGCACTTTACACGTTACACATTATGGAACGTACAGTGCCAAATGTCCCATTCACATCAATACATGATTTAGCCAAAGTAAGAGCGATCACAATTTAAGAAAGGATTTGATCCACGAAACATACAGAATGTTGTTTATTATTTTTTTAACCTTATCAATTGACCGAAATTGAAATGAAATTGACGCCAACCCTGACAAACATTTATAGTACAGTTATAGTTAAAAAGTTCCCCTCTGCCCTCAGAAGGCCAGCAGAAGGCCTCCCTGGTGTGTGTGTGGCATGTGTGTGTGCATGGGGGGGGGGGGGGGGCGATTGCCAGACCCCTAGGCTGTTGAATTCCAGCCGAGCATTCTACAGACATGCCTAGCCCTGAAATGTGGGCAAGCCCAGACCACCTGGGCTACTCCTGCTCTCCACAACTCCTATGTATACACACACACACACACACACACACACACACACACACACACACACACACACACACACACACACACACACACCAAACGGACCCCCTACTCCCCTTTCCTTTTGTTGTTGTTGTTTCCTCTTCTCTCCTTTGCTCACGACAGAATGGCATCCCATCCCATTCTCACCGCAAGAACAACAACAGAACCTATCCCCCATCCACTGCCCCTGTAGAGTGGATCAAAGGATCAAAGGGTCCAGAACATTGGCACACTGAATTAAGATAATTGTGTTTGGATTTCTTTTTTTTAAGTCAAAGAATGCGTAGAGAGCAAGAGAGTGGTTCAATCGATGACTCTGCAAACGCATGCACGCAAACACACGCATAAACCCATGCGTGCACGCACAAATGCATCCACATTTGAACACACACATGCACGCACGCACATGTTCTTCTGTCCTTGTTGGGAACTAAAATGCATTTCCATTCAAAATATCATTTTCCCTAAACTAACTAACCCTAAACTTAACCCTAACCCGTAGCACTTGGGAATAAAGTTGCAATAGGCCCATGTCACCCAAGGTTTGATACCAGCATAAACAGAAACCCTCTTAAACCTAACCCATAACCCTAACCTAACTCTAACTCTAAACTCTAACTCTAAAATAGCCTTTGTCCTCATGGGGACGTGGGAAATGTCCCCACCAGGAAGAATTTTCCTTGTTTTACTCTCCTTGTGGGGACTTTTGGGGATTTTAGCTCCCCACAAGGATAGAAAAACCAACCCAAATAAACACACAGACTCACACCCACACACACACATTTAAAAAACACCCCAAGGGAACAGACCAACAACAACAATCAATATTTGGGCACGTCCACTTCTCACTTACTGGGATAGAAACGGTGCAGCTGATACAATGCTTCTTTCAGCGTCAGGGCCGTGCCCCTCCCTTCCCTGTTGGCTCCTATGATTACTTAGCAATCTGCTATCAAATAGGAGCCTGGTCTAGTTCTTAGCAAGGAATTCGACCTATGACATCAGGCCGTCTGCTGCTGAGGGAGCAAGGTCTGCCCCAGGGCAAGCATCTCTAAAGCTTAGAGCTGAGGGGGTTTTTGAAGCCCGGGTGGCATGCTTTGAAGACTTTTGCAGTTTTGAGTTTCCTATATAACTGACCTTTCACCTCTCTCTTTCACTCATTCACTGACACACACACACGATGGCTCTCACACACGCTCAGGCACGAGAGAGAGAGAGAGAGAGACTGATTAATCCTCTCTTTGGTGGTGTTTTCTTCTTTGGGTCTTTGATTGAACCACTCCTTTGCTTTCTCTCTCTCTCTCTCCATCTCAGAGGTGGTTTGATGTTGTGTTCTTCCCATCAATGGCACCTTTGCATCATTTACCAAACTAACAAACCTTAAAGAGGTATGGGGGGTCCAGGAATGGTGGTCTCAGTGGAGGGGTGTTGGGGAAAGGAGGGGGGGGGGGGGGGGGGGGGAGCTCCTCATAGTGCATTCCAAGCTTTTGTTATCCCTGAGAATTTGTTTCTGGTCAGGGTCTTCAGCCAACAGATGATACATTATCAGAGACTGGGCCAGCTTCTCTGCTATCTACTCTGTAGGAGAGGAAAATATATCAGAGGAAATTGCTTTTAAGTGAGGTGTCCTCTTCGCTGATGAATGTGTGCTGATTTTTATCCAGCGGGGTGATCATTCAAAGACAAGAGGAAGAGACAGTCACTTGGAAATGTCGTAATGTCAAGGGGTGGGTGGTTATGGAACCCAGAAATTATTGGAAAGAGGGGGGAAAACTTCTTACAAAAAGAAAGAAAAACATTACAAGGAGTAACAAAATAAGTTTACAGATTTCTCTGTAAAGTGGATGTTTTGGGGTATTATTTAATAGCTATTTGGTCTAATATACAAGGTACTCCACCCGGGAGCCTGTTTGGTTTTACAGCCTAGTGTTTCCCTGTGTCTGTGCAGGGAATTGTTCTTATTTATTTAACTATTATTATTATTATTATTATTATTATTATTATTTAACTCGTATTTTACAATGACGGCCTTCCCCGGCCAAACCCTAACCCGGACAACGCTGGACCAATTGTGCACCACCCTACGCGACCCCCAATCACGGCCGGTTGTGATACAGCCCAGGATCGAACCATGGTCTGTAGTGATTTCTCTAGCACTGAGATGCAGTGCCTTACATGCTGACCAAACTGGACGCACGCCTGCACCTGCGTGCGCTATCGCGTGCATGTTGATTTTGTACCCCCACTCCAGACACGATCAGGACAGGTCGATAAGCATTAAACATTTATGTCAATTTAACTAGCAAGCTAATTTGTCCTGGTATATAAACATTGGGTTGTTATTTTACCTGAAATACACAGGGTCCTCTACTCCGACAATTAGTCCAAAGATAAAACGGTAAACCGAATTCCTTTCTCGTCATTTTTCCTCCTTCTTCAGGCTTCTTTTTTTCTTCTTTGGACTTTATATGGCAGTTGGCAACCAACTTTACGGTGCATTACTACAACTGACTGGCGTGTGGACGCCAGTTCATCTTTCAATCACCCATGTGGGCATATGCTCCTAACAACCAATGATGAGATGAGAGAGGCCGGACTTGCAGGGCGTTGAGCAAATAGAACCTATTTCTATTTTAGCTCCTCGCAACGCAGAAGCTCACTGAGGCGCAATGATTGAATAACATGTATGCACATTTATTTTGCAAAGCTCGCCCACACGACGCAAGCGGTGTGGTTAGCATGTTAGACCACTGTGCCACCCAGGAGCATTAACTGTACTATTTGTGTAAATTGAGTATGTAGGATGCATATTGGTCATAGTATGGATATATTTAGTGTGCCAAAAGTTCCCGGATGTCATTTTAAATTTGTCAAAATACCAAGTATACAAGCAGTGGACACTATTTCCAACCTTTTAGGGCCCAAAACGCAATTCTTCAGAAAATGGGCCTGGCTTCACAATGTTTTCAGATTTTTAGAAAATGGCGAAACATATGCAGCAGAAGTCCGACGAGAGCGAATACAAATTCATTGCTTTATTAACTAATTATGACAAATGTTCATGTTGAGCAATGTAATAAAGTAATGACTTTTCAAATAAGTTACGTTACACGTTGGCTGACATTTGTTAGCTACGCTACGCTATCCTTCCGAACCGCATAGCATTACAGTATGTACCGGTATGTTAGCTAGCTACCTAACGTTAGTTGGCTGCTAATACATCAAACTCACCAGGCAGTATATTAACTATATGCTATCTACCCAACGTCTATTGATTTGATTATTCACGTCATTCTTAGCTAAGAGGTATAGTTGTCGTGAGTTCAAAATGGACATAGTTCATTCTGGCTATCTACTCCGATATCAGAGCCCTCTCATCTGACTGTGCCTGTGCGCAGAATAACTGATGGATTTACAAATGCTCAACCCCCATTGAATATGGCTGGTGTCCGTAAATGTTGGCAAAGACAAGCATAATTCAATTGTTGCCAGCAGCACAGATACAGTCACCAACTCTCTGGATTACATGAAAACAGCCTACCAGCACTGCTAGGGTGAGTAAAATGGTCAGAGTGAGGTGTTCTGTCATTCGTGTCTGGAAGTAGCCAGCAAGCTAGCCAACATTAGCCAGTTAACTTGGGTGCTTGCTTGCCATTATGAAGTCAGAACGCTCGGATCAACTCTACTCATCGGCCAGAGCATCCAGTGTACGCTCCGAGAGTGAAACGCTCTGAATTTTTTAACAAACAATCTGACAACGATCTGGATTTGCGGATCTGGCACTCCAGATCTAATTTAAGCACACATCCAAATACGTAAAATGTCTAGCTAGTCATTTGTTATGCTAACAAGCTAGCAAGAGCACCAACTTCCGGTAGACAGGCTAAGTGTTAGTACGCTCAACTGAAAGGATAACGTTCATTTACAGTATGCTAAAATTAACTAATAGTATATAGTATGTAGTATATACTCATTCAGTATGTAGTATACAGTATGTTAGTATGGGTATTCGAACACAGCTCTAGTCTTGTTTCCAGTTCCACTGAAAATGGAAAAACAACATAGAATCAACAAGGCTAGATCATGCTGGTGGAATTGCGCCAATAGTGTTTCATAATATTACTAATCTGCCATCTTTTGTCAAACTAGGAAAGCTGTTCTGACTTTGTGGAAATTGCTAATTTCCTGGTTGCTAAAATTCTACACTGTTCGCTCAATTACAGTTATTTGTGAAAACAAGCATGGAATAGTTTAGGGAATCACTGTACCATCTAAATCGCTGTGAAATCTATTTTCAAGAAAAATCGTTTTTACAGTTGTTTGAAGCTGGTGAACCAAAACAAAAACGACTTTTGGTTTTGGTCCACCGGCTTCAAACAGCGGTTTTGGTCCACCGCTCTGGCGGGAGAATTCACAACACTGGTGGGTAATAATATTGTGAAACACTATCATTCCACTATTAGCACCAGATGTATTATGGACAGCACCTATATATCACCTTTAAGAGGTGATGCACAAAATCTTGTGTATCACCTTTAACATTGGTATCTAATTTCCTCTATAATTCCCTAAATTCATTTCTCATTGATTACTTCTTCTGTTTGGTCCATCTCATTGGTCATAGAGTTATTTTGTTCTTCATAATACCTACTTATATTGGCTTATGGCGTGTTGGTATATGAAACATTTCACCTGGTTTACAGGGTCTCTGTGTTTTTTGGTTTTACAAAAGTCTTACTTGTTTCCCTGCGGTCAAACCTTTCCTTCAGTAGTTTTTTCTTTCACGTAATTAATTAATTAATTAATTAAGATTTAGCCGGTTTAAATTGTAGGGGTGGTTTATACATTTTTGGTCTGCCAGTGGTTAGTTGATGGATGACCATAAAGGCATAGATTTTATTCTTGCTCCATGTCTGTTTTGGCATAGTCGACTACACTGACTCGTAGTGCAGAGCGACAAGTAAACCCAGAGAGTCACCCTTCGTCCTGTCAGTAACAATGTACCGACCCAAGCTTTTACAGAGCTGGAGAACTCCCATTTTCACATTTTTGTTGACAATACTGTCATAGCTCTGTGTAGTCAGTTGTGGTTCATACACAGATGTAGTACCATGGACATGGGTGTTTCCCTCTAAATCTACGTAGTCTGCTCCTTCACCAGTTCTAGCATTTAGAGCCCACATTAACAGAACTTCGCCTGCTAATTGAAAATTACATCCGAATAGAGAGTCTGAAAACAATCTTTGTTAAAATAACTCATGTAAATATTTCCTTTCCTCTCTGCTGTGAGATATTTGAAGGATATTCTTTGAATCAGATTATAATTCGGAATCTCCGCCACATTTTACATGTGGTTGTTTCATTGAGGGTACAGTAAACTCCATGTAATTCTGTGGAGAGGATGTTTGTAATTCTCATCGACTACATGTCTGAACTATACAGTGCATTGTAAATAAGAATTTGTTCTTAACTGTCTTGCCTAGTTAAATAAATGTTAAATCAATAAAAATACAAATCAGAGTATTCAGGTCCCTTCCCTTTTTTCACATTTTGCTTTGTTACAGCCATATTCTAAAATAGTTTTTTTCCTCATCAATCTACACACCATACCCTATAATGACAAAGCAAAAACAGCTTTAGACATTTTAGCAAAAGTATTAAAAATAAAAAACTGAAATATCACATTTACATGAGTATTCAGACACTTTACTAAGTACTTTGTTGAAACACCTTTGGCAGCGATTACAGCCTCGAGTCAAGGAGATTCAGAGACTTGTCCCGAAGCTCCTCTTGCATTGTCTTGGCTGTGTGCTTAGGGTCGTTGTCCTGTTGGGAGGTGAACTTTCACCCCAGTCTGAGGTCCTGAGCGCCCTGGCCCAGGTTTTCATCAAGGATTTCTCTGTACTTTCAGCTGTTATTCTTTCCCCCAATCCTGACTAGTTTTCCAGGGGGGCCACTGAAAAAGCAGGCCCACTAAAAAACTTCCCCACAGCATGAGGCTGCCACCACCATGCTTCACCGTAGGGATGGTGCCAAGTTTCCTCCAGACGTGACGCTTGGCATTCAGGCCAAAGAGTTCAAGCTTGGTTTCATCAGACCAGAGAATCTTGTTTTCATGGTCTTAGAGTCCTTTAGGTGCCTTTTGACAAACTCCAAGCAGGCTGTCGTGCCTTTTGCTGAGGAGTTGCTTCCGTCTGGCCTCTCTAGCATAAAGGCCTGATTGGTGGAGTGCTGCAGAGATGGTTGTCCTTCTGGAAGGTTCTCTCATCTCTACAGAGGAACTCTTTAACTCAGAGTGACCATTAGGTTCTTAGTCACCTCCTTGACCAAGGCCCTTCTCCCCAGAATGTTTTAAAATGTTTTTATTTAACCTTTATTAAACTAGGAAAGTCAGTTAAGAACAAATTCTTATTTACAATGACGGCCTACCAAAAGGCAAAAGGCCTCCTGCGGGGACGGGGACTGGGATTAAAAATAAAAAATAAATACAATATAAATAAAGGACAAAACACACATCACGACAAGAGAGACAACACAACACTACATAAAGAGAGACCTAAGATAACAACATAGCAAGGCAGCAACACTTAACACAGCATGGTTGCAACACATGACAATAACATGGTAGCGGCACTAAACATGGTACAAACATTATTGGGCACAGACAACAGCATAAAGGGCAAGAAGGTAGAGACAACAGTACATCACGCAAAGCATCCACATCTGTCAGTAAGAGTGTCCGCGATTGAGTCTTTGAATGAAGAGATAACTGTCCAGTTTGAGTGTTTGTTGCAGCTCGTTCCAGTTGCTATCTGCAGCGAACTGAAAAGAGGAGCGACCCAGGGATGTGTGTGCTTTGGGGACCTTTAACAGAATATGACTGGCAGAACGGGTGTTGTATGTGGAGGATGAGGGCTGCAGTAGATATCCCAGATAGGAGGGAGTGAGGCCTAAGAGGGTTTTATAAATAAGCATCAACCAGTGGGTTTTGTGATGGGTATACAGAGATGACCAGTTTACAGAGGAGTAGAGACTGCAGTGATGTGTCCTATAAGGAGCATTGGTGGCAAATTTGATGGCCGAATGGTAAAGAACATCTAGCCGCTCGAGAGCACTCCTACCTGCCAATCTATAAATTATGTCTACGTAATGGGTAGGGTGGTCATCTGAATCAGGATTAGTTTGGCAGCAGGGGTGAAAGAGGAGCGATTACGATAGAAGAAACCAAGTCTAGATTTAACTTTAGCCTGCAGCTTTGATATGTGCTGAGAGAAGGACAGTGTACCGTCTATGTCAGCAATTAGGTGAATGGGTAAGGCGGAGTCAGGCAAGAGTAATAATCAGAGAATTTACAAAAAATTTAAGCAATGTTCCAACAAGGAAAAACACAAATATCCAGAGCACAAAATAACGAAACCACATGACAACGACAATCACGCACAAAACAGAAAGGGAAGCCAGAGGGTTAAATAAGGAACATTCATTATGGAATGGAAACCAGGTGTGTATAATGAAGACAAAACAAAACGAAAATGAAACATAGATCGGTGGTGACTAGAAAGCCGGTGATGTGGCCCGCAGAACGCCGCCCGAACAAGGAGAGGGACCAACTTCGGCGGAAGTCGTGATAGTCTATCCATACTCCCAAGTACTTGTATGAGGTGACTACCTCAAGCTCTAACCCCTAAGAGGTAGTAATCCCACCTATGGGGAGAGGGGCATTCTTCTTTCCAAACCAAATGACTTTTGTTTTGGAGGTGTTCAGAACAAGGTTAAGGGCAGAGAAAGCTTGCTGGACACTAAGAAAGCTTTGTTGTACAGCGTTTACCACAAAATCTGGGGAGGGGCCAGCTGAGTATAAGACTATTATCTGCATATAAATGGATGAGAGAGCTTCCTACTGCCTCAGCTATGTTGTTGATGTAAATTGGGAAGAGCGTGGGACCTAGGATCGAGCCTTGGGGTACTCCCTTGGTGACAGGCAGTGGCTGAAACAGCAGATGTTTTGACTTTATACGCTGCACTTTTTGAGAGAGGTATTTAGCAAACCAGCCCAAAGACCCCTCAGAGACACCGATACTCCTTAGCCGGCCCACAGGAATGGAATGGTCTACCGTATCAAAAGCTTTGGCCAAGTCAATAAAAATAGTAGCACAACATTGCTTAGAATCAAGGGCAATTGTGACATCATTGAGGACCTGTAAAGTTGCAGTGACACATCCATAACCTGAGCGGAAACCAGATTGCATACCAGAGAGAAGATTATAGACATAAAAAAAAGTTGATTATTGACAAGTTTTTCCAAAACTTTTGATAAACAGGGCAAAATAGAAATAGGCTTATAACAGGATCAGCTTGATCTCCCCCTTTAAATAAAGGATGAACTGTGGCGGCCTTCCAAGCAATGGGAACCTCCCAGGAAAGGTGAGACCGGTTAAAAAGTTCAGAAATAGGCTTGGCGACGATAGGGGCAGCAACCTTAAAGAAGAAAGGGTCTAACCCATCTGACCCATATGGTTTTTTGGGGTCAAGTTTCAGGAGCTCCTTTAGCACCACGGACTCAGTGACTGCCTGCAGGGAGAAACTTTGTAGCGGGGCAGGGGAAAAAGGGAAAAGCATCGGGGATAGTCGCATTAGATGGGGTGGGAGATGAGGAAATGTTGGACAGGCAAGGAGGCATGGCTGAGTCAAATAGGAATCCTGACTTAATGAAGTGGTGATTAAAGAGCTAAGCCATGTGCATCTTGTCAGTAACAACCACACCATCAACTTTAAGGGACATGGGCAGCTGTGAGGAGGAGGGTTTATTCTTCAGGTCTTTAACCAGTTTCCAAAACTTCTTGGGGTTAGACCCACTGAGAGAGAACTTCTCCTTAAATTAACTAACTTTGGCCTTTCGTATAGCCTGAGTGCACTAATTTCTCATTTGCCTCCTGAACGAGAGCCAATTAGCCTGAGTATGCGTGTGCCGAGCCTTTCGCCAAATGCAATTCTTGAGGTGGAGTAACTCTGCAAGATCACGGTCAAACCAGGGGCTGAACCTGTTTTTAATTCTCAATTTCTTTATGGGGGCTTGTTTGTTAACAATACCACTGAAAATATAAAAGAAGGGGAGAGGGGATCAAGCTGATTCTATATTATTTTACAGAGGCCAGTTCATGAAGGAAGTTTCTTTTAGCAAGCGTCTATGACAAATCAGGACAGGTCGTTTCACTGAGCAGCCATTACGAACACAGGCTGTAAAACAGTGATCACTAAGGTCATTACAGAAAACACCAGACTGATACCTACCAGGATTATTTGTGAGGATAACATCAAGAAGAGTAGCCTTTTCTGGGTGATTGGAGTCATACCTTGTGGGATTGGTAATAATCTGAGAAAGATTTACGGAGTCCCATTGCTTTTGGACTTGATCAGGTGGTTTAAGCATGTCCCAGTTTAGGTCACCTAGCAGGACTGTCACGATCGTTGTAACAATGAAGAGAGGAGGACCAAGGCGCAGCGTGATAACAGTACATCTTCTTTTATTACCGAAGACGAACACGAAACGAACACTGACAAACTATACAAAAAACAACAAACGAACGTGAAGCTATAAAACGAAAGTGCAGACACAAGCAACTAACGTAAAGACATAGACAATCACCCACAAACTACCTAATGACTATGGCTGCCTAAATATGGCTCCCAATCAGAGACAACGATAGACAGCTGTCTCTAATTGAGAACCAATCTAGGCAACCATAGACATACATTCACCTAGACTGATCACTGCCCCATAAACATACAAAAACCCCTAGACAATACAAAAACACATACATCCCCCATGTCACACCCTGACCTAACTAAAATAATAAAGAAAACAAAGATAACCAAGGCCAGGGTGTGACAAGGACAAATTCAGAGTTTAGGGCAGGTAGGGTACAGGTTGTTGTTGATGGAGGATGATAGCAAAGAGCTATTTGAAAGTGTAATACTTAAAACCAGCAAATCAAATTGTTTGGGGACAGACATGGTGGCGACAACCAAGCACTGAAGGTGATCCTTGGTAAAGATTGCCACTCCCCCACCTTTGGAAGATCTGTCTTGCCGAAAAATGTTTATGACCAGAAAGGTTATTCAAAACACTCTTCCTTAACCACGTCTCAGTAATGACCAACACATCTGGATTGGAGCTGTGAACTCACACTTTCATTTGATCCATTTTAGGTAATAAACTTCTAGTGTTAACGTGCAGAAAACCCAGGCTTTTACGAGAGCAGATATCAGTGAAGCAGATATCAGAGCACAAGTCAGAATTGGTGCAGAATGCTCCAGGAAGAGCCTTGGTGGTTCCAAACTTCTTCCATTTAAGAATGATGGAGGCCACTGTGTTCTTGAGGACCTTCAATGCTGCAGAAATATTTTGGTACCCATCCCCAGATCTGTGCCTCGACACAATCCCATCACGACGCTCAACGGACAATTCCTTTGACCTCGTGGCTTGGTTTTTGCTCTGACGTGCACTGTCAACTGTGGGACCGTATATAGACAGGTGTGTGCCTTTCCAAATCATGTCCAATCAATTGGTGGACTCCAATCAAGTTGCAGAAACATCTCAAATATGATCAATGGAAACAGGATGCACTTGTTCTCAATTTCGAGTCTCATAGCAAAGGTTCTAAACACTTACGTAAATGAGTTATTTCTGTTTTTTACTTGTAATAAATTAGCAAAAATTAGCAATATTTGCTTTATTGGGTATTGTGTGTGTATAAAGATGAGGAAAATGTTTTATTTTAATGAGGTTGGTAGCAACGTGACAATCGTTGTGGAAATCTATTGAAGCTCAAGTCGACTACAAAACCCACAGTGCAATGCTTTCTCTATTTTAGAATATGGCTGTAATGTAACAGAATGTGAAAAAAAGGGAAGGGATCTGAATACTTTTTCCTGTATGTACAGTATCTATAAAGTCTGAGTCTATGATTTTCACAGGAAAGTTTGAAGAACACAAACCCTGAACGTTATAGCTGCTTATACATAAGAATTATGTTTCAAAATGTGGAATGCTTGAGCTGTGAACACATATGTTATCATTGTGGCTTTTGTCATGTGTTATAACAGGCTGTGGGGTTTAAATAAATACACACGATTTAAACATTCTTTAATGGTAATAGTTAGGTTTAAAGAATCAAGTGAAACGTTATTTCTCTCTTATTATCTAGGCTACATAGCCTAGACACATTACCCTGGATGCCATCTGTAATGTATGTGTGTTTTTAGTTCAATATTCCTATTTTAGAGCAGATTAGAGCCAACAGGTCTCTTTTCTGGCTCTGGTTGTCCTGTGCTGAGGACCATGTTGCAGTCAACGCTGAGTAACTGTTATTCTGTACTGCCTGTTGTGGTTGGCTGGGTGCTCTGCCAGGGATGACTCATGAGGGGGCATGAGGACCAGGAGCAGCATGGTGACTGGTACTGAGGCCAGTGGGGACTTGAGCTCTCTGTAGCTTGGGGCTCTTTGGATATTGAGGAGGGGCCCTGGGACTCTTGTTGTTCTGGGCTTGGTGTGGGTATTGGAGAGGGTCCGGTCCAGGGCAGTGTCTTTTCAGGGCTTTTGCAAAGAGCCTGACTCTGTTCTTCCTGATGTGGACATTGCCTATCACCTGTGCTCTGTTCAGTTTGAGAAGGAGAGCGCTAAGATGAGGAGGAGGACCGGAGGTCAACTTTGATAGCTGGCTACTGCTATATATAATAGATTTTATGAAAAAACAATATGTTTCTTGCCAATGATGTATTTATCAGAGTTATTGAACTCACAATGAGCCAGATTTGAGTAATTTACATTGTGGTGCTGAAACTTGAAGCAGCAGCTGCAGCACAATCAATCGGAAATGGACAGCTCATGGTGCTGAAAGTAGGCAAATTCGAGTAGGCATAATTCATTTCAACTTTCTTCATTTTAATTAGACTAACAAGAAGATTGTTTTGTGTTGGAGCCTAACTCTTCCTATTGAAGAAATAAGAGGTAGTCCTACCTGTTTGACAGATTAAATTAGGCTTTAGGCTGCTATATCCATAGATTTGATGGTCAATTCCTCCATCCACTCTTTAAATAACAGTCCTTCACTGACGAGAAGGTAGGCTAAGTTAAAACCAAGACTCAAATTGAGGGGTATGAGAGTACACCACCTTTTATTAAAGAAAATGGCAAAAAGCACAGGCCTACTCCTTGTTAGCGTAAGATTTTGAAGAAAATAAAACGGATCCAATTATATAAAGTGATCGACAACTTTATATAATCAGGGCGGCAGATAGAGCGTTGGGCCAGTAACCGAAAGGTTGCTGAATCGAATCCCCGAGCTGACAAGGCAGTCGTTCTGCCCCTGAATAAGGCAGTTATCCCACTGTTCCCCGGTAGACTGTTAGTTTCGAACAAATAAGAATTTGTTCTTAACTGACTTGCCTAGTTAAATAAATATATACATAGAAGTAAATAGAACAGCGCTTTGTTCCGCAATATATTATGCCAGAAACGAGCTGTAAAATCCTCGGGAAAGACGTGAAAGCGATGCGTATGGAAATATCATTGTTTCATTTATTGTGCATTCAGAGGCTGACTTTCCGTGTGAAGTCATCTAATTCTGTCGCTATCAATTGATGAAGCTATTCACTTCCTGTACAATGGAAGATGTTAAAACCCAGGATGCTTTTACAGAAACACGTGTGACCTTCTCTCCTTGGGTTAAGCCATAGAAGAAAAGTAGCCAGCAGTTAAAGCTTACATGTTTCTAAGTCTCGGTAGGCCTACTCTGTCTGGGGTGGAACGGTAGGCCTAGCTTTTGAAAGAATCCTTCTCAAATTCCTCATGACATGTCAGATTGAATTAATTGCTAACAGTGACAGTTTGGTTGCAAAACAAGACACACTGATTTGGCACTGGCGAAATATGATACGATTAACATATAGGCGTATCTCTCTGTCTATTCTCAGCTTGTAATTTGGGGAATTTGTGTGGTATTCCAAAAAGATTCCGCTAATATGTAAAATGACATAGAATTGCATGCCGTTGTTACGAAAGGCAATTTTTTTCTTGGACCTGCAAATACGATGATAGATGCATGCAAGGCTTTTACTATAAAAGAGATTTTCCACCTCTACTCTTGTCCACAGTGGTCTGCGTACCCACAACCTTCTGGCCCGCAGCCCTGTGCGCTATCAACATTTCTTGCCATGTAATGCTTACAGGAGGAAGAACAGTTTCTAAAACTGAATATCTAAGCCTTTGGTCTGTCCAAGAAGTGAGTGAAAACGGTAGACATGTTCTCTGCTATCCACTTTGTTTTAATTATTATTTTGGATATAGGGGTGGGTCACTTGTCTTTTTTTTTCAAGCATTCAGCAAGGGTTTAGGTAAAATATATTTTGCTGATGTGAGGGCCATCCATTTTCATTTCAGAGAGGTCCGACTTTCTCCATGTAACCCTTTTTTATAAATAACGTTCAATCCCTAAGTGGTAAAAGTGATTTTAGAAATTCGACATGCTGGCTCTACTCATCACAGATCAGGCATGAACACGGTTATAGATAGAACACAAAAACTGCGTAATCTGTTGCTATGGACGCACAGTTCGAACATTTAAACCTGTCCTCCTCCATTTGTTAGCTTCTAGCATAGATTAGCTTGCTAAATGTATGAATATATAATTTCCTTCAAGTCCTTACTGTTCTGTACTGTAAAGATGGTCAGTTTGGTCCCTGGTTTGTTTTTGTTGTCAACTCAATATTAGAAAAAAGTTTTTAAAAATGTGATACTTCTATCAGGAGCTCTGCTGTTGTTCTTGCTGCTTCAGAATTTCAGAACCTCTCTCTCTCTCTCTCTCTCTCTCTCTCTCTCTCTCTCTCTCTCTCTCTCTCTCTCTCTCTCTCTCTCTCTCTGTCTCTGTCTCTGTCTCTGTCTCTGTCTCTGTCTCTCTCTCTCTCTCTCTGTCTCTTTCTCTCTCTCTGTCTCTTTCTCTCTCTCTCTCACTCTCTTTTTGACTATTTCTCTCTCTCTACATGTCTTATAAGTTCCCTCATCACCTCTCTCTCTCTCTCTCTCTCTCTCTCTCTCTCTCTCTCTCTCTCTCTCTCTCTCTCTCTCTCTCTCTCTCTCTCTCTCTCTCTCTCTCTCTCTCTCTTTCTCTCTCTCTCTCACTCTCTTTCTCTCTCTCACTCTCTTTGACTATCTCTCTCTCTACATGTCTTATAAGTTCCCTCATCACCTCTCTCTTTCTCTCTCTCACCCCCCCCCCCCCCCTCTCTCTCTCACACACACACACACTATCTGTATGTCTCTCTCTCTCTCTTAGGGAAGGAAATGACTCCTAGTTGAAGGTATTTCTGCAGAGTAAACAGCATTGTTGGTGTCTGACTGAGAGGCTGCCTAGAGGGCATGGTCCTATGTAGGGCTTATCAGAGCCTGGCCCCGTCTACCCATAACTCTCCTCACTCTTCGGTGTTTGGACACCGTGACAAACAGGTCACTCCAATCACATCCTCCTCATTCCTCTGCCTCCGTCTCGCCACCCAGTCTTCCCACACCTCCATGTTGTAAAACGTAAAGGCCGTGTTTTACTTCTTTATTGGGACGGCAAACAATCGTCCAGAGTTGGCATTTAAGGAAACCATACACGTAGATCAATGAGCTGGCAGAGGCCCAGCGTTCAATGCTCGGATGGAATGGGCTGGGCTTTAAAGTAAAGGTTCACTCCTTTTGAATGTTATATTGTTTTTGTGCATCTGTGAGTGATGTTCTATCGATTCCCTGGGTCAATTCATGTTTTCATGTGTTTTCCGAGATATTGTCATTCAAGCAGGCAGAAATTCGGCCGGTATAACGTAGCATTGAGATAAAGCCGCTCTTTAGGAATAATAGGAATACGACTTTTAGATGGCGACAACCTTATCATACATGTTACATTTCAATACTGGCCGATGTCATAACGCGGTAGGTTATCTTCTCTCAAATGAGCAATTGATCATATTTTTGCGATAATTCTACCTCGAGATATGTGTAATTTAACAGAGGATCTAACACATTTCTCCTATGTGTCTGCCTCGTCAGTCCAGGGTACATTGCATGGTGCCATTGCAAATGTTAAACTCCTCTCTGTGAGGCACATCGACCTGCAGGTTGAACATTATAATGACAAAATGAAACATTTGTTAAGAAAAAATATTGTTCTCACATATTAGTGTTATATAACAATTTTAATTATGGGAATGAGTACCAAATAGCAGAGGCCTTTGGGCCCTGGTCAAAGGTAGTGCAATGTATACTGAGTGTCCAAAACATGAGAACCACCTTCCTGATATTGAGTTGCACCCCCTTTTGCCCTCATCGGGGCATGGACTCTACAAGGTCCTGAAAGCATTCCACAGGGGCGCTGGATGTCCTTTGTGTGGTGGGCCATTCTTCATACACACAGGAAACTGTTGAGCGTGAAAAACCAAGCAGTGTTGAAGTTCTTGAAACACTCAAACCAGTGTGCCTGGCACCTACTACCATACACGGTTCAAAGGCACATCTTTTGTCTTGCTATTTCACCCCCTGAATGACACACAAAAACAATTCATGTCTCAATCGTCTCAAGGCTTAAAAATCCTTCTTTAACCTGTCTCCCTCCCCTGTATTTCCACTGATCGAAGTGGATTTAGTAAGGGATCATAGCTTTCACCTGGATTCACCCGGTCAGTCTATGTCATGGAAAGGGCAATATTTTGTACACTCAATGTATACGGAATAGGATGACTTTGGGGAAGGAGTCTTGCTATGCATCTCTTACAAATGCTCTCTCTAACTTCAGTATAATTTCATAGGCCTATCTCTGTCTGGGCTTCAACGCCCACGCCTGCGACGAGCCCGTCGTTTTGAAAGTGGTGCTCACGTGCCAAAACGGGTCCCCGTTTTTTTGTGTACGCCATCCAATTGTGCACCACGTCATCCATTTTGTGTGATATGTTATGAATTTTGCATTTTGTATCATCATTTTGTATCATCAAATTGTATATGTTACAGATCCAATTTGTTAGACAATTGTTTTGCTTCAAATCCCGAAGTGCAACTTTTAAAGCATAAGCAATGGAACAATGAGGGGGTGAAGTGGGGGGGGGCACGTACATTGCAGGGTTTGGAAAAATATTTAACGCCCACGCCTGCGACGAGTGGAATGCAGGGGGTTGTAATAGTATCTCTGACAAATTCCATTTTTTTTCTTTCTCTTCATTTCTTCTTGCTCTTTCTTTCTCTTTGGGGTTTTATTGTTAGGAGAGGGGAGGTTTCACTGCGTTTAAGTAAGTGAGGATGACTCGCAGAACCTTAACTTCTCCCTCAGACAACACACAGCTTGTTTTCAATGCTGAGCCGTGTAGTACAACGTGTGTGATCTCCCTTCCGTTCCTCTCCCATCCGTCTCAGGGGGGGAAGACAGGAGGTTAGGGGCTTAGTAGAGGGTTAGGGGGGGGGGGGCAGGGACGGATCTCTCAGGGGGAACTCTCGGGATCAGGGTTCATTTGGGGTTACCTCCAACCTTCGGGTTAGGGCGGGGACAATCTGAGTGGCGCTGAAGAGGGACCCTGTTGATGTGTTGATGAGACACACACACAAACTTCCTGTCTGTAACACTGCTGTTAGTTTTTTTCTATTGCTTTGGTACTATTTTCACAAGTATGTGGTAAAATTTCACAACTATTAGAACAAAAATCAAAACAGATCATCAAAAAGGCTGTTTTTTCAAAACATTAACAACATTTTCAATTGACTAAGTACAACACACAAAGTCACACAGTAATTTTTTCACCAAACCTAATCAGTTTCGTCTAGAATACATTTCATGTGACGTAATTGATCACAATACTTTTCAAATGATTCTCTTCTCATTTGTTGAAATACATTTGACCATCATTTAATCCAACTGTGCTGGTTAAAACCTTTCTGGGATAGGGTCTAGTTTCCTGAATTTCCGCTTGACTGATGTGCTCAAAGTAAACTGCCTGTTACTCAGGGCCAGAAGCCAGGATATGCATATAATTGGTTGCATTGGATAGAAAACTCTTTGAAGATTCTAAAACTTTGAAGATTCTAAAAACAAACCAGAAGTTTTTTGGTTTTGAGGTCCCAGGCTCTTATAATTGTTCCTATGTAAATCCGTCTCCCAGATTGCAATTCCTATGGCTTCCACTAGATGTCAACAGTATTTATCCAAGGTTTCAGGCTTGTTTTTTGAAAAACAAGCAAGATTTTTCTGTTTTGGTGAGAAGAGCACCGGAACAATATCAGTCTTTGGCGCGCGATGGAGAGGGCCCGCACTTACTTATTCTCCTTTCCTATTGAACATACTAATTTCCGTATGAATTATTAGAGTTTATTTACATTTTATAGTACCTGAGGATTAAATGAAACGTTGTTTGACTTGTTTGGACGAAGTTTAGCGTTAGCTTTTTGGACTCCTTTTTCTGCATGTTGAATGAGTGGATTACCGAAACTAACTTTTGGGGATATAAAGAAGGATTTTATCGAACAAAAAGACCATTCATTTTGTAGCTGGGACCCTTGTGATTGCAAACAGAGGAAGGTCTTCTAAAGCCTGTGCTGGTTGAAAAATATGTTGATATGGGGCGCCGTCCTCAGACAATCGCATGGTATGCTTTCGCCATAAAGCCCATTGTAAATCGGACAACACAGTTAGATTAACTTCTTGCAACTATAGGGGGTGCTGTTTCGCATTAGCATAATTTGCTCTACAGATTAAACTGCCTAGTACTCAATTCTTGCTCGTAAAATATGCATATTATTATTATTATTGGATAGAAAACACTCTCTAGTTTCTATAGCCGTTGGAATTTTGTCTCTGAGTGGAACAGAACTCATTCTACAGCACTTTTCCTGATATGGAGTCAGTTTAAAGGTCACTGTAAATGCTATGGAGAAACAGACACTGCTTACGTCTTCCCCTGGGTGTCAGTACGTGATGACGCTTTGAATGGAGTCGATTGCGCAATAAGTGCCTCTATAAATCACCAAATACCAGAAGTAACTTCCTTTGGCTGCCTGCGCCTGGCGCGTGAAGGACATCCGACTCGCCTCCTTCCAAGCTTTAGTTTTGCCAGTAATATTTCTCCGGTCATATTTTTACTCGTTATAGGTGTTAACAGCATCATAAGGTAGTTAATTTGAACCGTTTTATAGCAATTTATATCCGTTTAGTGCGATTTTGAGGCATTGCTTTGTTGTGCACTTTGAAGCGCCGGGCACGTTTCGGGGTCCCGGTCGAACGGGCATTTCGACAGACAAGAGGACATATTTCGACCAAAAGAAGATTAGACCCAAGAAAGGATACATTGCCCAAGATTCTGATGGAAGATCACCTCATAGTAAGAAATATTTAAGATGATAAATCGTTGTTCTGTAGAAAAATGTTAAACGCACGAATTAAATTGTCTATCAATCGCTGTCCACCCTATATTTTTTAGTCAAGTTTATGAGTATTTATGTATAAGACTAGATCACTGTCTAATATGGTGCACGACATTTTCTGACCAGCTGGGCTACTTTTGTCATTGTCTAACCATGATTTTGGTGGCTAAATATGCACATTTTCGAACAAACTCTATATGTATGTTGTAATATGATGTTACAGGAGTGTCATCTGAAGAATTCTGAGAAGGTTAGTGAAAAAATTAATATATTTTGGCGATATTTACGTTATCGCTCTCTTTGGCTAGAATCAATGCTCTGGTAATGTTTGCACATGTGGTATGCTAATATAACGATTTATTGTGTTTTCGCTGTAAGACACTTAGAAAATCTGAAATATTGTCTGTATTCACAGGATCTGTGTCTTTCAATTAGTGTATGCTGTGTATTTTTACGAAATGTTTTATGATTAGTAATTAGGTAATATACGTTGCTCTGTGTATTTATTCTAGTCGAGTTGTGATGGTGGGTGCAATTGTAAACTATGATTTATACCTGAAATATGCACATTTTTCTAACAAAACCTATCCTATACCATAAATATGTTATCAGACTGTCATCTGATGAGGTTTTTTCTTGGTTAGTGGCTATCAATATCTTTATTTGGCCGAATTGGTGATAGCTACTGGTGGAGAGAGAAAATGGTGGACAAAGAAAAATGGTGTCTTTTGCTAACGTGGTTAGCTAATAGATTTACATATTTTGTCTTCCCTGTAAAACATTTAAAAAATCTGAAATGGTGGCTTTATTCACAGGATCTGTATCTTTCATTAGGTGTCTTGGACTTGTGATTTAATGATATTTAGATGCTACTATTTAATTGTGACGCTATGCTAGCGATGCTACTCAGTGTGGGGGGGGTGGGGGGTGCTCCCGGACCCGGGGTAAATACTCGTGAAAGGTTAACCTCTCTGGGATCGTTCGGGACGTGAGCGTCCCACCTCGCCAACAGCCAGTGAATTAGCAGGCCGCCAAATTCAAACAACAGAAATCTCATAATTAGAATTCCTCAAACATACAAGTATTACACACCATTTTAAAGATAAACTTCTTGTTAATCCAGCCACAGTGTCCGATTTCAAAAAGGCTTTATGGCGAAAGCACACCATGCGATTATGATAGGTCAGCGCCTAGCCACAGAAAACCATACAGCCATTTTCCAAAGGAGAGGTGTCACAAAAGTCAGAAATAGCTTTAAAATGAATCACTAATCTTTGATGATCTTCACCGGATGGCACTCCCAGGACTACATGTTAGACAAAAAATGTGTGTTTTGTTCGTTAAAGTTCGTCTTTACGTCCAAAAGCCTAATTTGAAATTGGCGCGTTAAGTTCAGAAATGCGTTGTCTCAAACAAACATCTGGTGAAATTGCAGAGAGCCACATCAAATCACAGAAATACTCATCATAAACATTGATGAAAGATACAAGTGTTATACATGGGATTAAAGATAAACTTCTTGTTAATCCAGCCGCTGTGTCCGATTTCAAAAAGGCTTAAACTTCTCTAGGGTAGGGGGCAGCATTTTCACGTTTAGATGAAAAACATACCCAAATTGAACTGCCAGTTACTCATCGCCAGGAGATAAGATATGAATATTATTAGTATATTTGGATAGAAAACACTCTGAAGTTTCTAAAACTGTTTGAATCCTGTCTGTGGGTATAACAGAATCTATTTAGCAGGTGAAACACCGAGGACAAACCATTCAGATTTTTTTTTTTTTGAGGTCACTGTTTTTTCAATGAGGTTTCATTGGGACACCAGATTTCTAAGCAACTTGCTTGCAGTTCCTACGGCTTCCACTGGATGTCAACAGTCGTGAGAAATAGGTTGAGGTTATTCCTTTGTGTAACGAAGAAATACGGCCATCTTGAAGTCGAGGCACTCCTGGTGTCCTAGACATGCGTTTCAATCAAACAGAAGGCAAGCTACATATTGTTTTAATCCTGTATTGAACACATATCATCCCGTCTTCAATTTTATCGATTATTAACGTAAAAAAATACCTAAAGTTGTATTACATAAGTAGTTTGACATTTTTTGGCAAAGTTTAAAGGCAACCTTTGATATATTTTGTCGTCATGTTTGAGCAAGTTGGAACCGTTGTTTTTCTGGATCAAACGCGCCAAATAAATGGACATTTTGGACATACAGTGGGGCAAAAAAGTATTTAGTCAGCCACCAATTGTGTAAGTTCTCCCACTTAAAAAGATGAGAGGCCTGTCATTTTCACCATAGGTACACTTCAACTATGACAGACAAAATGAGAAAAAAAATCCAGAAAATTACATTATAGGATTTTTTATGAATTTATTTGCAAATTATGGTGGAAAATAAGTATTTGGTCAATAACAAAAGTTTCTCAATACTTTGTTATATACTCTTTGTTGGCAATGACAGAGGTCAAACGTTTTCTGTAAGTTTTCTGTAAGTCTTCACAAGGTTTTCACACACTGTTGCTGGTATTTTGGCCCATTCCTCCATGCAGATCTCCTCTAGAGCAGTGATGTTTTGGGGCTGTTGCTGGGCAACACAGACTTTCAACTCCCTCCAAAGATTTTCTATGGGGTTGAGATCTGGAGACTGGCTAGGCCACTCCAGGACCTTGAAATGCTTCTTACGAAGCCACCCCTTTGTTGCCTGGGCAGTGTGTTTGGGATCATTGTCATGCTGAAAGACCCAGCCACGTTTCATCTTCAATGCCCTTGCTGATGGAAGGAGGTTTTCACTCAAAATCTCACGATACATGCCCCCATTCATTCTTTCCTTTACACGGATCAGTCGTCCTGGTCCCTTTGCAGAAAAACAGCCCCAAAGCATGATGTTTCCACCCCCATGCTTCACAGTAGATATGGTGTTCTTTGGATGCAACTCAACATTCTTTGTCCTCCAAACACGACGAGTTGAGTTTATACCAAAAAGTTATAGTTTTGGTTTCATCTGACCATATGACATTCTCCCAATCTTCTTCTGGATCATCCAAATGGTCTCTAGCAAACTTCAGACGGGCCTGGACATGTACTGGCTTAAGCAGGGGGACACGTCTGCACTGCAGGATTTGAGTCCCTGGCGGCGTAGTGTGTTACTGATGGTAGGCTTTGTTACTTTGGTCCCAGCTCTCTGCAGATCATTCACTAGGTCCCCCTGTGTGGTTCTGGGATTTTTGCTCACCGTTCTTGTGATCATTTTGACCCCACGGGGTGAGCTCTTGCGTGGAGCCCCAGATCGAGGGAGATTATCAGTGGTATTGTATGTCTTCCATATCCTAATAATGGCTCCCACAGTTGATTTCTTCAAACCAAGCTGCTTACCTATTGCAGATTCAGTCTTCCCAGCCTGGTGCAGGTCTACAATTTTGTTTCTGGTGTCCTTTGACAGCTCTTTGGTCTTGGCCATAGTGGAGTTTGGAGTGTGACTGTTTGAGGTTGTGGACAGGTGTCTTTTATACTGATAACAAGTTCAAACAGGTGCCATTAATACAGGTAACGAGTGGAGGACAGAGGAGCCTCTTAAAGAAGACGCTAACGTCCCACCTACCCTAGAGAGGTTAACGGCGAAAGCACACCATGCGATTATCTTAGGTCAGTGCCTAGCCACAGAAAACCCATACAGCCATTTTCCAACCAAGGAGAGGTGTCACAAAAGTCAGAAATAGAGTTAAAATTAATCACTTACCTTTGATGATCTTCATCTGATGGCACTCCCAGGTCTCCATGTTAGACAATACATTTTCGTGTCACGGTTTTCTAAAGTAGAACCCAGAAGCAGACCAGGACAAGGAGAGTAAGACGAAGGTGAGTATTTATTTACAAGTGTAAATGTAGTGATAGAAAAATCCAAGTGGCGGAGCGGGCAGCGGAGGTGAGTTGATGCGATTGAATAGGCAGATCCAAGGAAGTAACTGAAGTCACCGACGACCAGGTAGGGATGGGATGAGTGTTCCGGGTGAATGATGTTCATGGCTAACGATCCGTCAGGGAATGGATGTCAGGTCAGCGCTTATGAAGTGGAGGGGTGATCATCAGGACCAGGTGTGCAGATAGCTGATGGGATACAGGTGCAGGTACTCAGAGATCTTCCAACTAGCTACGTCGCCCGGCAACCAGACAGGGTGCGTTCCAGGACACCGGAAAAAACACTCCAGGACAGAACACAGGCAAAAACAGACTCAGGAAGCAGGATTCGTGGCAGTACCCCCCCTCCGACGAACGCCACCGGGCGTACTACCCGGAGCGCCAGGGTGAAGGCGGTAGAAGTCATGAAGCAGGTCAGCATCAAGGATCTGACGCCGAGGAATCCAACTCCTCTGCTCTGGACCATATCCTTCCCAATCCACGAGATACTGGAACCCTCGACCCCGCCGTCTGGAGTCCATGATGCGGTGCACCGTGTAGGCAGGACCATCTCCGATCATCCGAGGGGGAGGAGGACGAGGAGGGGGGGGGGAAACAGAGGACTGAGGAGTACCGGCTTGAGGCAGGAGACATGAAAGGTGGGGTGTACTCTAAGCTTTGCAGGCAACTTGAGTCGAACTACAACAGGATTAATGATTATCTCCACCACAAACGGACCAATGAACTTCTGTGACAGTTTCTCCGACTCAGTCCGTAGAGGAAGATCCCGTGTAGCCAACCAAACCTTATCTCCGACGGTATAAGTGGGGGCAGGAATACGGCGACGATTCGCCTGGATCTGATACCGGTCAGAAACTCTAAGGAGGGCCTTCCTGGCCCGATGCCAGGTCCGGTTGCAACGACGAATGTGGGCCTAGACAGAGGGAACCGAGAGATCCCTCTCCTGAGAAGGAAACAAGGGAAGTTGGTAACCATACAGGCACTGGAAGGGAGACATCCCAGTTGCTGATGAAGGAAGAGTATTATGGGCATACTCGACCCAGGGTAACTGAGAGGACCAAGAGGTGGGATCAGAGGAGACAAGACAGTGTAGCGTGGACTCCATCTTCTGGTTGGCTCTCTCCGCCTGACCATTAGATTGGGGGTGAAAACCAGATGTGAGACTGACTGTAGCTCCAATGGCCAAACAGAAGGATCTCCAGACAGCAGAGGTAAACTGAGGACCACGGTCAGAAACAATGTCACTGGGCAATCCGTGGACCCTGAAAACCTCCCTAACAAGGATCTTGGACGTCTCAGTGGCAGATGGAAGCTTGGAGATGGGGACAAAGTGAGCGAACTTGCTGAATCTGTCCACAATGGTCAGAATGACCGTGTTCCCAACAGAAGAGGGCAATCCCGAGACAAAGTCCATGGACAGATGCGACCAAGGTCGCTGGGGAATAGGTAGGGTGTGAAGAAGCCCAGAGCTGGGCCGATTGGTACTCTTATTCTGCGCACAGACAGGACAAGCGGCAACAAACCTCCGGGTATCTTCTCCCATGGCAGGCCACCAAAATCGTCTGCGCAGTAGCGCCATAGTCCGGGCAACGCCAGGGTGACAATCTATCCTGCTGGCGTGGGACCACTGAAGGACATCAGAACGGACCGACTCAGGCACGAACAACCGACCGGGTGGACCGTTACCGGGGCCGGGCTGCGTCCGAAGGGCCGCCATCACATCCTCCTCAATCCTCCATGTAACGGCTCCCACGACAAGGTTCTGGGGAAGAATCGTCTCAGTCTTGGCCCCACTCTCTTCCGTCTTGGAGAACATCCGGGACAAGGCGTCCGCCTTGCCGTTCTTCGACCCAGGTCGGAACGTCAGGGAAAAATTGAAGCGTCCAAAAAACAAAGCCCACCTGGCCTGACGGGAGTTGAGACGTTTAGCCGATTGCACGTAAGCCAGATTCTTGTGGTCAGTCCAGACCACAAACGGTTGCTCCGCTCCCTCCAACCAGTGACGCCACTCCTCCAAGGCAAGCTTCACACGAGAAGCTCCCGGTTACCCACATCGTAGTTTCTCTCAGCTGGTGAAAGATGACAAGAGTAGAAGGCGCAGGGATGGAGTTTACCGTCAGTGGAGCTACGCTGGGACAGGATGGCGCCCACCCCCACATCAGACGCGTCCACCTCAACAACAAACTGACGGGAAGTGTCAGGTTGAGAGAGAATCGGGGCGTTGGTGAATCGGCCCTTCAAGTTCAGAAATGCTCGGTCTGCCTCAGGAGTCCAACAGAAAGTTCTGGTGCAAGACGTCAGAGCAGTTAAAGGGGCGGCCACCCGGCTGTAATCACGGATAAACCTCCGATAGAAGTTCGCAAACCCCAGGAATCTCTGGAGCTGCAATCTCGTACCGGGCCGGGCCCAATCCCGAACCGCCCGAACCTTCTCTTGGTCCATCTTGATCTCACCCCTGGAGATGATGTACCCGAGGAAGAATGTAGTGTGGGGGTGAAAATCACACTTCTCTGCCTTCACAAACAGACGGTTCTCCAATAACCGCTGCAGGACCTGCTTAATATGCTGGATGTGGCTGGAAAGCTCCTTGGAGAAAATAAGGATGTCATCCAGGTAAACAAACACAAACAGACCGATCATATCCCTCAGCACGTCATTCACCAAACTTTGGAACACTGCTGGAGCGTTGGAAAGTCCAAACGGCATCACCTGGTACTCGAAATGTCCCATAGGTGTATTGAACCCAGTCAACCACTCGTCCCCCTCTTTGATCCGAACCAGATGATACGCATTGCGTAGATCAAGCTTCGTAAACACAGTAGCACCCTGTAAAGAGTCGAAAGCAGAGCTCATCAAGGGCAGGGGGTACTTGTTCTTGACCGTAATATCATTCAACCCCCGATAATCAATACACGGTCGAAGAGAGCCATCCTTCTTACTCACAAAAACAAATCCAGCTCCCAGGGGTGATGACGAGGGACGAATGAGACCTGCAGCAAGAGACTCCTTTATGTAGGTCTCCAGGGCTTCCCGCTCAGGTCGAGAGATACTGTATAACCGTCCCTTGGGAAAGGTAGCTCCAGGGAACAGATTAATCGCACAATCATAAGGTCGATGGGGAGGAAGTGACTGAGCCTTCTGCTTACTGAACACCTCACCCAACTCGTGATATGTTTCAGGAACCAGGGACAAATCAGGAGGAGCAGACTCACTGACCCGACTGGAGACAGCATGAGAACAGGCAGTCCTGAGGCAGTTAGCAAGGCACTCAATGCTCCAACTAGTTACCCTTCCAGTCACCCAATCGAACGAGGGATTGTGTTCTCTTAGCCAGGGGTATCCAAGAACCAGAGGAACATGGGGGGAAGGCAAAATGAAAAAAGAAATAACCTCTGAATGATTCCCCGACAACAACATCTTAACCGGTTCAGTCCTCATAGTGATCCGTGCCAGACTACTGCCGTTCAGAGTGGTTGCTTCAATGGCTTCCGGTAATTGCTCCTTGGAAAGGCCCAGCTGTTCCACTAAGTCGGCATCAATGAAGCTGTCATCGGCACCTGAATCGATGAAAGCGTTAATCGCTAAACTCTGATTCTTATTTATGAGGGTAGCAGGAAAACGAGGTCTGACAGGGCTCTTGAGAGGTTGAAACTGGCTCGCTAACAAACCTCCCAAGCTTAACAAGCCGAGCAGTTTAACGGGCGCTGAGGACAAACGGAGATGCAATGTCCCGAGCTACCACAGTAGAGGCAGCTGTTGGTCTCATGTCTACGTTGGCGCTCGTCCTTAGTTAACCCGTGCCGCCCCACTTGCATAGGTTCAGGATCTGGCGGCAGGACTCCTCCACTAATCCCGTGTGGGGAAACATGATTAACACCTTCTGGTCCACCTCCTGACCCGAATGGTAACCGAGTAGCTGATTGATTGGACGGGACCCACTGCTTCTCCCTCCTCTCTCGAACTCTGTTATCCACCCTAATAGCTAATGCGACCAAACTGTCCAGGTCACAAGGCTCCGGATAGGAGATCAGCTCATCCTTGAGTTGCTCCGACAACCCCTGGTAAAAAGCCACTTGTAGTGCCTCCTCATTCCACCCACTCTCTACAGCCAATGTCCGGAACTCAATCACAAAGTCTGCCACGTAACGAGCTCCTTGGTGAAGAGAGAACAAACACTTAGCTGCGTCCTTACCTCGGACTGGATGGTCAAAAAGCTTTCTCATCTCTGCCGTGAACTCCTGGTATGACGCCATGCAGGTGTCCTGTTGTTCCCAAACTGCTGAAGCTCATTCCAAAGCTCTACCACGCAGCAGTTCAATAACAAAAGCTATCCTAGCCTTGTCTGTGGCGTAAGAGTGGGGCTGCAGATCAAACACTAAACCACACTGCATAAGAAATGAACGGCATCTTCCCAAATCCCCTTCGTACTTATCAGGCGTCGGTACCTTGAGCTCACGGAAGGAAACCGCTCCAAAAGCGGCAGGTGAGAGGGGTGAAACAGGTGGGGGAGGATCCGCTGGCAAACTGAGCTGATCCTGGATACTCGTCAAGCTAGCAGAGAAGTTCCGGACTGAAATCGCTATCTCCTGTAGCGCCGTGCTGTGTTGTCCCAATATCTTCCCCTGATGGGTAATGGCATGGCGAACGGAGTCCAGGTCCGCTGGGTTCATTCCTGGCCGGATCGTTCTGTCACGGTTTTCTAAAGTAGAACCCAGAAGCAGACCAGGACAAGGAGAGTAAGACGAAGGTGAGTATTTATTTACAAGTGTAAATGTAGTGATAGAAAAATCCAAGTGGCGGAGCGGGCAGCGGAGGTGAGTTGATGCGATTGAATAGGCAGATCCAAGGAAGTAACTGAAGTCACCGACGACCAGGTAGGGATGGGATGAGTGTTCCGGGTGAATGATGTTCATGGCTAACGATCCGGCAGGGAATGGATGTCAGGTCAGCGCTTATGAAGTGGAGGGGTGATGATCAGGACCAGGTGTGCAGATAGCTGATGGGATACAGGTGCAGGTACTCAGAGATCTTCCAACTAGCTACGTCGCCCGGCAAAAAACACTCCAGGACAGAACACAGGCAAAAACAGACTCAGGAAGCGGGATTCGTGACATTTCGTTTTGTTCGATAAAGTTCATCTTTATGTCTGTCAGGACACGGTTACGAACTCGGGTCACCGGTGAGAGAAACAGTCACTTAGCAAACTGAGCCACTAATAGTCGGCAGAACCCAGAAGATGAGGCAGACACAGCAGTACTTGATACGGTGTTTTAATAAAATAAAAATAAAAGTACTTCAGGCAAAAATATAAATCCACAACGTCAAAAGTAATTCCAAGAGAAAAAAGGTATATCCTCCAAGTCACAAGGTAAATCCACAAAAGTGGTAAGTACATTAGGGAAAACCTCAAAAGAAAAATCAAAAATAAATAAATAAACGAGAACAAAAACAGAGTACCTCAAGAGAATCCAACTGGAGTAACAAAAGTTCACAGCATGGCTGGGGCTGGGTGCTAACATTCAAACACAGAGCAAAGAACTGAGGAAAACTAAGGGTTTAAATACATACAAGGGTAACAAGGCACAGATGCAAATAATAACTGGAAATAAGGGAAAACAAAAGGGTCAAAAAAGCCCAATGGGGGCATCTAGTAACCAAAACCGGAACAATCCTGGCCAAATCCTGACAATGTCCAAATACCTCCTTTTTGTTCACGCATTTAGTCCAGTAATCCAAATGCACAAAGCGCGGGCACAAAGTCCAGACAAAAAGTAAAAAAAGAATCATGTCAAACAATGTATATAATCAATCTTTAGGATGTTTTTACCATACATCTTCAATAATATTCCAACCAGACAATTCCGTTGTCATTAGAGGAAAGGAAAGAGAACAAGCGTTGCGCTCACGGTCATGCGTGAAACTTAACTTATGTCTTTCAGCTTGACCACTTGTTGAAACAGCTCTTATTCGACCCCCTTTCACAATACAAGCCTGAAACAGCTTCTAAAGACTGTTGACATCTACTGGAAGCCGTATGAAGTGCAATCTGACCCCATAGACACAGGATATTGGATAGGCAATCACTTAAAAAAACTACAAACCTCAGATTTCCAGCTTACTGGTTGGATTTGTCTCAGGTTTGTGCCTGCCATATGAGTTCTGCTATACTCACATACGTTATTTTAACAGTTCTGGAAACTTTAGAGTGTTTTATATCCACATCTACCAATTATATGCATATCCTAGCTTCTGGGTCTGAGTAACAGGCAATTTACTCTGGGCATGCTTTTCATCCAAACTTCCCAATGCTACCCCCTACCTCAATGAAGTTGACAAGAATTTAAGCTTTTAAATGATATAAGATACTTGTATGTTCATGAATATTTAATATACGATTATTTATTTGAATTGCGCGCCCTCCAATTTCACTGGATATTGTCGGCTGGTGTCCAGCTAGCGGGACACCTATCCCTAAGAAGTTTTTAATCACTTAACCGTTTGGTAAACCTATAGATTTTGTTTGTCTACTGTACAGTTGAAGTCAGAAGTTTACATACACTTAGGTTGGAGCCATTAAAACTCGTTTTTCAACCACTCCACAAATTTCTTTACAAACTGTAAATGTATTGGTAAAGCATAGTGCATATCCTGCAGATTTACCGGTTTTCTTGGCAAAATGTTCTCATGACAGTTGATCTTTTGAGATTAGGGTTAACTAATCTGGCAGACTGGTCAACAACGATGGCCCGGACTTCATTAGACAGTTCTCTGCCGTCTGCCGCCTCCTCTCTGATGTCCACCTCTTTGACCGGGCCCTTGTCCACCTCTTTGACCAGGCCCATACCCACCTCCCTGAACTCTTTTTGGGGCCCATACTCACCTCTCTGACCTCTTTTTGGGGCCCATGCCCACCTCTTTGACCTCTGATGGGGCCCATGCCCACCTCTTTGACCTCTTTGATAGGGACCATGCCCACCTCTCTGACGGGCCCCTTGTCCACGAGCTCTTTGATTTCTTCCTCTCCCTTGCTGTCTATCCTGCTCCATGTTGCAGGTAATTGCAAGTGTTCACAAGCCCCTTTAATATGCCGACCAATTGTGGTTACCAGTATGGGAATTCAATTAACAATAATGAGTAGTCATTATGTATGGTTATCATGTATCACGCATGTCATTTAGTTGTGCATACTTTACAAACACACATTTTATTTCTGTAGATCTCAAAATCTATATACAGTTGAAGTCGGAAGTTTACATACACCTTAGCCAAATACATTTAAACTCAGTTTTTCACAATTCCTGACATTTAATCCTAGTAAAAATTCCCTGTCTTTGGTCAGTTAGGATCACCACTTTATTTTAAGAATGTGAAATGTCAGAATAACAGTAGAGAGAATGATTTATTTCAGCTTTTATTTATTTCATCACATTCCCAGTGGGTCAGAAGTTTACATACACTCAATTAGTATTTGGTAGCATTGCCTTTAAATTGTTTAACTTGGGTCAAACGTTTCAGGAAGCATTTCACAAGCTTCCCACAATAAGTTGGGTGAATTGTGGACCATTCAGTGGCTTCTTCTTTGCTGAGCGGCCTTTCAGGTTATGTCGATATAGGACTCGTTTTACTGTGAATATAGATACTTTTATACCTGTTTCCTCCAGCATCTTCACAAGGTAAGTTGCTGTTGTTCTGGGATTGATTTGCACTTTTTGCAACAAAGTACGTTCAACTCTAGGGGAGAGAACACGTCTCCTTCCTGAGCGGTATGACAGCTGCGTGGTCCCATGGTGTTTATACTTGCGTACTATTGTTTGTACAGATGAACGTGGTACCTTCAGGCATTTGGAAATTGCTCCCAAGGATGAACCAGACTTGTGAAGGTCTACAATTTTTTTTCTGAGGTCTTGGCTGATTTCTTTTGATTTTTCCATGATGTCAAGCAAAGAAGCACTGAGTTTGAAGGTGGGCCAATACATCCACAGGTACAACTCCAATTGACTGAAATGGTGTCAATTAACCTATCAGAATATTCCAAAGCCATGACATAATTTTCTGGAATTTTCCAAGCTGTTTAAAGGCACAGTCAACTTAGCGTATGTAAACTTCTGACCCACTGGAATTGTGATACAATGAATTATATAAGTGAAATAATCTGTCTGTAAACAATTGTTGGAAAAATTACTTGTGTCATGCACAAAGTAGATGTCCTAACCGACTTGCCAAAACTATAGTTTGTTAACAAGAAATGTGTGGAGTGGTTGAAAAACGAGTTTTCATGACTCCAACCGAAGTGTATGTCAACTTCCGACTTCAACTGTATTTGACCTATTATGACCACTCTATGGGAAGGGAGACTCTCCCAAACACAATGTTGTTCTCCGTTGTGCTCTACAACCCCCGCAAGCATCACGGGACTTGTCTGAAGGGAACCAGTACCGGTTTTAAAAAACTAATCGAAGTATGAAGGTAGTTTTGAGCCTACCCAAAAAAAAGGGTTAAATATGTGTAAAATATATACATACAGTACCAGTCAAAAACTTGGACACATCTACTCATTCCAGGATTTTTCTTTATTTTTACTATTTTCTACGTTGTAGAATAATAGTGAAGACATCAACACTATGAAATAACAGATATGGAATCATGTAGTAACCAAAAAAGTGTCAGGAAGCATTGCTTTCTATTGGATTGACTGGTAGTTAAAACTACTAAATTGAAAATATATCATTATGTTGTGTTTTGGTGATTAAACCAATTTTCTCATTACATTTCACAACACACGTGTATTTTGTGTATCAATGGTTGTGTGGTGAGAGATATTTACAGTCCAAATGAATGCACAATGACAGGTCTTGAATGAAAGACTGGCTGCGTTACAAGTGGGACCAGTTTGGAGTTTTGTATTAAGAGTTGTGAAAATGGACCACATACTCGTGAAAATAGTACCAAAGTCATAAAAAAACTGTGCGGCCCCTTATTGAGTGCAGATGTTGCGGCGTAATGAATGTCGGGCCTGGCGTCGCCTCTACAGCGATGAACAGAGAGCTGCACTGTGCCCAGAGAGAGATGGATAGAGAGAGAGAGATAGGGAGAGAGACAGGGAGCTAGAGAGGGGAGGGAGAAGGGAAAGAGAAAGAAAGACAGGGAGATGGATAGATGACCTGAATGTTAGCTGATGCAGGTGCAGTTAGAGAGTCACCTGTGGGGTCTCAATGGGTCACTGTGTGGTAGATTTGAACTTGAACTGGGTGGGAGGGAGGGACAGGTGAGGGACAGGGGTTGGGAGGGGTGTACTGTGCGTGTGAGTGTGTGATGAGTGTGTGCCTTTGCGTTTGTGTGTAGTGCGATGCGTGTTTGTGTCTACAACAGTTATTTCGTGGAAAATGACTAACGCAGTACACTTTTCAATGCTCCAATGTCAATGGACACATTGACAGATTGAGCAAACATTAGTGGCCACATGTTGGACCCCCATTGGTATTTCTCAACCTTCCAGACCAGACGGAATCTAGTCATAGGGTTCAAAGTTCACTGATCATGATCTGACAAATACACGTCAGTCCATTCTCTGCCATCATCAGTCGATGTAACCTGATGTAATCGCTATAGATTCTATAGCAAAAACAATTAAATGCAGCTAGTATGCTATGTTCTTGTGATTATTTCTATAAGGTATTGTCTAGAAATATTGCAATGCAGTTCTAGCATATTGGAATCCCCACAAGAGCATATTAATTATTGTCTGCACAGTTTGCACTTTTCTGAAGTAAATAGAATACCAAAAACCCTGAAATTGGCTTCATTCACGTCTTACTTTAACCTTAAGTGCCAGCAGGATCAAAAACGGCATCATTTCGAAACACGTTTTTTTATCCTTCAGACATTTCTGGACTGTTTCTTTTAAACCATGATTCTGTGTTGAATGAATGAATAAAATGTTATTTTTGTGTCAAATTGACAGATGAACAAACATTACAAAAATGATAATTCTTCTTCCGGTGTACTCTGCATTGCGCATCGCATAAAGAGTGAAAAAATGTAAGGTAAAATCGATACATAATATTAAATAAGGTTATCCAAACGACAATAATATCCCTAGAGCCTTAAAAGAATGCACATACAGTACCAGTCCAAAGTTTGGACACACCTACTCATTCAAGGGTTTTTCTTTATTTTTACTATTTTCTACATGGTAGAATAATTTATTTGAGATTCTTCAAAGTAGCCTTGATGACAGTTTTGCACACTCTTGTCATTCCCTCAATCAGCTTCATCTGGAATGCCTTTCCAACAGTCTTAAGGGAGTTCCCACATATGCTGCTTTTCCTTCAGTCTGCGGGCCAACTCATCCCAAATCTTCTCAATTTGGTTGAGGTTGTGGGATTGTGGAGGCCAGGTCATCTGATGCACCACTCCATCACTCTCCTTCTTGGTTACGACATGATTCCATATGTGTTATATCATAGGTTTGATATCCACTATTTTTCTACAATGTAGAAAAAAATTCAAGAAAAATCCTTCTGTTTCTTTTCTTATTCAAAAAGAAACAGAAGGCATTTGAACCCAGTCTGGCACAAAGTGAAGATTCATATGGGAGATTCATATGCCATTTCCCATTTGGAAGCACAATATTTTTACAATTTAATTATTGGTAGCCCTTTTTCTTTTATTCCAGGTTATAATTAAATATTCCGCAAATGGAAATACACAATGGACAGAAAACATTTCCGTTTCTCCTCATCGCTCAGCCACATAATGCCAGGGTATATCTGGTGTGCTTTCTGGAATAAGAGCAAGCGTATATCGTGGTAGAAAGGGCAATAGAGGATAAAATGAGTTTAATTCTCTATTTCTTTGAGGTCACAATATTTACATAGTCTTTCCTCTTCCATTTCACCACAATACCGACCTGTTTCAAGACGCAGATGCAATATCCCTGATCTTACCTGTTTCAATACACAGAGGCAATATCCCTGATCTGACCTGTTTCAATACGCAGAGACAATATCCCTGATCTGACCTGTTTCAATACACAGAGGCAATATCCCTGATCTGACCTGTTTCAATACGCTGAGACAATATCCCTGATCTGACCTGTTTCAATACGCAGAGGAAATATCCCTGATCTGACCTGTTTCAATACGCAGAGGAAATATCCCTGATCTGACCTGTTTCAATACACAGAGGCAATATCCCTGATCTGACCTGTTTCAATACACAGAGGCAATATCCCTGATCTGACCTGTTTCAATACACAGAGGCAATATCCCTGATCTTACCTGTTTCAATACACAGAGGCAATATCCCTGATCTTACCTGTTTCAATACGCAGAGGAAATATCCCTGATCTGACCTGTTTCAATACGCAGAGACAATATCCCTGATCTGACCTGTTTCAATACACAGAGGCAATATCCCTGATCTGACCTGTTTCAATACACAGAGGCAATATCCCTGATCTGACCTGTTTCAATACGCAGAGGCAATATCCCTGATCTTACCTGTTTCAATACGCAGAGGAAATATCCCTGATCTGACCTGTTTCAATATGCAGAGGCAATATCCCTGATCTGACATGTTTCAATACACAGAGGCAATATCCCTGATCTGACCTGTTTCAATACACAGAGGAAATATCCCTGATCTGACCTGTTTCAATATGCAGAGGCAATATCCCTGATCTTACCTGTTGTCACGCCCTGGCCTTAGTATTCTTTGTTTTTCTTTATTATTTTAGTTAGGTCAGGGTGTGACATGGGGAATGTTTATGTTTTGTTAGTTTTGGGTGTTTATATGGTAAAGGGGTTATGGGGTGTAGTATATGGGTTTGTGTTGAGTGTAGATGTCTAGCGTTGTCTATGTATGTTTAGTTGTCTAGGAGAGTCTATGGTTACCTGAATGAGTTCCCAATTAGAGACAGCTGATTTCGGTTGTCTCTGATTGGGAGCCTTATTTAGGGTAGCCATAGGCTCTCATTGGTTGTGAGTAATTGTCTATGTAGAACGTTTGTAGCCTGTATGTATGTGCACAACGTTTGTAGCTTCACGGTCGTTTTGTTGTTTTGTTATTTTGTTTAAGTGTTTCGTGTTTATTGTTTGTCATCTTTTTAAAAATAAAAGAAGATGGCTTATTTTCCAACTGCTGCATTTTGGTCCGTCAATCCGCCACACGATCGTGACAGAATTACCCACCATAGGACCAAGCGGCATGGAAGGCGGCAACAGGACATACCTACACAGGATCTCTGGAGTTGGGAGGAGGAATTGGAAGAAGATCCATGGGCACAACCTGGAGAATATCGCCTCCCTCGTGAAGAGCTGGAGGCAGCGAAAGCCGAGAGGAGGCGATATGAGGAGGCAGCACGGAGACAAGGCTGGAGACCCGTGAGTACAACCCAAAAATTTCTTGGGGGGGGGCCTTAAAGGGAGTGTGGCGAAGTCAGGTAGGAAACCTGCGCCTACTCCCTGTACTTACCGTGGAGAGCGGGAGTACGGGCAGACACCGTGTTACGCAGTAGAGCGCACGGTGTCTCCTGTACGCGTGCATAGCCCGGTTCGGTACATTTCAGCTCCACGTATCGGCCGGGCTAGACTGAGCGTTGAGCCGTATGTCATGAAGCCGGCCCAACGCATCTGGTCACCAGTGCGTCTCCTCGGGCCGGCGTACATGGCACCAGCCTTACGCATGGTGTCCCCGGTTCGCCTACATAGGCCGGTGCGGGTTATTCCACCTCCCCGCACTGGTCAGGCGACGGGGAGCATACAACCAGGTAAGGTTGGGCAGGCTCGGCGTTCAAGGGAGCCAGTACGCCTGCACGGTCCGGTATTTCCGGCGCCACCTCCCCGCCCCAATCCAGTACCACCAGTGCCTCCTCCACGCACTAGCTATATGGTGCGTGTCTCCAGCCCTTTACCACCAGTGTCTAAACCACGCACCAAGCCTCCTGTGTGTCCCCAGAGTCCTGTGCGTCCTGTTGCTGCTCCCCGCACTAGCCCTGAGATGCATGTCCCCAGCCCGGTGCCACCAGTCCCGGCACCACGCACCAGGCCTACAGTGCGCCTCAGCCGGCAGGAGTCTGCCGTCTGCACAGCGATGACTGAACTGCTCGTCTCCCCAGCGCCATCTGAGCCATCCGTCTCCCCAGCGCCATCTGAGCCATCCGTCTCCCCAGCACCATCTGAGCCATCCGTCTCCCCAGCGCCATCTGAGCCATCCGTCTGCAATGAGCCTGCAAAGCCGCCCGTCTGCCATGAGCCTGCAAAGCCGCCCGTCTGCCATGAGCCCACTGAGCCGTCCGCCAGACAGGAGCCGCTAGAGCCGCCAGCCAGACAGGAGCCGCTAGAGCCGTCCGTCAGACAGGATCCGCCAGAGCCGCCAACCAGACAGGATCTGCCAGAGCCGCCAACCAGACAGGATCTGCCAGAGCCGCCAACCAGACAGGATCTGCCAGATCAGTCAGCCAGCCATGAGCAGCCAGATCCGTCAGCTAGCCATGAGCAGCCAGATCCGTCAGCTAGCCATGAGCAGCCAGATCCGTCAGCTAGCCATGAGCAGCCAGATCCGTCAGCTAGCCATGAGCAGCCAGATCCGTCAGCTAGCCATGAGCAGCCAGATCCGTCAGCTAGCCATGAGCAGCCAGATCCGTCAGCTAGCCATGAGCAGCCAGATCCGTCAGCTAGCCATGAGCAGCCAGATCCGTCAGCCAGCCATGAGCAGCCAGATCCGTCAGCCAGCCATGAGCAGCCAGATCAGTCAGCCAGCCATGAGCAGCCAGATCAGTCAGCCAGCCATGAGCAGCCAGATCAGTCAGCCAGCCATGAGCAGCCAGATCAGTCAGCCAGCCATGAGCAGCCAGATCCGTTAGCCAGCCATGAGCAGCCAGATCTGTCAGCCAGCCATGGGCCGTCCCTCAGTCCGGAGCTGCAGTCCCTCAGTCCGGAGCTGCAGTCCCTCAGTCCGGAGCTGCCATTCCTCAGTCCGGAGCTGCCATTCCTCAGTCCGGAGCTGCCATTCCTCAGTCCGGAGCTGCCCCTTACCCTGGTGCTGCCCCTTACCCTGGTGCTGCCCCTTACCCTGGTGCTGCCCCTTACCCTGGTACTGCCCCTTACCCTGGTACTGCCTCTTACCCTGGTACTGCCCCTGACCCTGGTACTGCCCCTGACCCTGGTACTGGCCCTTAGTCCGGAGCTGTCCCTTAATGCAATGGGATTAATGTGGAGAGGGGTCATTTTGAAGAGGCTAAGGAGGTGGTTAGGGACTGTGGTGAAGTGGGGACCACGACCAGAGCCGGAGCCGCCACCGTGGAGGGAAGCCCACCCAGACCCTCCCCTAGACTGTGTATGGTGCGCCCGGAGTTCGCGCCTCAAGGGGGGGGTTATGTCACGCCCTGGCCTTAGTATTCTTTGTTTTTCTTTATTATTTTAGTTAGGTCAGGGTGTGACATGGGGAATGTTTATGTTTTGTTAGTTTTGGGTGTTTATATGGTAAAGGGGTTATGGGGTGTAGTATATGGGTTTGTGTTGAGTGTAGATGTCTAGCGTTGTCTATGTATGTTTAGTTGTCTAGGAGAGTCTATGGTTACCTGAATGAGTTCCCAATTAGAGACAGCTGATTTCGGTTGTCTCTGATTGGGAGCCTTATTTAGGGTAGCCATAGGCTCTCATTGGTTGTGAGTAATTGTCTATGTAGAACGTTTGTAGCCTGTATGTATGTGCACAACGTTTGTAGCTTCACGGTCGTTTTGTTGTTTTGTTATTTTGTTTAAGTGTTTCGTGTTTATTGTTTGTCATCTTTTAAAAATAAAAGAAGATGGCTTATTTTCCAACTGCTGCATTTTGGTCCGTCAATCCGCCACACGATCGTGACACCTGTTTCAATATGCAGAGACAATATCCCTGATCTTACCTGTTTTAATACACAGAGGCAGTATACCTGATCTTACCTGTTTCAATACACAGAGGCAATATCCCTGATCTTACCTGTTTCAATTCGCAGAGGCAATATCCCTGATCTGACCTGTTTCAATACGCAAAGACAATATCCCTGATCTTACCTGTTTCAAGAAGCAGAGGCAATATCCCTGATCTTACCTGTGCTCATAGTGTTCATATTTAGGATTACAAAATAATCTCTCTTTTGTATATTGAGCTGAAAATGTTGACTCAATAGTGCACTTTGTGATAAAAACACAATTTGACAACTCTGTATTTATTTTGGACAGTTAAGCTAAACCTTTTCATTTGGCTCTATTCTCCAGCATTTTGGATTTGAGATCAAATGTTTTGTATGAGGCAGTATAGAATATCAGCTTTAATTTTAGGGTATTTTCAAAGATCTGTTATACCATTTAGAAATTAAAACACTACGTATCTAGTCACCCCATTTGAAGGTGTCATAAGTATTTGGACAAATTCACTTATAGTGTATTAATGTAGTCAAAACAGTGGCGATGTCACGTTCCTGACCTGTTTTCTGTTGTTTTGTATGTGTGTGATGGTCAGGGCGTGAGTTTTGGGTGGGCAGTCTATGTTTTCTGTTTCTATGTTGGTTTTGGGTTGCCTGGTATGGCTCTTAATTAGAGGCAGGTGTTTTGCGTTTTCCTCTAATTGAGAGTCATATTAAGGTAGGTTGTTCTCACTGTTTGTTTGTGGGTGATTGTCGCTGTGTCTGTGTTTTTTGCACCACACGGTACTGTCTCGTCTCGTTCGTTCATGTGTTTTTCGTTTCATGTAAGTTCGTAGTTTAGGTCTGTCTAGTTCGTTTTGTTATTTTGTAAATTAGTCAAGTGTATTTCGTGTCTGTTATTCGTCTTGCAATAAAGTCATTATGTATTCACAACCCGCTGTGCCTTGGTCTACTAACTCACCGAAAGACAGCCGTTACAGGCGACCCACCTGTTAGCTAAAAAAAGGCAGGCAGCTCACAAATGCAGGTATTTCATTCTAGCTCATTGCTTTCTGTGGTGGTGGGGCAGCCAATGGAAAAAACAGAGCATAGGGGTTGGTAATGTTATCTAGTTGTGCCGTGATTTGCTCAGTGTTCTGTCACTCATGGGGACACTACATCACCGCAGAATCTACAGGGAAAGCTCGAAAATTCAAGTCCCTTGGGTGCTGTCATAGAATTACATTAGAAGTGCCAATCCAAGAAGGCTCAAGGTCATTTGCCACAGATATACTGACATCAAATCATGTTATATCTACCGTGGCTTTGATCATGTCAACATCATACCTTCAAAATCTTAGCTAACAAGCTAAACAAGTAGTCATCATTATTAATCACGTTGACAATCTTCTTAAATCCTTTTCAATCCTTCATTTGATTCATATGAAGAGAAATTATAGGTAGAACGTATCGGTGCTCATCGGCCATTGGACATAAACATTACACACGATGTTGGAAATCGCAAATTCAACAATGAGTGGTTAGGATGGAATCAGCGGGTAATTGCAAGCGTTGCAAAGCAACCACTAGCCTGCTATTGTCACGGCCGTCATTGAAGGAAGACCAAGGTGCAGCATGGTGAGCGTACATAATCCTTTTTATTAGAAAAATGACGCCAACAAAACAATATACAAAATAAACAACCGTGAAGCTTCAGGGCAATGTGCCACAAACAAAGTTAACCTTCCACAAAGACAGGTGGGAAAAAGGGCTACCTAAGTATGGTTCTCAATCAGAGACAACGATAGACAGCTGTCCCTGATTGAGAACCCTACCCGGCCAAAACATAGAAATACAAATAATAGAACTAAAGAACATTGAATACCCACCCCAAATCACACCCTGACCAAACCAAATAGAGAAATAAAAAGGATCGGGCACCGTCGCTGGGGGCTCCGGACCGGAGATCGTCGCTGGAGGCTCCGGACCGGGGACCGTCGCTGGAGGCTCCGGACCTAAGACCGTGGCTGGAGGCTCCGGACCTAAGACCGTGGCTGGAGGCTCCGGACCGGGGACCGTCGCTGGATGCTTCGTGCCATGACTCCTCACTGGAGGCTTCTTGCCATGGATCATCACTGGAGGCTTCATGCCATGGATCATCACTGGAGGCTTCTTGCCATGGATCATCACTGGAGGCTTCTTGCCATGGATCATCACTGGAGGCTTCGTGTCATGGATCATCACTGGAGGCTTCGTGCCATGGATCATCACTGGATGCTTCGTGCCATGGATCATCACTGGATGCTTCGTGCCATGGATCATCACTGGAGGCTTCGTGCCATGGATCATCATTGGAGGCTTCGTGCCATGGATCATCACTGGAGGCTTCGTGCCATGATCATCACTGGAGTGAGGGGACGTCTGGGCAGTCTGGTACGTGGAGCTGCCACAGGGCTAAGTATGGTTCTCAATCAGAGACAACGATAGACAGCTGTCCCTGATTGAGAACCCTACCCGGCCAAAACATAGAAATACAAATAATAGAACTAAAGAACATAGAATACCCACCCCAAATCACAGCTATTCAGCTATTCAGTAGAGTGGGTGTGTGGTCTAAGTCTTGGCTTAAAGGTCTCTTTTCCCAGGTTTAAATGATAAAAATTCAACACCATGGGCCAGAAAAGGTTGAATACATTGGCCATGCTGTCAATCCAGCATGACTTCTGCTGGGTTCAAGACTACTGGAAACTCGGAAAGAAAATAGTTCTGACTGAGAAAATATGAACGGTCATCCATGTCGGAATTCCAATTCAGGAACTCGGGCCTCTTTCTAGAGCTCCGACCTGAAGATCACGGACATCATTATTCTACCTTGTTTTTTTCAGAGTTCCCAGTTGTCTGGAAAGCACCATAAATCCGATCAGGTATGGGAGCTGTGGTGACGCGATGTTTGAGATCCCGGAACTCCCGATCAGCAGCTGGGGACCACGTGAACGGAACCTTGGGAGAGGTGAGTGCAGACAGGGGGGAAGCCACGGTGCTGTAGCCCCAGATAAAGCAGCAATAAAAGTTGCCGAAACCCAGGAAACGCTGCAGCTGTACTCTGGACGTAGGCTGGGACCAATCCACCACCGCTCTTACCTTCCTGGGATCCATCTGTACGCTCCCTGCAGCGATGACGTAACCCAGAAGGGGATGGTGGAGCGATGGAACTCGCACTTCTCTGCTTATATAAAAAGCTGGTTCTCCAGGAGGCGTTGGAGCACCTGTCGGATGTGGAGCACGTGTTCTTGGGTGGAGCGGGAGAAGATGAGGAAGTCATCGAGGTAGACAAAGACGAACCGGTTCAACATGTCACAGAGAACGTCATTAACAGAACCTGGAACACAGCAAGGGCGTTAATAAGGCCAAATGGCATGACCAGGTTCTCGTAGTGGCCGCTGGCTGTGTTGAAGGCAGTCTTCCACTCTTCCCCTTCCCCTATCTGCACCAGGCGGTAGGCATTCCGTAGGTCCAGCTCGGAGAACATGGTGGCCCCCTGGAGCTGCTCGAAGGCCGAAGAGATGATAGGTAGTTGGTAGCGGTTCTTCACCGTGATGTCTTTGAGACCTCGGTAGTCGAAGCACAGGCGCAGGGTTTTGTCCTTCTTCTCCACAAAGAAGAACCCTGTGCTGGTGGGGGAGGCAGAAGGACGGATGAACTCAGCATCTAGGGAGTCCTCAATGTAGGTCTCCATAGCCTTGGTCTCCGGACCCGACAGAGAGTACAGTCGTCCCCGGAGTGGAGTGGTGTCTGGGAGAAGATCAATCCTGCAGTCATAAGGTTGGTGCAGCAGAAGCAAAGTGGCCCGGGCCTTACTGAACACCTCCAGGATGTCTTGGTACTCCGCGGGCATGGCGGAGAGGTCCGGGGCAACATCCGAGGCCCCAGGAAGACGTCCCGGGACAGGCTGCGCTGACTTCAGGCAATGGGCGTGGCAGAACGGGCTCCAGCCCATGATGGCACCGGTAGACCAGTCAATGAGGGGATTGTATCCCTGGAGCCAGGAGAATCCCAATACCACGGGAACCTGAGGAGACTTAACTTCTCTAGGATGTGTGGGATGCTAACTTCCCACTTGGCCAAAAGCCAGTAAAAATGCAGAGCGCCAAATTCAAATATATTACTTTAAAAATCACTTTCATGAAATCACACATGAAAGACACCAAATTAAAGATTACCAAATGAAATCCTTCAAAAAGGATTTACGGCGAAAGCACACCAAACGATTATGTTAGGTCAGTACATAGCCACAGAAAAACACAGCCATTTTTCCAGCCAAAGAGAGGAGTAACAAAAAGTAGAAATAGAGATAAAATTAATCACTAACCTTTGATGATCTTCATCAGATGACACTCATAGGACTTCATGTTACACAATACATTTATGTTTTGTTCGGTAAAGTTCATATTTATATCCAAAAATCTGAGTTTAGGCGGGACGCTACTGTCTCACTTGGCAAAAAGCCAGAGAAAATGCAGAGCTCCAAATTCAAAAAAATCTAACTTTCATTAAATCACAGATGAAATTTACCAAATTAAAGCTACACTGGTTGTGAATCCAGCCAACATGTCAGAATTCAAATAGGCTTTTCGGCGAAAGTAAACAATGCTATTATCTGAGGATAGCACAATAGTAAACAAGGACAGAGAAGCATATTTCAACCCTGCAGGCGCGACACAAAAAGCAGAAATAAAAATATAATTCATGCCTTACCTTTGACGAGCTTCTGTTGTTGGCATTCTAATATGTCCCATAAACATCACAAATGGTCCTTTTGTTCGATTAATTCCGTCGATATATATCCAAAATGTCAATTTATTTGGCGCGTTTGATCCATAGAAACACTGCTTCCAAATTGCTCAAACGTGACTACAAAATATCTCAAAGGTTACCTGTAAACTTTGCCAAAAAATGTCGAACTACTTTTGTAATACAACTTTAGGAATTTTTTAACGTTAACCTCTACTGCCTCAGAATCCCAGATCCGGGAGCACCCCCCACCCCCCACACACTGTTTAGCATTGCTAGCATAGCTTCACAAGTAGATAGTAGCATCTAAATATCATTAAATCACAAGTCCAAGACACCAGATGAAAGATACAGATCTTGTGAATAAAGCCACCATTTCCGATTTTTAAAATGTTTTACAGGGAAGACACAATATGTAAAGATGTACATCTGTTACCTAAAAACACATTAGCATAATCCACCATCTTTTATTTGTCCACCAACACCAGTAGCCATCACCAATTCGGCTAAACTAAGATATTTATAGCCCCTAACCAACAAAAAAACTCATTAGATGACAGTCTGATAACATATTTATGGTATGGGATAGGTTTTGTTAGAAAAAAGTGCATATTTCAGGTAGATGGCATAGTTTACAATTGCACCCACCGTCACAAATGGACTAGAATAATTACAATGAGCAACGTGTTTACCTAACTACTAATCATCAAACATTTCGTAAAAATACACAGCATACACTAATCGAAAGACACAGATCCTGTGAATACAGACAATATTTCAGATTTTCTAAGTGTCTTACAGCGAAAACACAATAAATCGTTATATTAGCATAGCACATAGCACATAGCAGCCCAGCATTGATTCTAGCCAAAGTGAGCGATAAAAGTCAACATCGCCAAAAGATATTAATTTTTTCACTAACCTTCTCAGAATTCTTCCGATGACACTCCTGTAACATCATTTTACAATATACATATACAGTTTGTTCGAAAAGGTGCATATTTAGCCATACAAAACCGTGGTTACACAATGAAAATAGTAGCAAAACAAGCCTGAAAATGTCGGTCGCCATCTTTCAGAGTGATCTAGTTTAATTAATAGCTAATCATATACTTGACTAAAAAATACAGGGTTTACAGGAATCGAAAGACAAATTAGTTCTTAATGCAACCGCTGATTTACATTTTTAAAATTATCCTTACTTTTCAATACAGGGTTCGCCAAGTGAAGCTATACCAAACAAAATGGCGAAATATGCGTTTAAAATATTTCGACAGAAACACGATTTATCATATTAAATATTGCTTACTTTGAGCTGTTCTTCCATCAGATTCTTGGGCAATGTATCCTTTCTATGTTATAAACGTCTTTTGGTCGATAGATGTCCTCTGTCCTTCGAAATGTCCACCACCAACGACCGACACCCCAAAACGTGTCCAAAGTTTCAGAGTGCACAACAAATAAATTCCTCAAAATCGCACTAAACGGATATAAATTGCTATAAAACGGTTCAAATTAACTACATTATGATGTTTTTAACACCTAGAACGAGTAAAAACATGACCGGAGAAATATTGCTGGTTAGAAAACGATTTGGAACGAGGCAGGTCCGATGTCCTTCACGCTTCAGGCGCACGACGAGAAAGGGCGGTCTCTATACATTTTGGTCTTTTATAATGGCTGTGAATATCCCATCGATTCCATTGAAAGCGTGATGACGTACAGACACCCAGAGGAAGACGTAGGCAGTGTCGGTTTCTTCATAGCATTCACTGTCGCCTTAAAAACAGACCCCAGATCAGAGGTAAAAAATTTTGAAATCTGAACCCTGTCATGAAAAGTGCTGTAGAAATTGTTCTGTACCACTCAGAGACAAAATTTCAACTTCTATAGAAACTAGAATGTGTTTTCTATCCAATAATAACAATAATATGCATATTGTACGATCAAGAATTTAGCACGAGGCAGTTTAATTTGGAGACACAAATATGCTAATGCGGAACAGCACCCCCTATAGTTCCAAGAGGTTTTAATAATCGATCAAATTGAAGACGGGATTATCTGTGTTCAATACAGTATTAAAACCAACTATAACCAGCGTTCTGCTCACGCGCTTCTATCTAACAGGACACTTAATGTGACTCTCAATCAAGATGGCTGTACTTCTTCATTACACAAAGGAATAACCTCAACCAATTTCTAAAGACTGTTGACATCCAGTGGAAGCGGTAGGAACTGCAAGAAGGTCCCTTAGAATTCTGGATTCCCAATGAAACCTCATTGAAAAGAGAGTGACCTCAAAAAAAAAATCTGAATGGTTTGTCCTCGGGGTTTCGCCTGCTAAGTTCTGTTATACTCACAGACATGATTCGAACAGTTTTAGAAACTTCAGAGTGTTTTCTATCCAAATCTAACAATATGCATATCCTATCTTCTGGGGATGAGTAGCTGGCAGTTGAATTTGGGTATGCTTTTCATCCAAAAATGCTTCCCCCTGTCCTAGAGAAGTTAATGAGCAGGAACTGGATCGTCTCGCTGTGGATCCCTGACACACGTAGGTTGATGGGGGTGGTGTTGTGGGTGACCCAGCCTATAGAGCGCCCGTCCAGTGTTCTAACATCCATGGGAATAGAGAGGGGCTGATTGGGGATATCTAGCTCAGAAGCCAGGGTAGCGTCCATAAATCTCTCATCGGCCCCAGAGTTGATGAGGACCCGGAGAGACTTTGGCTGGTTCCCCCACAGCAACATGACATGAAAAGGGATGCGAGTAAAGGGAGAGGAAAAGTTCTCCATATGGCTCCACAGAGTACTGCTCCTACCAGTGAGGCTGGTCTTTTAGTGGACCGGTGGAGACGAAATTACCAGTAGTCCTGCAATACAGCCAGCTCTTAGTATGAAGCCTGTATAGCCGTTTAGCTGGAGACAGCCTAGCTCTGCCTGGTTGCATGGGCTAGGGAAGAGGTGAATCGGCAGCCGGAGACTCTCGGGGGAACTCGGTTAGCCTCGGGTGCTCTCGGCAATGGAGCTGTCGGGGACTTCTGGGATACCTCGGAGGCAAGAAGGGATCCTTGGACGGGCGAGTGAAATCTGCTCTCCTCTCTTTTCTTCATCCCCATAGTCACCCATTGGTCCGAATGGTCAAGGCAATGAGCGAGTCGAGATCCGTCGGTAGTTACCGGGCAGCAAGCTCGTCCTTTACTTCCTTCAAAACACTGTGCAGGATCATGTCGAACAGTGCTTCCTGGTTCCAGGCACTCTCAGCTGCCAACATACGGAAATCTACTGCGGGAGCCTTGTCGAAGCTGGAGTAACTTCCGGGCAGCCTCTCTCCAGGACAATGGAGCATCCAAAACCTTCTTTACCTCTGCCAACAAACTCCTTCAGACTGGAGCATACGGCTGACTGTTGTTCCCATACGGCCGTAGCCCAGGAGAGAGCCCTCCCTGACATCAGCATGATGAGGTACACTATCTTAGACCGGTTCGAGTGGAAGGAGGAGGGCTGCAGCTCGATGATGAGTGAAAACTGAGCGAGAAACTCCCGACAGGTGCTCGACTCTCCATCGAAGTGCTCCGGGGGAGATAAGCAGGGTACCCGGGAAAGCAGGGTGGCCGCGCTGCTAACAGCAACAGTTACTGAGGTTCTGGGAGATTACCGTCATGGTAGGCTGCATAGTAGACAACCCACAGACTTGTTCCAGCAATGTGTACAATGCTTGGTCGTGACATTTGGCTAAGGTCTGGAACCCTTCCATAAGACCACGAAGCAACTCCTCTTCCTTCCAATGGTGGCTCCTTGGGAGGAGAGGGCGTTGCAGAGCTGGTCCGAGTCTGCTGGGTCAGTAATGGCCAGTTTGTATTATCATGTTTTAGGTATGACCAGGACCCAGATGCAGACAGTGTAGAAGAAACAAAAGTTTATTTCTACAACAGGGGCATGCAAACGACAGGTCAAAGGCAGGCATGGGTCAATAATCCAGAGAGGGTGCAAAGGGTCCATAATGGCAGGCCGGCTCAGGGTCAGGGCAGGCAGAGGTCAATAATCCAGTAAGGTGGGGTAAGGTACAGAGATGCAGGCAGGCTCAGGGTCAAGGTAGGCAGAATGATCAAAACCGGGAAGGACTAGAAAACAGGAGCAAGAAACAGACAGGAGCAGGGGGAACAAACGCTGGTTAGGTTTCACAAACAACACGAACTGGCAACAGACAAACAGAGAACACAGGTATAAATACACAGGGGATAATAGGGAAGATGGGCGACACCTGGAGGGTGGTGGTGACAAGCACAAAGACAGGTGAAAGAGATCAGGGTGTGACACTCTTATCCTTCCTCTACCCTCAACCTCACCCATATATTTATGATGTCCATCCGGTTTTATTTCTATTTGCCATATCTTTCAAACTGTGCTCTTTCAAATAAGTTCTTAACCCATATACGTTTTACGGGCACAGTATGTTTTACATTAGTTAACTTGTTGTTATTAGTCCTAACCTTCAGCTCCATTCCACCCCTCCCATCTATCTCTTAACACCATCCATACTGGATTTCTATTTGCCATATATTTTTCAACTGTGCTGTGATGTTTCACAAAAGTTCTGAACCTTTCTATTCTCATTGTTTCTACAGATTGTAAAAGTATTTTTTGCTAAAATAATAATTATATTATTGATCGATTGACTATGACTTTTCAGATCGCCCAGTAGTGGTATCTTCAGGGTTAGTTCCAGGTAAATATTGCAATTCTTTAGCCATTCCTGGATCTGTGACCAAAAACAAGATACATATGGACAGTGCCAAAACAAGTGATGTAATGATTCTGCCTCTACGCAGCGAAATCTGCAGAGCTGGGAAGGTTGTATCCCCCATATAAATAACATTCTATTGGTTGCAAGAATTCTGTATAATAATTTCAATTGAAAATGTCTAAGTTTCGAATCTGGCGTCGTTTTGTGTATTCTAAACCATGTGCCATGTAATTGGTACGTCAAAAATCTCTTCCCAAATATGTTGCAATCTATATGGTACTGCTGTCAATATTCTGGTCCTTAAATGAAACCGGTATACTTTTTATTTGTCACAATATTCTTTAACCAATTAAAGTCTTTAATGCAGGCCCGCAGACAAGTTCCTTACTTTTTCACCATTTCACTTTCCTCTTCCATTTGAGGTAATGCTACGATTAGTTGGTTGTAATTTTGGGTAGAGCAGACTTTTCCATGTGTTTTAGTTACTTGTGTGTATGACATAATTCCACCAGTCGTATTTATGATATAATTTATGAAGATTATACCTTCATTAAACTCTTAAAAACATTTTTTGTTTTTCATCAATTTATCAATCAATGAGCTTAACCCCAATATTTGTTGTATTGTTTGTTCTGTCTTTTCTGGTGAATTAAATAGAAATTGCAACCAACTTTCTATGACTTGTTGTAAAATAGCGATATTTGGGAGATGATTTCCTTTTCAAATAACTGAAAGTGAGAGGTTGTAATCTGAATGAAGGGAAAAAAGGCCTTTCTTGAACATAGGGTGAGACATTGTTAGTAAATCACTGGACAACCAGTTTGGATTAAAGTATTCATTTTGTATGACTGAAGCTTTTAGTGAGAGCTCTAATGCTTTAATATTTAATCATTTCTGCCCTCCGAATTCATATTCATTATATAAATAGACCCGTTTAATTTTGGCTGGCTTGCCGTTCCAAATACAATGTAATAAATACAGTATGCCAATAGTGGACAACATTCTTTTAATGCTCTTGACAGTTTACAACTTTCAACTTACACCTACCGTTACTATACATGATTTAAACCATTTTATAAGAGATTCTCCAAAATTGAAATGTTACGGGCATGTATGTATAAACTCCAGTCGTACTTTATCAAAAGCCTTTTCAAAGTCAGCTATGAATAGCAGGCCCGGGTTTCCCAGTTTTGTCATAGTGTTCTATTGTTTCCAGTACTTGACTTATATTATCTCCAATGTATCGTCCATGTAAAAAACCTGTCTGATTAGAATTAATAATGTCCGACAATACCTTTTTTAATTCTATGCGCTATATATTTTGCTAGAATTTTTAATCACAACACTGAAGTGTAAGGGGCCTCCAATTTTTCAAATGGACTGGATCTTTATATTTCCCACTTGTATCCTGTTTCAGTAATAATGAAATCAAAGCTTCTTGTTGAGTGTCTGATAATCTACTATTTACATAGGAGTGGTTAAAACATGCTAATAATTGTCCTCTGAGTATATAATAAAAAGGTTTGGTATACCTCAACTGGTACGCCATCCAACCCTGGAGTTTTCCCGGACTTACAGTCTTTAATTGCATCAAGAAGTTCCTCTTCTGTAATTTCACCTTCACATGGGTCTTTCTGTATGGCTGTTAATTTGATATTATTAATAGAAAGAAAATCCATACAATTAGCTTTGGTTAGAGGAGATGGAGGAGACTGACATGAAAACATACAGTGGGGCAAAAAAGTATTTAGTCAGCCACCAATTGTGCAAGTTCTCCCACTTAAAAAGATGAGAGAGACCTGCTCAAACTTTGTGGAGAAGGAGAGTCATTGAAAACGCACATGGAGTGGTTCATGTGAGTACCTTGGATATGTAACATTATATATGGATTCTGTGAAAATATGAGAAAAAAATTGAAATTGTATGTGTGTATAATCGATTACTGGAGATTTGATGAAGTAATAATATAATATGCAACTACAAAACCCGTACGTAAACGTACATAAGAGGTGTAGAAAAGTATTCTGAAATGTTCAGAGTGGTCCCTTTATGGATAATTTCATAAAGGTTAAGCATTATATGACTGTCTACAAGGTCTGGGAAATAGTCTCAGAAAATGGTTGGCGTATGTCCAATTTTGGTAAAAATATAGGACATTGACTTACGTCTAACCAATAAAACTATAAACGCTTATGGGGTTTTCTCCATCTGGGCAATACATTAAAAAAAACTTCCCATAAGGCCTGTAAATGTGTTTTTCTAGCATGTAAGAGAGGAGTTGCTATATTTATCAAATAAATAATTTTCTCATAAAGTTAGGGCAAATTAACATGGAATGTAGACATAACTTGTAGCAACATTAAAAAAATTGGTTTTCCATCAAAATAATAATCATGGCGGAGCAAATATGATGTTATAAAGGAATTTCATTATGTCGCACAAGAAAAGGTCATCCGCTTTTATTAAACTCGCCAGATCTGTTTCCAAATCAAAGAATGTCGATTCAACTCGTTGACTGCTAAGAAACGCTTGGACGAACTTTAAGGCTATTTTCTGGTAATGGCGTCGTTATTATGTGCCAGATGTTAAGACTACAAACCATTATAATTGGGTTATTTTCAGGATTTCCTTGTCATTTCAAGAGCATTGGGTCTATGTTACTGACTAAAATCTGGGTTTCTGATTGTAATTCAACTATTGCAATGGTTTGCTTTGCTAGATTCAGCAGCCAGTGTTTGTTTTCAGATATAAACTGAATGATTTAGCAGTTTGCTTAGTTCAAATTGAAAGGCTAATTTATTCAACGTGAATAGCGAGGCGGTTTCGAGGTAATACGTTTTTGTGATGCCCAATAGCCTGCTGGAATAGACTACTGAGAACGGTGTCGTCATTTCAATCACTGAATTAAATATGAATAATATGGACTGAATATATGCTTCTCAACAACAGGCAGCGTTTGTATTATTACATGTAGCCTAATCATATGGACCGTTACCTAAATCTAATCCATTCCTAATAACAGCTGATTGGCAATTGCGATTGAGCTGTGATGATGATCCTGATAAAACAAGGACACAACTGCAACGGATTTAAGTTGTGGGCAGAAAGAGGCTCTAGTATTATGAACTATTTTAGCTCCCATCGAAATATATCTTTTCCCTTAGGAATTGGCTGATGTATTTTGTGGATTTGGCACACTGCATGTTCATCTTAAAATAATACACATTTAATAAGTGTGAAGCCGAAAGAGAATAGCCGATCGAGGTTGGTATTGAATATATAGAGTAATATTGTTTGGGTAGACTCAAATGAAAACAACGCCTTGTAATAATTTGAATGGAAATATGTTATTAGTGGTTTTTAGATAGGCTCTACAAAATGCCATGTTTTAGTCCATGGGTGAAAGCGAGTCGTGCTTGCTGGGCTATATCAGGCTGTAAGGGATGTATGTGGGACATTAGGAGCAGAAGTATGAATAGCTGAATGGGAGATGTTCTTTGACAATTTCTAGTTATTATTACAACATTTTATAGTTTGGGTTACACCAGTGAATTTAACCTCTCTAGGGAGTGTGGGACGCTACCGTCCCACCTGGCCAACATCCAGTGAAATTGCAGAGCGCCAAATTCAAAAACAGAAATTCACAAATTCTTAAAACTTACAAGTGTTATACATCGGTTTAAAGATTAACTTCTTGTTAATCCAACCACGGTGTCAGATTTCAAAAAAGCTTTACAGCGAAAGCATACCATGAGATTATCTGAGAACAGCGCCCAGCAGACGAATCATTTACCAGCCAAGTAGAGGAGTTACACAAGTCAGAAATAGTGATACAATTAATCACTTACCTTTGATGATCTTCGTATGGTTATACTCACAAGACTCCCATTTACTCAATAAATGTTTGTTTTGCTCGATAAAGTCCCTCTTTACATCCAAAAACCTCAGTTTTGTTCACGCGTTTTGTTCAGTAATCCACAGGCTCAAAGGCAGTCACAACAGACAGACGAAAAATCCGAAAAGTATCAGTAAAGTTTGTAGAAACATGTCAAACGATGTTTATAATCCAGCCTCAGGTTGTTTTTAGTCATGATAATCAATAACATTTCAACCGGACAAAAGCTTCGTCAACATAAAAGGAAAACAAGAATGTCGTGCTCTCGGTCGCGCACATGAAAAACCTCAGGGACACTGAAAGGTCCACTCATTCAAAGTTGTCTTACTCCCTCGTTCTTCAGAATACAAGCCTGAAACAATTTCTAAAGACTGTTGACATCTAGTGGAAGCCATAGGAAGTGCAATTTGAGTCCTAAGTAAATGGATACTGTAATGGCATTCAATAGAAAACTACAAAATAAAAAAATCCCACTTCCTGGATCGATTATTCTCAGGTTTTTGCCTGACTTATCAGTTCTGTTATACTCACAGACATTATTTTAACCGTTTTGGAAACTTTAGAGTTTTCTATCCAAATCTACCAATTATATGCATATCCTAGCTTCTGGGCCTGAGTAGCAGGCAGTTTACTTTACTTTGGGCATGCTTTTCATCCGAAGGTAAAATACTGCCCCCTACCCTAGTGAAGTTAAGCAAGAAGATAATGTCATTTAAAGCGATAATCTGTTTCCATTACGTGGGACAGTGTCAAGTATTTAACGTAGATTCAAGTGAATGTTTATTATTAAATGTTAACCTTTCACGAGTATCTACCCCGGGTCCGGGATCACCCCCCCCCCCCCCCCGCCCCCCCCCCCACACTGAGTAGCATAGCCTAGCATAGCGTCACAATTAAATAGTAGCATCTAAATATCATTAAATCACAAGTCCAAGACACCTAATGAAAGATACAGATCTTGTGAATAAAGCCACCATTTCAGATTTTTAAAATGTTTTACAGGGAAGACAAAATATGTAAATCTATTAGCTAACCACGTTAGCAAAAGACACCACTTTTCTAACTCCATCAGTTTCTTACTCCATCAGGTGCTATCACCAATTCGGCTAAACTAAGATATTGATAGCCACTAACCAAGAAAAAAACTCATCAGATGACAGTCTGATAACATATTTATGGTATAGGATAGGTTTTGTTAGAAAAATGTGCATATTTCAGGTAGATATCATAGTTTACAATTGCACCCACCGTCACAAATGGACGAGAATAAATATATAGAGCAACGTGTTTACCTAATTACTAATCATCAAACATTTCGTAAAAATACACAGCATACACTAATCGAAAGACACAGATCCTGTGAATACAGACAATATTTCAGATTTTCTAAGTGTCTTACAGCGAAAACACAATAAATCGTTATATTAGCATACCACATATGCAAACGTTACCAGAGCATTGATTCTAGCCAAAGAGAGCGATAACGTAAACATCGCCAAAATATATTATTTTTTTCACTAACCTTCTCAGAATTCTCCAGATGACACTCCTGTAACATCACATTACAACATACATATACAGTTTGTTCGAAAATGTGCATATTTAGCCACCAAAATCATGGTTAGACAATGACAAAAGTTGCCCAGCTGGTCAGACAATGTCGTGCGCCATATTAGACAGTGATCTAGTCGTATACATAAATACTCATAAACGTGACTAAAAAATATAGGGTGGACAGCGATTGATAGACAATTTAATTCTTAATACAATCGCTGATTTACATTTTTTTTAATTATCCTTCCTTTTCAATACAGTTTGCGCCAAGCGAAGCTACGTCGAAAAAGATGGCGTCATAAGCGATTAACATTTCTCGACAGAAACACGATTTATCATAATAAATTGTTCCTACTTTAGGCTGTTCTTCCATCAGAATCTTGGGCAAAGAATCCTTTCTTGGGTCTAATCGTCTTTTGGTCGAAAGCTGTCCTCTTGCCATGTAGAAATGCCCATTGCGTTCGGCATGAACTGGAACCGTGCCCAGAGATTCACAGTGTCTCAGAAATAAATGTCCCAAAATCGCACTAAACGGATATAAATTGCTATAAAACGGTTTAAATTAACTACCTTATGATGTTTTTAACTCCTATAACGAGTAGAAACATGACCGGAGAAATATAACTGGCTACACTAATGCTTGGAAAAAGAGCAGGGTCGGTGTCCACCGCGCGCCCGACGCATCTGGAAAGAGTTCATACCTACACGTGTTTTTGTTTTATAGGGGCTGTGATTGCGCAATCGATACCATTCAAATCGTCATCACGTAAAGGCATCCAGGGAAAGACGTAAGCAGTGTCCGTATCCTGATAGCGTTCACAGTGGCCTTTAAACTGACTCCAGATCAGGGGCCAAAATGTGTGAAATCTGACTCCATGTCAGGGAAATTGCTGTAGAATGAGTTCTGTTCCACTCAGAGACAAAATTCCAACGCCTATAGAAACTAGAGACTGTTTTCTATCCAATAATAGTAATAATATGCATATTGTACGATAAAGAATTTAGTAGGAAGCCGTTTAATCTCTAATGCAATTATGCTAATGAGAAAACAGCACCCCCTGTAGTCGCAAGAAGTTAAGCTTATAAAACAGCAACAACTTTTTGAAGGTCCTAGATTTTAAAGATTCAAATTATAAGATTGCCGGAAAGGGGCTCAGGGATTGTTTACTTTAGAAAGTGTATTTTCCAGTTAACCTGTCTAGGATCAGCGTGGCGCTAGCGGCACACCCCCCCCCCCCACTGAAAAACCAGTGCCGCGAAATTCAAAAAAAATATTTTTTTAAAATATTTAACTTTCACACATTAAAGTCCAATACAGCTAATGAAAGACACAGATCTCGTGAATCCAGTCAACATGTCCGATTTTTAAAATGTTTTACAGGGAAGACACAATATGTAAAGATGTACATCTATTACCTAAAAACACATTAGCATAATCCACCATCTTTTATTTGTCCACCAACACCAGTAGCCATCACCAATTCGGCTAAACTAAGATATTTATAGCCCCTAACCAACAAAAAAACTCATTAGATGACAGTCTGATAACATATTTATGGTATGGGATAGGTTTTGTTAGAAAAAAGTGCATATTTCAGGTAGATGGCATAGGTTACAATTGCACCCACCTTCACAAATGGAATAGAAAAACTACTTAGAGCAACGTGTTTACCTACTTACTAATCATCAAACATTTCGTAAAAATACACAGCATACACGAATCGAAAGACACAGATCCTGTGAATACAGACAATATTTCAGATTTTCTAAGTGTCTTACAGCGAAAACACAATAAATCGTTATATTAGCTTAGCACATAGCAATTAGCAGCCCAGCATTGATTCTAGCCAAAGTGAGCGATAAAAGTCAACATCGCCAAAAGATATTAATTTTTTCACTAACCTTCTCAGAATTCTTCCGATGACACTCCTGTAACATCACATTACAACATGCATATACAGTTTGATCGAAAATGTTTATATTTAGCCACCAAAATCATGGTTAGACAATGTGAAATGTAGCTCAGTTGGTCAGAAAATTTCCTTGCGCCACTTAGACAGTGATCTACTCTTATACATAAATACTCATAAACGTGACTAAAAAATATAGGGTGGACAGGGATTGATAGACAATTTAATTCTTAATACAATTGCGTTATTACATTTTTTAATTTATCCTTACTTTTCAATACAGTTTGCGCCAAGCGAAGCTACGTCAAAAAACATGGCGTCCTAAGCCACTAAAATGTTTCGACAGAAACACGATTTATCATAATAAAAATGTCCTACCTTGAGCTGTTCTTCCATCAGTATCTTGGGCAAAGGATCCTTTCTTGGGAGGAATCGTCTTTTGGTGGAAAGCTGTCCTCTTGCCATGTGAAAATGCCAACTGCGTTCGGGATGAACTGAAAGCGTGCCCACCTATTCACAGCGTTAAAGAAATAAATGTCCCAAAATCGCACTAAACGGATATAAATTGCTATAAAACGCTTTAAATTAACTACCTTATGATGTTTTTAACTCCTATAACGAGTGAAAAGATGACCGGAGAAATATAACAGGCTAAACTAACGCTTGGAACAGGAGAGGGTCGGTGTCCTCCACGCGCGTTACGCAGCAAGAAAAGACTTGCTAGCTACAGGGTTTTTTCATTTGTAGTGCCTGTGAACGCGCAATCGACCCCATTGGAATCGTCATCACGTAAAGGCATCCAGGGGAAGACGTAAGAAGTGTCCGTATAGTCATAGCAAAATCAGTGCCGTTTTAACTGACTTCAGAACAGTGGCCAACATTTCTGAAATCTGAATCCATGTCAGGGAAATTGCTGTAGAATGGGCTCTGTTCCACTTAGAGACAAAATTTCAACTCCTATAGAAACTATAGACTGTTTTCTATCCAATAATAATAATAATATGCATATTGTACGATCAAGGATTTTGTGGGAAGCCGTTTCAAAAATTAGCCAAATTAGCATAAATAGTCTAAACAGCGCCCCCATCCCCAACAGGTTAATGAGACACTATATTATCTGATGTCTTACGTAGGATTTGTTCTTCCAGGGCTGATGGAAGTCCACTAGAGTATAACCACTGATTTCAGCTCTAAATATGCACATTTTCGAACAAAACATAAGTGTATGTATAACCTGATGTTATAGGACTGTCATCTGATGATGAATATCAAGGTTAGTCAAAAATTATATATCTTTTACTGGTTTGTTACGATCGCTAACTTTTACTGCTGGGAAATGGCTTGTCTTTCTGGCTATTTTGGTAAGCTAATATAACGCTATATTGTGTTTTCGCTGTAAAACACTTAGTAAATCGGAAATATTTGCTGGAATCACAAGATGCCTGTCTTTCATTTGCTGAACACTATGTATTTTTCAGAAATGTTTTATGATGAGTAATTAGGTATTTGACGTTGGTGTCTGTAATTATTATCGCTGCTTTCGGTGCAATTTCTGATTGTAGCTGCAATGTAAACTATGATTTATACCTGAAATATGCAAATTTTTCCAACAAAACTTGGATTTATTTTATAACATGTTATAAGACTGTCATCTGATGAAGTTGTTTGTTGGTTAGTTTGGTTGGTTCTTGGTTAGTTAGTTTGGCTTTGTGCATGCTACCTGTGCTGTGAAAAATGTCTGTCCTTTTTTTGTATTTGGTGGTGAGTTAACATAAATATACGTGCTGTTTTCGCTGTAAAACATTTTAAAAATCGGACATGTTGGCTGGATTCACAAGATGTGTACCTTTTATTTGCTGTATTGGACTTGTTAATGTGTGAAAGTTAAATATTAAAAAAATATATATTTTGAATTTCGCGCCCTGCACTTGAGCTGGCTGTTGTCATATTGTGGGCGGCCTCGGGCTGCAGCCATAAGAAGTTAATGCAATCGCCGTGTTAGAATTCTAAAAATAACTTCATTACGATATGCAGTTTACGTGATGGCGAGAGCGTGCCCAAAACCTGGCCGCAAACTACTAGTTCACATGTACGACAGATATATGAAATAACATCATAAAATGTTTCCTACTTTTGCTGATCTTCCATCAGAATGTTGTACAAGGGGTCCTTTGTCCAGAACAATCGTTGTTTGGATTTAAAATGTCCTCTTCTCCAGTCAATTAGCACGGAAAGCTAGCAAAGTGGCGTGAAGCTCTCCATCCTGAACATACGCAGACAAAGCAACATGCCTAACGTCCCGAAAAAAATTAAATAATCTAATAAAACTATATTGAAAAAACATACTTTACGATGATATTGTCACATATATCAAATAAAATCAAAGCCAGAGATATTAGTCGTCTATAACGACAGCTGTACAGAAGGCAAAACCAGGTCCCTTCACGCACTCTCCAGAAAACAGGAAACTGGTGACACGTCATACAAAGAGCTTTTATTCGACCCCAGATCAAGTTATAGACTCCATTTCTTCTCTCCCTGCCTGTCGACATCTAGTGGAAGACGTATGCAGTGCATGTATACTGATATATATCAAGGACATTTATAGGCAGGCCCTAGAACAGAGCATCGATTTCAGATTTTCCACTTCCTGTCAGGAAGTTTGCTGCAAAATGAGTTCTGTTTTACTCACAGATATAATTCAAACGGTTTTAGAAACTAGAGAGTGTTTTCTATCCAATAGTAATAATAATATGCATATTGTACGAGCAAGAATTGAGTACGAGGCCGTTTGAAATGGGCACCTTTTATCCGGCTACTCAATACTGCCCCTGCAGCCCAAACAGGTTAAGTCGCACTGCTTTGCTTTATCTTGGCCAGGTCGCAGTTGTAATTGTAAACTTGTTCGCAACTGGCCTACCTGGTTAAATAAAGGTGAAGTAAAAAATGTAAAAAATAAAAATATGAGGAAACAAAGCATCAACGTTCAGAGTGGACTCTGCTTCCGATTATACATTTTCCGCTTTGACGGGGACTGAAACCCCTTACAATGAAACTAACGGCGTCAGTCCCACCAATGATGCGGTGACTCTAACTGGTGAAAGACTGTGCAATAACGCCAAAAGATATCCTCGTCTCAGTTTGCAGGTACTGGAACGGTTGCCACACGTAGACGCTGCGGTGAATGGAAGGCCATGACAGCCACTGAGTGTTTTGAAGCACAAACACCAGAAGATTTGGTTGAACGTTTACAGCCAATCTACTAACAACGTGGCTGCTGACAACTCGTACAAAGGGTCCGACCTTTTCGTTTGTGCCTCGGACACCAACCATTGGTAGGGGGGCCCCGAGACACAAAGGGGGGGAATACTAGCCCAGACCCAGTGGGGTGGTCAAGGCTACGTGCAACACTGTATGAGGCCGCCCTATCAGGAAACAAATCAAGTTGTAAACTTTCCCACGTGAACAGAGAGGGGCGGACATGCCCCTCGACAGGGATAACCTTAGAATACATCTTGAGATATCACTGAGGTGTCCCACACTGGTCGTAAAAGAAGTCCAGTGGACTTTCCACCCCCCCCCCCCCCCCAAAAAAAAATGGTAACAATAATCACTCCATGCCATGCATAGTCTTAACTACAATGCAACTCGTGAAATGCTCTAATCATGTGTTCTGGTAAATAAAATTATGGAATAAATCGGTAGGATACCTGGGGCCCTTAGGTACCAGTACCAACACCAGCAACAGTCAGTCCAGCCACAGTCAGTAAGAAGGTTAGAGATCTAACAAGTCAAATTGCTCTTGATAATCAAATCTAATTTATTTATAAAGCCCTTCTTACATCAGCTGATGTCACAAAGTGCTGTACAGAAACTCAGCCTAAAACCCCAAACAGCAAGCAATGCAGGTGTAGAAGCACGGTGGCTGGGAAAAACTCCCTAGAAAGGCCATAACCTAGGAAGAAACTTAGAGAGGAACCAGGCTATGAGGGGTGGCCAGTCCTCTTCTGGCTGTGCCGGGTGGAGATTATAACAGAACATGGCCAAGATGTTCAAGTGTTCCTAGATGACCAGCAGGGTCAAATAATAATAATCACAGTGGTTGTCGAGGGTGCAACAGGTCAGCACCTCAGGAGAAAACGTCAGTTGGCTTTTCATAGCCGATCATTCAGAGTATCTCTACCGCGCCTGCTGTCTCTAGAGAGTTGAAAACAGCAGGTCTGGGACAGGTAGCACGTCCGGTGAACAGGTCAGGGTTCCATAGCCACAGGCAGAACAGTTGAAACTGGAGCAGCAGCATGGCCAGGTGGACTGGGGACAGCAAGGATTCATTTTAACTCTATTTCTGCTTTTTGTTACTCCTCTCTTTGGCTGGAAAATTGGCTGTGTTTTTCTGTGGCTATGTACTGACCTAACATAATCGCAAGGTGTGCTTTCGCCGTAAATCCTTTTTGAAATCAGACACTGTGGCTGGATTAACGAGAAGTTTATCTTTAAAATGGTGTATAATACTTGTATGTTTGAGGAATATTAATTATGAGATTTCTGTTGTTTTGAATTTGGCGCCCTGCAATTTCACTGGCTGTTGGTTAGGTGTGACGCTACTGTCTCACATATCCCAGAGAAGTTGATTGCTAATGGTAAAATGGTAATAGCTCAGCATGTTGCTTTCATTTTGGCAGCAGTGTGAGAGTTGAGGAGAGGTCAGTGTAACGTCAATTCCTGGTGACAGCAAAGCGTCAGTCTTCTTATTTTTCTTGCTTTGAATGTACAAATGTTCAATGTCTGTCAACATGTAAAAAAATGTTTTTTAAAGTGAGAGGTCACCAGGAAGTCTCGGAATTTGTCCTGTTTTAAAGGAAATAGTTAAATAACATTGTTATCGAAATGTTTCATAAGTTTTGATGATTTCGTATTATTATTGACAGAGTTGGAAAACATGTTGACATTGTCCCAGGGCTTTGCAAAAAGTCGCTAGTGGTCATCCAATGTGATGCAACAGTAACAATATTGTGCCTCTAGCCCAGACCAAAATGAGAAAAATCCTCGGATTTGCGTTCACATATTGGAGGTAACATTTTTCTTTTGTTGCTGAAAAGACATAGCTACATATAAAGTGATAATAATATGTTATATTAGTTGTTTTCAAGCCACGCGTCCAATCGTTTGTATTAGCTAGCTAGCTAATATTAGCCAGTAGCTTGTTAGCAGACTGCGACATTGGTTTGTTTAATTTTAATATAAAATGTCACTTCACTAGGAAAAGCAAAGCTGAAAAGATGTGTTTTAAGATCTCTTTTAAATATGTCCACAGTTTCAGCCCCCTCAGGTTCTCTGGCAGGCTATTCCAGAGGCTGGGGGCATAGTAACTAAAGGCTGCCTCTTCATGCTTCTTGGTCCTAGGCTATGGGCTAGTTAAAAGGCCAGTGCCAGAGGACCTGAGGATGCTACTGGGTATATCACTTAAAAGCATGTCTGACATATATTGGGGTGCACAATCATGGATTGATGTAAAAACCATTAGAATAATCTTAAAATGAATTCTAAAACTCACAGGCAGCCAGTGCAGAGACCTTAAAACCAGTGTAACTCAGATGCTGCCTCTCCAGTCAAAAGGACATCATGCTCTCTGTCTGGTCTTTGTCAGTACCCGTGCTGCAGCGTTCTGTATGTTTTGCAGTCGACCAATGGCTTTCTTGGGTAGACCAGGCAGGAGACCATTACAGTAGTCCAGCCTGCTTGTAATAAAATCATGGATGAGTCTCTCTGTATCATCCTGAAAGAGAAATGGCCACACCTTGGTAATTTACGTCAGGTGGTAAAAAAACACTGTGATTCGAAATTTAGTTTAGAATCGAAAATAACACCTAGTTTTTTTTCTGGTGTTTTATCTTCATTGCCCATGAACTAAAATATGCGGCTAGATTCTCTTTCTGTGCTTTGGCTCCATTAATAAGTACTTCAGTCTTGTCTTGATTTAGCTGGAGGCAGTTGTGAGCCATCCAAGTATTTATTAAATCACTAATACGGTCTAATAATTTATCCGTGGAGCTAAAATCCCCTTGTGACACAGAAATGTAAAATTGTCTGCGTAGCAGTGAAATCAATGCTGTGCTTTCTGATCACGCTGCAGTACTGGACCCAAAACAGTACCAGACCCAAAATCGAACCTTGTGGAAGCCACCTGACAAGGATGACAAAAAACTTCACAGGTTAAATAGGTCCTAAACGAATTTAGAACTGGACATCAGAGGCCAACCCACCTCTCCGGTAAGACCAAAAGGATGGTCAGCAGTGTTGAATGCAGCACTTATATCTAAGAATATAAGGACAGAGAGCTGTTTGGCATCTATGTTGACTCTAAAATAATTTAATACTTTAACTAAGGCTGTCTCTGTGCTGTGGTGGGAACGTGCTGTGCTGCGGTGGGAACATTCAGCTGTTTGCACACCAATTTCACCAGATTTTTGCTTAAGAATGGAAGGTTGGAGATTGGCCCGAAAATTGCTAAAAGCTGAAGAATCTACATAACTTTTCCTCAGAAGGGGTTTCACCATAGCAGTTTTTAGTGCAGTGGGGAAAGTGCCTGTGAACAGGGAGTGACTAACAATAGCTTGCACTTCTTCAGATGTGCCATGAAAAACTGTTTTGAAGAAGGTGGTGGGGATAAGATCAAGAAGACAGGTAGAAGACTTTGTTGTTGTGGTGAAAGTTGTGGTATCACTTTCCTGAGTATGTCTGTGTCAACCAGGGAAAATAGATCCACAGTGGCTTTGCATGACAATCTAGGGCACATATCATCAAACTTATCATCAGGTCTTGCTTGACTGATAACCAGCTTAATGTTTGTTATCTTCTCTCTGAAATATTCCGCAAACTCATCACATTTAGATGTGGAGGAAAGTTCACTTAGGTTGACTTATCAGGCCATCAAATTATTCTGAATATGAATGATCAAGTTAGAAAAATTAGCGTGTCTGGCATTTCTAATTGCCTTGTTATATATGCCAAGTTGCTCTCTCAGAATGATAATGGACCTTCCACTTTTACTTTCTCCACTTCCGCTCTGCTTTTCTGCCATTTCTCTTTAATTGATTCGTTTCCTCACTCATTCAAGGAGCTCTCCATTTGGATGTGTTCTTTTTCACCTTTACTGGAACTATGATTGCCATTAATTTGCTATTGAAGTTATCAACTAAATCATCACAAGAGGAAGGCAGAATAGCTGGTGGAGTATTGTCATATATTCAATAAAATCTGTAGCAACTTTGGCAACAAGGTAGTTAAACATATACAGTGGTGATCAGATAAAGCAACATTAACAATAGATGATATCTCAAAAGATAGAATAGCTGGTGGAGTATTGTCATATATTCAATCAAATCTGTAGCAACTTTGGCAACAAGGTAGTAAAACATATACAGTGGTAATCAGATAAAGCAACATTAACAATAGATGATATCTCAAAAGATAGCACCTTGGTCCAGCGTAAGGCCACGGTTATGGGTGGGCTCAGTAACATGTTGGATAAAGTCCATAGAGCTCAAAAGGTTCATCAAACTCATGTTCTTTGTCAACATGAATATTAAAATCACCCAACACAATGATGTATCATAGTTCTGAAGGACAATAGATACTAGTTCAGATAAATCAGTTAAGAAGGTGGGGCTGAGCTTTCTAACTTGATCACAGGCTTTGGTGGCCTATACAGGGTCATGGCTAGCACTGGTGGCTGACATTTAAACTGTATAGCATGATGCTCAAAAGACCCAAAATCATCAAATGAAATCTCTTTACAGCTGAGAGCATTAGTAGAGATGAGACACAAAGTGACGGTTTGTTTGATCTGAAACGTAGTTTTAGAACGTCTCATGTCATTGGCTGGAGAATTCAATATTCAAAATGTGAACTTTAGCCAACGTCTTGTGATTATCAGGTTTCAGGTATGACCCAGATGCAGACAGTGTCGAAGAAACAAAAGTTTATTTCTAGTACAGGGGCAGGCAAATGACAGGTCAAAGGTAGACAAAGGTCAATAATCCAGTGAGGTGGGGCAAGATAGGCAGGCTCAAGGTCAGGGCAAGCAGAACGGTCAAAACTGGGAGACAAATGGCTGTGAGAGATGGGCTTAACTCTGGACACATGATAGGTGGGATGTATATGTAGGGTATGGGGCAACAGAAGACGAACAGCAGAGGAGCTAATGACCTTGGAGATGGGAAAAGGAACGATAAACCGCTGGGAGAGTTTGCGGGATTCCACCCGGAGGGGCAGATCCCGGGTGGAGAGCCATACCTTCTGCCCGGGGAACTGGGGTCCGGTGGTGATCCGCTTGTCATTGACATCTAGAAGAGGTCTTGAGGTGGGCCGGCCGGGCTCTCTTCCAGGTACATCGACAGTGGAGAACAAACATCTGGGCCGAAGGCATGCCGACCTCTTCTTCTTGCACAGGGAAGAGCGGTGGCTGATACCCCAGGGAACACTCAAAGGGTGATAGGCCCATGGCATAGCAGGGAAGGATGTTGTGGGCGTTTTTGACCCACACAAGCTGCTGGCTCCAGGTGGTGGGGTTGGCGGAGACCAGGCAGCACAGAGAAGTTTCTAGGTCCTGGTTGGCTCGATCCGACTGTCCGAGGGACTGGGAACCCGGACGACGACCCAATGAGGGTGCAGAATGCCTTCCAGAACCGGTACAATAACTGAGGACCCCGGTCATTGACCATGTCTACTGGCAGTCCTTGGATCCGGAAGGCGTGCTGCACCATGAGCTGGGCCGATCCACTACGGTCAGGATGGCATTGTTGCTATCATACGGGGAAAAACCTGTGACAAAGTCCAGGGCGATGTGAGACCAGGGAGGGATGGAGGAGACCAGCCGGAGCTTGCAGAGGAGTCTTGTTCTGTGCACAGACCATGCAAGCGGCGACGAATGCGGAGACATCAGGAACCATGGTAGGCCACCAAAAGCATTGTCACACTTAAGCCAGGGTCTGATGGGAGCCCGGGTGGCAGGCAAGCCTGGAGGAGTGGGGCTAATCCAGTACCAAGGAGTGAACTGCGTCAGGAACGAACCTCCGGTTATCTGGCCCCCCTCCCGGGGTTCGTCTGGGAATGTTGTGCCTTACGAACCTGCTTCTTTATTCCCCAGCTGATGGCCGTTGCCAGGCATGAGGTGGGAAGGATGGTCTCAGGTTCCGGGGTAGTAGCCGTGGGGCTATAGCGGCATGACAGCGCATCCGGCTTGACATTCTTGGATCCCGGACGGTATGAAAGGGAGAAGTTGAACCGGGTGTTCAGTAGGGCCCACCTAGCTTGCCTGGAATTGAGGCACTTGGCGGTGAGGAGATATTCCAGGTTCTTGCAGTCGGTCCACACAATGAAAGGATGTTACGCCCCCTCCAGCAAGGCCTCACTTCATCCAACTCCATTTTCACAAAGGGAAGATCACGATTCCCCACATCATAGTTCCTCTCTTTGGCATTGAGATGGTGGGAGGAGAATGCTCAGGGATGTAACTTGAAGTCCAGGGCAGTCCGCTGTGACAGGACAGCCTCCACTCCGACATCAGAAGCATCAGCCTCCACCACGAACTGCAACGGGTCAGGATGAACCAAGATGGGAGCTGTGGTGAAGCGGTGTTTGAGATCCCGGAACAACCAGTCAGCAGCTGGGGACCATGTGAACGGAACCTTGGGAGAGGTGAGTGCAAACAGGGGGGAAGCCAGATTGCTGTAGCCCCGGATAAAAGTTGTTGAACCCCAGGAAAAGTTGCAGCTGTACTCTGGACGTAGGCTGGGGCCAATCCACCACCACCGTATCCATCTGTACACTCCCTGCAGTGATGATGTAACCCAGAAAGGGGATGGTGGAGTGATGGAATTCGTACTTCTCTGCTTTTACAAAAAACTGGTTCTCCAGGTGGCGTTGGAGGACCTGTCGGACATGGGGCACATGTTCTTGGGTGGAGCAGGAGAAGACAAGGATGTCATCGAGGTAGACAAAGACGAACCGGTTCAACATGCGGAGAACATCATTAACCAGAGCCTGGAACACAGGAATGGCGTTGGTAAGGTGAAATGGCATGACCAGATACTTGTAGTGACTGCTGGCCATGTTAAAATCAGTCTTCCACTCGTCCCCTTCCCGCACCAGGTGGTAAGTGTTCCGTAGGTCCAGCTTGGAGAACACAGTGGCAACCTGGAGCTGCTTGAAGGCTGAGGAGATGATAGGTAGTGGGTAGCTTCACCGTGATGTCATTGAGACCCCTATAGCCAATGCACGGGCGCAGGGTTTTGTCCTTCTTCTCCACAAAGAAGAACCCTGCGCCGGCGGGGGAGGCAGAAGGACGGATGAACCCTGCACCTAGGGAGTCCTCAATTTAGGTCTCCAGAGCCTTGGTCTCCAGACCCGACAGAGTACAGTCGTCCCCGATGCAGAGTGGTGCCTGGGTCAAAGGTCAATCCCGCAGTCATATGGTCAGTGTGCCAGAAGTCGCCCGGGCCTTACGGAACACCTCCAGGATGTCTTGGTACTCCGCGGGAAAGGCGGAGAGGTCCGGGGCAACTTCCGAGCCACAGGGAAGATGTCCTGGGGCAGGCTGCGTGGACTATAGGCAGTAAGCGTGGCAGAACGGGTTCCAGCCCATGATGGCACAGGCAGACCAGTCAATGATGGGATTGTGTGACTGATTTATTTCAGCTTTTATTTCTTTCATCACATTCCCAGTGGGTCAGAAGTTTACATACACTCAATTAGTATTTGGTAGCATTGCCTTTAAATTGTTTAACTTGAGTCAAATGTTTCGGGTAGCCTTCCACAAGCTTCCCACAATAAGTTGGGTGAATTTTGGCCCATTCCTCCTGACAGAGCTGATGTAATTGAGTCAGGTTTGCAGGCCTTGCTCGCACATGCTTTTTCAGTTCTACCCACACATTTTCTATGGGATTGAGGTCAGGGCTTGTGATAGCTACTCCAATACCTTGACTTTGTTGTCCTTAACCTGTTGAGGATGGGGGCGCTGTTGTCACTATTTATGCTAATCGTGTAATTTTTGAAACGGCTTCCCAAAAAATTCTTGATCGTACAATATGCATATTATTATTATTATTGGATAGAAAACAGTCTATAGTTTCTATAGGAGTTGAAATTTTGTCTCTAAGTGGAACAGAACCCATTCTACAGCAATTTCCCTGACATGGAGTCAGATTTCAGAAATGTTGGCCCCTGATCTGGAGTCAGTTAAAAGGTCACAGTTATTGCTATGAGTATACGGACACTGCTTACGTCTTCCCCTGGATGCCTTTACGTGATGACGATTTGAATGGGGTCGATTGCGCGTTCACAGGCACTATAAATTAAAAAACCCTGTAGCTAGGAACTCTTTTCTTGCTGCGTAATGCGCCTGGAGGACATCGACCCGCACTTGTTCCAAGCATTAGTGGAGGGAGTAATATTACTCTGGTCATGTTTCTACTTGTTATGGGAGTTAAAAACATCATAAGGTAGTTAATTTAAAGCGTTTTATAGCAATTTATATCCGTTTAGTGCAATTTTGGGACATTTATTTCTGAAACACTGTGAATTGCTGGGCACGCTTCCAGTTCATCCCGAACGCAGTTGGCATTTCCACATGGCAAGAGGACAGCTTTCCACCAAAAGACGATTAGACCCAAGAAAGGATCCTTTGCCCAAGATACTGATGGAAGAACAGCTCAAAGTAGGACATTTTTATTATGATAAATCGTGTTTCTGTCGAAAAATGTTAGTGGCTTAGGACGCCATGTTTTTTGACGTAGCTTCGCTTGGCGCAAACTGTATTGAAAAGTAAGGATAATTTAAAAAATGTAATTCCGCGATTGTATTAAGAATTAAATTGTCTATCAATCCCTGTCCACCCTATATTTTTTAGTCACGTTTATGAGTATTTATGTATAAGAGTAGATCACTGTCTAATATGGCGCACGGACATTTTCTCACCAGCTGGGCTACATTTCTCATTGTCTAACCATGATTTTGGTGGCTAAATATAAACATTTTCGATCAAACTCTATATGGATTGTGTAATATGATGTTACAGGAGTGTCATCTGAAGAATTCTGAGAAGGTCAGTGAAAAAATTAATATATTTTGGCGATGTTGACGTTATCGCTCACTTTGGCTAGAATCAATGCTGGGCTGCTATGTGCTATGTGCTATGCTAATATAACGATTTATTGTGTTTTCGCTGTAAGACACTTAGAAAATCTGAAATATTGTCTGTATTCACAGGATCTGTGTCTTTCGATTAGCGTATGCTGTGTATTTTTACGAAATGTTTGATGATTAGTAAGTAGGTAAACACGTTGCTCTATGTAGTTATTCTAGTCCATTTGTGACGGTGGGTGCAATTGTAACCTATGCCATCTACCTGAAATATGCACTTTTTTCTAACAAAACCTATCCCATACCATAAATATGTTATCAGACTGTCATCTGGTGAGTTTTTTTCTTGGTTAGGGGCTATAAATATCTTAGTTTAGCCGAATTGGTGATAGCTACTGGTGTTGGTGGACAAATAAAAGATGGTGGATTATGCTAATGTGTTTTTAGGTAATAGATGTACATATTTACATATTGTGTCTTCCCTGTAAAACATTTTAAAAATCGGACATGTTGGCTGGATTCACAAGATCTGTGTCTTTCATTAGCTGTATTGGACTTTAATGTGTGAAAGTTAAATATTTAAAAAAAAAAATTTTTTTGAATTTCGCGGCACTGGTTTTTCAGTGGGGGGTGGGGGGGGAGTGCCGCTAGCGGCACCCTCATCCTAGACAGGTTAAGCCATTTTCCCACAGCTTTGGAAGTATGCTTGGGTCATTGTCATTGTCCATTTGGAAGACCCATTTGTGACCAAGCTTAAATTTCTTGACTGATGTCTTGAGATGTTGCTTCAATATATCCACATAATTTTGCTGCCTCATGATGCCATCTATGTTGTGAAGTGTACCAGTCCCTCCTGCAGCAAAGCACTCCCACAACACGATGCTAACACCCCGTGCTTCACGGTTGGGATGATGTTCTTCGCCTTGCAAGCCTCCCCCTTTTTCCTCCAAACATAACGATGGTCATTATGGCTAAACAGTTATATTTTTGGTTCATCAGACCACATGACATTTCTCCAAAAAGTACAATCTTTGTCCCCATGTGCAGTTGCAAACCGTAGTCTGGCTTTTTTATGGCGGTTTTGGAGCAGTGGCTTCTTCCTTGCTGAACGGCCTTTCAGGTTATGTCGGTATAGGGCTCGTTTTACTGTGGATATAGATACTTTTGTACCTGTTTCCTCCAGCATCTTCAGAAGGTCATTTGCTGTTGTTCTGGGATTGATTTGCACTTTTTGCACCAAATTACGTTCATCTCTAGGAGACAGAACGCGTCTCCTTCCTGAGCGGTATGACAGCTGCGTGGTACCATGGTGTTTATACTTGCTTACTATTGTTTGCACAGATGAACGTGGTACCTTCAGGCATTTGGAAGTTGCTCACAAGGATGTGTGGAGGTATACAATTTTGTTTCTGAGGTGATTTCTTGGCTGATTTCTTTTGATTTTCCCATGTCAAGCAACGAGTCACTGAGTTTGAAGGTAGGCCTTGAAATACATCCACATGTACATCCACATGTACATACATCCACATCTCCAATTTACTCAAATGATGTCAATTCGCCTATCAGAAGCTTCTAAAGCATGACATCATTTTCTGGAATTTTCCAAGCTGTTCAAAGGCACAGTCAACTTGGTGTATGTAAACTTTTGACCCACTGGAATTGTGATACAGTGAATTATAAGTGAAATAATCTGTCTGTATACAATTGTTGGAAAAATTACTTGTTTCATGCAAAAACTAGATGTCCTAACCGACTTGCCAAAACTATAGTTTGTTAACAAGAAATTTGTGGAGTGGTTGAAAAACAAGTTTTAATGACTCCAACCTAAGTGTATGTAAACTTCCGACTTCAAATGTACATACATACATACTGTACAGTATGCGACTACAGTATAAACAACACGATATACAGAAAATAAGGAACTTACTTTGATAGTAACGCACACATGTCCAAAGTTATTACTTGTAAGGAAAACAACAAGGAAGCAAAATAGGCGCCAGCAAGACCATTTTCCAATTCTTGCTAGACTGCGCAAATAAATATATGCACACTTGATCTGCTCAAACATGAGTGAAGTGCAGTGTGCTCTCTTTCAAGAGAGAAGTTTATCCGGCTCAGTACAGCCTCAAACATAAATTGTCCGCGACGCTGAATGTGAATTAATGAGGAGGCGGAATACACCTCAATTAAAACTGTTGTTAGAAAATTCTACTTGTTAGAAATTATTTCAAAATTGACAAGTTGAAACATAGCCTATAGATAATTAGCAGGCAGCGCGTGTTAACCTGTCTAGGATCAGCGTGGCGCTAGCGGCACCCCCCCCCCCCCCCACTGAAAAACCAGTGCCGCGAAATTCAAAAAAAATATTTTTTTTAAATATTTAACTTTCACACATTAAAGTCCAATACAGCTAATGAAAGACACAGATCTTGTGAATCCAGTCAACATTTCCGATTTTTAAAATGTTTTACAGGGAAGACACAATATGTAAAGATGTACATCTATTACCTAAAAAATACATTAGCATAATCCACCATCTTTTATTTGTCCACCAACACCAGTAGCCATCACCAATTCGGCTAAACTAAGATATTTATAGCCCCTAACCAACAAAAAAACTCATTAGATGACAGTCTGATAACATATTTATGGTATGGGATAGGTTTTGTTAGAAAAAAGTGCATATTTCAGGTAGATGGCATAGTTTACAATTGCACCCACCGTCACAAATGGACTAGAATAATTACAATGAGCAACGTGTTTACCTAACTACTAATCATCAAACATTTTGTAAAAATACACAGCATACACGAATCGAAAGACACAGATCCTGTGAATACAGACAATATTTCAGATTTTCTAAGTGTCTTACAGCGAAAACACAATAAATCGTTATATTAGCTTAGCACATAGCAATTAGCAGCCCAGCATTGATTCTAGCCAAAGTGAGCGATAAAAGTCAACATCGCCAAAAGATATTAATTTTTTCACTAACCTTCTCAGAATTCTTCCGATGACACTCCTGTAACATCACATTACAACATGCATATACAGTTTGATCGAAAATGTTTATATTTAGCCACCAAAATCATGGTTAGACAATGTGAAATGTAGACAAGCTGGTAAAGAAAAAGTCCTTGCGCCACTTAGACAGTGATCTACTCTTATACATAAATACTCATAAACGTGACTAAAAAATATAGGGTGGACAGGGATTGATAGACAATTTAATTCTTAATACAATTGCGTTATTACATTTTTTAATTTATCCTTACTTTTCAATACAGTTTGCGCCAAGCGAAGCTACGTCAAAAAACATGGCGTCCTAAGCCACTAAAATGTTTCGACAGAAACACGATTTATCATAATAAAAATGTCCTACCTTGAGCTGTTCTTCCATCAGTATCTTGGGCAAAGGATCCTTTCTTGGGAGAAATCGTCTTTTGGTGGAAAGCTGTCCTCTTGCCATGTGGAAATGTCAACTGCGTTCGGGATGAACTGAAAAGCGTGCCCAACTTTTCACATCGTTGCAAAAATAAATGTCCCAAAATCGCACTAAACGGATATAAATTGCTATAAAACGCTTTAAATTAACTACCTTATGATGTTTTTAACTCCTATAACGAGTGAAAAGATGACCGGAGAAATATAACAGGCTAAACTAACGCTTGGAACAGGTGCGCGCCGGTGTCCTCTAGGCTCATGACGCAGCTCCAAAAGAATGACTAGCTTCAGGGTTTTTTCATTTGTAGGGCCTGTGAACGCGCAATCGACCCCATTGGAATCGTCATCACGTAAAGGCATCCAGGGGAAGACGTAAGAAGTGTCCGTATAGTCATAGCAATGACAGTGCCCTTTTAACTGACTTCAGAAGAGTGGCCAACATTTCTCAAATCTGACTCCATGTCAGGGAAATTGCTGTAGAATGGGCTCTGTTCCACTTAGAGACACAATTTCAACTCCTATAGAAACTATAGACTGTTTTCTATCCAATAATAATAATAATATGCATATTGTACGATCAAGGATTTTGTGGGAAGCCGTTTAAAAAATTAGCCAAATTAGCATAAATAGTCTAAACAGCGCCCCCATCCCCAACAGGTTAACTGTCCTGTTGCGTAAAAATCCCATTTTGGAACAGTGCGTGCATTCTGACATCAAGTGCATGAAACAACTCACGCTGGGGCGACCGTTAGAGATATTTGTAAAAAGGTTAAAGCAGTCCCCCACACCTCTCTGAATCAGAGGGGTTGGGTTTAATGCTGAAGAAATATTTTGGTTTAATGATTTCAGTGATTAGGTACTCCCTTTCCCTTTTACCCTCTCATTTGTTAGTCTAAGTCTAAGCTGTTTAGGACCCCTTTAGGTATCAAAAATCACATCTTAAAAAAGATTTGATAAAATATTGAATTTTGTCTTTAGGCCAGAGAAAAGCATTGAAGAACAAATTCATACATGGTAAAAAAAAAAGACCCCCAAAAATTATGTTACTAATGTCACTAATGTGACCCCTATTGGTCACATTGGCTTGTAGCCCAAACAGTTCGGATGCTACAAACAGAAGTTGCCGCATCAACGGTACCTGCTTCAGACAAGTCCACTCACACTTGTGGGGGTCGTAGAGCAAAACGGAGACTACCATCGTGTTCGTGAGAGTTTTCCCTTTCCATAGAGTGGTAACAAACATGATGCTACATACATTTTTGTGAGAAGAACGATTTTCGGGATGGCTCATTGACTGACAAACATTGCTCTAGCTTTGACACCTTTCACAACAGATGCGGAAGTGCGACATCAGTGGATGTGGCATATTGAGAAACATCCAACTTCAAAAACGTCTCTCTAGCTTAAGCTGACGGATTTTGATGGGAAGTCTTTGATTATGTTACTAATAAATTGCGCAACGGGGTTTGATTGGTTCTCTCAAATGTTAGTTTTTTCCTCAGGGTTGAGACCTCTCATTGTTTGGATTTGAAAATCCAACCATTGAAATAGAAGGGGGTGGCACTCAGGGCCTGTGGGTGTTTGAGTGAGAACCAAACCAGTAAAAGCACAGCCACCTCATTATCAATGCATTTTTCCAACAACATCAAAGAGCCATTGCAGTGTCTGTAGTCAGGAGGACTTCAAGAGGTAGGTGTTAGCCAGACTAGTAATTAACTGCAATGGAAAAGTCATTTTCTGTCTGGCTACAACATAACACAATTTGAAGTCATATGGAGCAGTCTGAAAAGCATTAGAAAATGCATTGGGTGAGGATACGTTGGGAACTGAGCAAGTGTGATGTCATACATTTTTGTGGATATGTAAATGTTAAGTTGCTTTTTGTTTTTGTCGATACATGTTTTTGTTTCTCAAAAAAGACATTAAAAAGATACTACAACAAAAGTAATTGTCTGCTTTATTACAGATTGCTCAGGACTTCTACATTTTAAACCCAGACTGCTTGGGGAAACTCACTTATATCTGGATCGCGGTCTACAAGGAAAAAAAACTTTGCTTCGCAGGTCCAGAGAGAAGCAGGCCCAATATCTTCTTTTCGAAGTGCAGTTATAGTTTGAAATGACCATGCTGGCGGTGCCTCAGACGCACATTTATTTTTAGCCTGAAACAATCCATTTATTCACGAAACATTCTTCTCTCTAGATACACAAGGGGAAATTGCTTTAAGACGACACTTTATTGACTTAAATAGTGGGGAGGCATAGGGAGATTGATGGGGAAATTAGATGATGGCATTTTGTAAACATTGAATGAAATGAACAGCATTCCAAAATATGTTATGCATAACTACACACTCCAATACATTAGGTAGGTTTCCATCCAAAAGGCGACAGTTTTTCATGCAACTATTCTAATATCTGCATAAAACATTGATGCATGATAAGACAGTTAAATACAAGATAAATGGGTTTCCATCGTATTTTCAACTCTATTGATGGTTTTGTCACAAACCGTTGCGTTATCTAGCAAATGTGCCCCCTCTGGTTTCGTCACATGCACTCTAGCCAACAGCTTGCATGAGATTGTTACGGATAAGAGCGATATTATTTGTATTTGTCAAACAGCAGCCAAGCATCAATCATCATGTCACCAGAATACCAAATCTCAAAATGTATTGGAAAGGAGCTTCAAGCTCATCACCTTCCACATCCACCATCCTGTGAAGTTCATCATCATTTACTTAATCTGTCGCCTAATAAACCGCGTGCTTCCCAGAGTTGTGGTGGGCGGACCACACAACATATCATTTAGTGGCTCCAATATTTGCGCAAATAGACGTTTCCACCTCCATTTCTCGCATAATACATTTTAATGACACAAAAAGATCCAACCATGTCATACAAACAAATCGCTTGCTGGCATTTATAAAATTGTAGCGGCATTTCATGTTTCCTGTCACGATCGTCTTGGGGAGAAGTGGACCAAAGCGCAGCGTTGTGAGCGTACATGCTTATTTAATATAAGAATTCGGCAAACAAAACAATAAACATCAAACGAAACGTGACGCCACCATAGTGCTCACAGGCAACTACACATGGACAACTACCCACACAGACAGGTGGGAAAAGGCAACCTAAGTATGGTTCTCAATCAGAGACAACGATAGACAGCTGCCTCTGATTGAGAACCACACCCGGCCAAACACACAGAAATAGAAAACATAGAACACAAAACACAGAATGCCCACCCCAACTCACGCCCTGACCAAACCAAAATAGAGACATAAAAAGGATCTCTAAGGTCAGGGCGTGACACTTCCGTTTTTCTGGTTCTGACTTTTTTCATGCGTCAGGTAATTCATCGGCATGAAATGGTTAGATGGAAACGTGGTTAATGCTGTGTAAATGAACTTATTATCCCCAGCCCCAAAATTAAGGGAAGATGTAGGCATCAAACAGGAATTGGGTATTTATTGATGTAAATGACTATAAATGCACAAAATAATGATAGCGATGGCATTGTCAGTGCCGCCATGCTTTGCACAAGTCCTCATATTCAAAAATCAAATGATTTCTCAAACACCTTGCCCAAACCGGCTGCGCGCCATCGTGCGCTATCGTGCATACATTTATTTTGCCCCCCACACCAAACGCGATCACAACACGCAGGTTAAAATATCAAAACAAACTCTGAACTAATGACATTAATTTGGGGACAGGTCGAAAAGCATTAAACATGTATGGTACTTTAGCTATTTAGCTAGCTTGCTGTTGCTAGCTAATTTGTCCTGGGATATAAACATTGAGTTGTTATTTTACCTGAAATGCACAAGTATCTCTACTCTGACAATTAATCCACACATAAAACGGCCAACCGAATTGTTTCTAGTCATCTCTCCTCCTTCCAAGCTTTTTCATTGTTTAAATTATATGGTGATCGCATCTAAACTTTCATTGTATTACCAGGACTACCGGCAAAACAGTTTGTCTTTCTATCACCCACGTGGGTATAACCAATGAGGAGATGGCACGTGGGTACCTGCTTCTATAAACCAATGAGGAGATGGGAGAGGCAGGACTTGCAGTGCGATCTGCGTCAGAAATGGGAACAACATCTATTTTAGCCCTTGGCGTCGCAGACGCTCGTTGGCGCGCGCGAGCAGTGTGGGTGCAATAATTGAATAACATGGATTTTTTTATTTATTTTGAAACGCTCGCGCACGCGACGTGTCCGGTCTGGTCAGCATGTAACAGGTTGGGACCAACATGGTTGAGTACCTGCACCAGGCGGAGGTGACCAGACCCTAACCATTTGTGTTGGCTCTTGGGGACCGCTCACAGGTGTTTACAGTCATTAGTTGAATGGCATTGGAGCTCGTTTTCCATTAGTTCATCTGCTGAAGTGCTTTCTGATACGTTTTCATTCAATTATTTGAAATAGAAATGGTACATTTTGAATTAAATACCGTTATTAAGGAATGAGTATTTCATTCATTCATGTCCTTAGTATGGTGACCTTCAAATGTAATATTGTACAATTGTTCTGTGTAACAATGTTTTAGCTTACCCCGAATGCAGACCATTATCGTATGGCAAAACAGCATGGTGTGTGTAGGTGTGTGTGTGCTGTCACCTAAGATAGCCGAAGTGTCAGTGATTGTGAATATCTATTGATTCGCTCTGGCTAGGGCTGTTACAGTGACCTTATTACAGTCAAAAGTCATAAAGGCAGTCAAATTCCATGTGACTGTTTAGTCACGGTAATTAGGCTTCTCCAAGCTCTGATGCTGCTGGTCATTAGGAGTCTACCAAACTTGCTAACTCCCTGGTACTCAGCTCTCCATTGTCCTTCTAATCACTCTGACATCAATGCAAATGTGTTCGAAAATCTAATCAAACACATCATGAGAGCCCATCAAGCCTCATTGACCTGAGCTCATACACAACTCGTTTTTTGAGTAAAAAAAGCATAATGTATGGATTATTTTGACTATAACAAATACTCAGATTACACATATTGTGCTATTTATCACAGACTCCTTTGTGTCAAAGTCTAACAAGGACTCTCTCCTCCTCACCAGTGTCATGGTCAAAGATATGATCAAGAGCCTCACATACAGTATATCGTTTGGTAAATCTGCTGCCACAGAATTAAATTGTGAGCAAGGCCTCAAAAAAGCTTTACATGCCAGAGCTGCGAGAAAAGTTCTATATATAATTGAAACAATGTTACGATTGTTTGTGAGAATGCCAACAGGTGTGGTTCCCATGGGAGAAAGATTCTACTGGGCAAAAGTTCCAGTGGGGGTTGCCATGGAAGCAAAGAAGTGTGTGTGTGTGTGTGTGTGTGTGTGTGTGTGTGTGTGTGTGTGTGTGTGTGTGTGTGTGTGTGTGTGTGTGTGTGTGTGTGTGTGTGTGTGTGTGTGTGTGTGTGTGTGTGTGTGTGTGTGTGTGTGTGTGTGTGTGTGTGTGTGTGTGTGTGTGCATAAAGTCATGGAACCTTATGACAATCAGATTAAATTAACTATTTTTCAGAGAGAAAACTTGTAAATCGGTCCAATTCGACCGGAACACAGCAGGAGGGTTAAGTGTATTGATGATATGTATATTTTCCCGCTGCCCCTGTTTCGATACAGGTATCCTTTCTAAATAAAAACACAATTTTGCACATACAGTACCAGTCAAAGAGCATGCAAAGCTGTCATCAAGGCAAAGGGTGGCTACTTTGTAGAATCTAAAATCAAAAATATAGTTTGATTTGTTTAACACTTTATTTGGTTACTACATGATTCCATGTGTTATTTCATATTTTTGATATCTTCACTATTATTCTACAATGCAAAAAATAGTAAAAATAAAGAAAAACCCTTGAATGAGTAGGTGTGTCCAAATGCTTGACTGGTACTGTACATTCTCTGACGTGAGGTATGTTCTGAAATGCAGGCAATGGAAATTCCTTATTTGAAATTCAACAGTGTATCATGTGTGTGCAGGAAAGGGTTGTCATTGATGATATTTTTGGCCTTCCTGTGACATCGGGTGGTGTAGGTATCCTGGAGGGCAGGCAGGTTGCCCTGGAGGGCAGGCAGGTCTGCTTTGTGCAGACCACATCACCCTCTGGAGAGCCCTGCGGTTATTTAAAAAAATGTAACCTTTATCTAACTAGGCAAGTCAGTTAAGAACACATTCTTATTTACAATGACGGCCTAAGGAACAGTGGGTTAACTGCCTTTTTCAGGGACAGAACAGATTTTTACCTTGTCAGCCATTCGATCTAGCAACCTTACAGGCCCAACGCTCTAACCACTAGGCTACCTGCCGCCCCAGGTGGGTGGTGCAGTTGCCATACCAAGCGGTGATGCAGCCTGACAGGATGCTCTCAATTGTGCATCTGTAAATGTTTGTGAGGGTTTTAAAGTGGCAAGCCTAATTTCTTCAGCCTCCTGTGGGTGGACCATTTCAGTTTGTCCGTGATGTGTACTGCGAGGAACTTAAAACTTTCCACCTTCTCCACTGTTGTCCCGTCGATGCGGATGGGGGGTGTGCTCCTTCTGCTGTTTCCTGAAGTCCACAATCATCTCCTTTGTTATGTTGACGTTGAGTGAGAGGTTATTTTCCTGACACCACACTCCAAGTGCCCTCACCTACTCCCTATAGGCTGTCTCGTCGTTGTTGGTAATCAAGCCTACTACTGTTGTGTCGTCTGCAAACTTGATGATTGAGTTGGAGGCGTGCATGGCCACGCAGTCATGGGTGAACAGGGAGTACAGGAGGGGCCTGAGCACGCACCCTTGTGGGGCCCCAGTGTTGAGGATCAGTGGAGATTTTGTTTCCTACCTGACCCTGCACCTTCCCTTGCTGTTGACCGGGCCTTCTGCCCCCTTTTTGGGGAGTCCACTTCCCTAACTGTGACCTTCCTATCAGCACATCCTACGTCACTTATGCCCATCAGCACCTCCTCTCCTACTACACTACCATCATATATACCTCAGCAGCCTCCAATTCGCGCAGAACATGCCTCTACCATCTGTAAGAGGCCTTTCAGTTCACTCACAAGGCCCCCCTCACCTTCAATATCCTCTCCATCAGCATCACCACTCTCAGGACCAGCCTCTTTTCTTCCCACACCAACTGAACCCTGGAAACAGCCAGGTGTTGGCCCCGCCAGCAGGCTCAGCACAACCTCAGTCTACGACTGTGGGCTAATCCTGCCGGGAGATCTGCTACCAACCTTGGCCCCCGACCAGGGGCTGGCCTCCCTATCAACTCACCCATTAGGCTTTTTGCTCAATGGAGTGTGGGGGGGAGACTGACCCTACCATCCACACCAAAACCCTCATACCAAACTCTACCACCTACTACACCTTCAAACATGTTAGTCAGATGGCGAGAAGATGAAGGTTGAGTCATAAAAAATGTATAGGCCATTACAATAAAATACGGCAGGAAATTTTTATATATTTTTTTCCTTTCCCTCTTCCGTTTTCTCTCCTGTCACAGTGTTAAGATGTCCCCTTTTTTCTTCTCGTCTCCTCCATACCACCTCTCTCTCTTGCCAGACTGGGAAAAAGGAGGCATGGCCGTAACTACATATGAAGACACATTTTTTGTAATTTGAAAACAAAATAACGATAACAAAAATGTATTCTTTGTATAAAAAGAAGATCAATTATGGGTCAATCTAAATAATTATCCCAGCCTTGATCAAAGCTCAGAATGCTTATATTCTTGATCTGAGTTCTAGTTGCACCTGCCTTTTTGCGAACAAGTTGAATCATGAACAGTGGTTTGTTCATTATGTTTGCCTGTATCCCACGGATTCTCCTCCCGGATTTGCGTTTTTGGCAGCACATTAACCACTCTCTCAAATGGCTAACTCCGCCCCCTGGCGGTGGAACGAACGTGAGACGAACTAACTCAGCTTGCAGTCGGCTCAAGTATGCAACTAAAGCGTCAGAGACGCTGCTGACCATGTGTTTGCGAGATGCTGGACAAAATATAATTTTAAAACCAGCCTGCGATTCATGCCGTGTCTACAGACATCTTCCGAACAAACAAAAAAACGACTCTGAGGAGTGCACAACTGGTAAATAGTCACTTTTGTCTGTCAGTCAGGTGGCTAGCTGCCAGCAGAGACGTCTATTGCAGTAACGTTGAATTGCTCTGGCAAGTATTACGTAGCCTGCTAGAACGATGAAGTAAGACACTGATGTTAAACCAAGTCAACCTCAGCGAGAGCAAAAAAATAGACTACTAAGTTCTCATAATATCTTTGCCTACTGACAAACAGGGCTGTGGCTCTCAGTGATGAGGCTTAGGCAGGCTGCAATGCATGCAGGAGGATGCAGGGAGAGGTAGTACAGTTGTTCCTAAACTTGGTGTCTCCTGAGAAAATCCGTACTAATCTTATCAAGCAAGTTACGAACTTAAAAAAAAAAAGATATGTTTCAATATGAACATCTCCACATGGCCTATCTTCCCTATAGGCCGACATTTGCAAACAATTAATTCAAAAAATATCATCCTTCACTGATGCTAGGTATCAGTGTGAAGCATTTCTTACCCCCCCCCCCCCCCTTTAAGGGGTATAACATTACAATTGTGTACTGTAGGAGCTTGGGGCCAGTTGAAATGAATTACCAGAAGATATGCGGGTACCTTTTCCCATTACGATGCAAGAGTGTTGGTATGGCGCTTGTGACTTGTGCGGATGTGCGTACGTGTCTTACTCACTTTGGCCTGTAGACCAATAACCCAGCAGGATATCTGTTACATTCTGTTGCCATTTCACCCTCGTAATGTCCCCCTCTCACACACTCCACTCCGCCATTCACAGACACACAGTGCATTAGACTTGGAATATTCAAACAATAATAGGCAATATTCTAAGAACATTCTGAGAATGTTAAGCAGCTTCTAAAAGTTCCCTGAATGTTTGAAAGAGCTTCCGAGGAATGTTCTCATGTCATACTTAATTAATAAATAAATAAATAAACGCATGAATGAATGATTCAGCCTTTAACCAGCTTTGGGCTTTTTCTCTTTGCTTTATTTATTTTACCTTGTCCAGAAGAGTTTGGTATAAACCCATTCTTATTTAAAATAACCACCTGGCAAGACGCACAATGTTCAATATTGACATGTCTGGTAATCAGCCCTATTGCATAACACAACCAGGGAACGTCTGGTGCCCAAGTGACGATGGGTACTGTAGATAGGATAGGAGGAGGATGCACAGCCCATGTCCTGGTTTATATTTGTGTGTCATATCAGTGCCATCATTCACCTCTACACGCCTCTCTCCCTTCATCCTCCCTCTGTTTCTCTCTCTTCCTCCCCTCTTTCTCCTTTTCTCTCCCTATCTCTTTCACTTAAATCAAAACTGCTTCTGTAAACATAATTTTTTTTCTCTCTCTCTCTCTGCCACGAATAGCATTGTCGGGTCACAACTGCCCACAGTCAGCCCAGGTTCCAGCTTACCTGATCAAGTAACACATTAACCAGAGCTAGCTAAAATCAGCAGAGAGGGGAGATAACGGACTTGTGTCAAACACAGAGAGAGATCAATGACACTTAGCAAAGGGTTATGAAACACCAGTACCTTCCACTGACTGACTGAGGCTCAATGGAATTAGAAGAAGAGGGGTTACTTTTGCATTTTGGGGAATTGATCCATGGCTGTCTGTGTGTCAAGTGTGCTCATTTCTCTAATCTAATAACCTTGTAAACATTTTAAAGATGGGGGAGGGACTTTACTGTCAATAGGCGTGGTTAAATGTATTTGTATGAAACAATTGTAACAGAGAAATTGACGAAAACGTTTTAGCTGAATGCCCTACTTCTGAGTCTCAGACACAGACATGAATGCTCTCAGGGTTCCTAGGTACCTGTTTTTCAGAGGGCAACATTTCCAGAAAACTGTTCATTTTATGTTATATGTTTTATGTAAGTTGCTTTGTATCAAAGTGTCTGTTGAATGGCATCTATTATTTGCTAAATCAGGGTCACAAAGTGTATCTTGGTGGTCTTAAACAAATCTACTTTGAAACAAAAGTACACACCTCACACACACGGTTATGGGCTTACAAATAGAAGACACGTGTACCACGTCATACATAGAGTTGAAATGTATTACATTTCTGAACACATGTTACATCACAGAAAATATAACAAAACCGTTTGACATAAAAACACTGGGTTTTTAGGCAGGTCTTTTAAAAGGATGTTAATTGATTATAAAATTGTAAAACATATTATTACTATTCCGCCCATGTTGCCACTAGAGGGCTATTTGGTCATATGACTGCAGGAAAGGGCTACAACGTGTACACTGTCGGTGCTCTCAACTCAAGGACCAGGATGGAAGAACACTGCTTTAATACCATGTGCAACATGTAACAGCAATATTTCCTAATATTTCCTCATCCTCATCCTCAGCCCAAACCCATAAACTGACTCAGTGCCAACGCAAACACTTCCCACATCCAGCCACATCAAAGAGCCCTGTGGCTGGGACACGAGAAGTGTATTTTCTGAGAATAGGCAAGTGTGATAAATATGATAGATAGGCAAATGCACAGTAAGAAGCACAAACACAGTGAAGCTGCTCTCAGTCGGTTTGTGATGATTAACTGGACTTCAGAGAACTGAGCCAGAGGGAACACATCCAAAAGCAGTCAAAACCCACCCAGACTCCCATTGGTAAAGAGAGGAATAGTTATGAATCAATAAACCCCATGAACCTAGCATGTCCAACCAACCCGGTCTTTCCACCATCACTACAGTTTTCCTCCCCTTTTCTCCTGATACCTCACCCCTTCCCATATCTCCCCTAACAAACCCACCCTTACCCCCTTCAATGATTGCCTCTATGGCACTCCCTCTCTTTTTTTCACAGCTGGTTGCTTGGGGGGGTGATGGAATACAGTATTCAAGAAAAACTATAATTCCTGAATCGAATTCTAAAACCGGTGCTGTTCGTTTCATCACAGTACTTTATACGCTAAACTAATTGACAAAGTGTTAAACAATGGACTGCATTCAGTTTTGGCATCAGATCAAAGGTGAATGACTGATAATGTGAGAATAACTGAATTACTGGTGAAGGGGCTTGATGAATATGTGTCCCATTCATTCCTTTTCATTCATATGTTCCCATTCACAGATCTCTATTCTTCCTCTCTTGCTTTATCATACTCACATTCAACTATCCAGTAAACAGTTTTTCTCTCACGTTTGCTTGTTTGCTCTCTCTCTCTCTCACACACACAAATGTGCACACTGCACACTGCACACACACACACACACACACACACCATGCACGCACCTGGTCTTTGTGCACTTCGATTCATGTGAACCGAAGTGCACACAGGCAAAGAGCAAAAACTTTTCTCAGAAGGCCTGCCCTTCACAAGATAGCAGTGTTTGATCATGAAGATACTGGACTTCGAGTTAAAGTTCACAGGCCTGGGAAAAAAGGCTTTTAAGTAGATCAACCATTATACTGTATACATACCAGTGGCGGCTCCTATGAGGAAGGGGAGGACCATCCTCCTAAGTGAATTTCATAATAATATATATATATTTTTTAAAGTTATTATTTTTAACATGAACCTATAATAAATATATTCACACGTCAACAAATACTTGATTACAAAACACTGTTTTGCAATGAAGGCCTACAGTAGCCTCAACAGCACTCTGTTGGTGTAGCCGAAGGACAGCTAGTTTCCATCCTCATCTGGGCACATTGACTTCAATACAACACGTAGCAGGCTCATGGTTCTCACCCCCTTCCATAGACTTACACAGTAATTATGACAACTTCAGGAGGACGTCTTCCAACCTATGAGAGCTCTTGCAGCATGAACTGACAGGTTGTCCACCCAATCAAAGGATCATAGAATACATCTAGTACTGTGAGCATAAGCTACAGCTAGCTAGCGCTGCAGTATATAACATGTGGTGAGTAGTTGACTCAAACACAATAGTGGAACAGTTTTGAACAAATTCGTTTCTTCCAACAACAAAAAATCCCTTTCAGTTTCACTTACTTAGCTTCAAAACCGTTACAAAATGCAGCTAGTTAGTTTAGCTTTTATTTATTCAACTAGGCAAGTCAGTTAAGAACAAATTCTTATTGACAATGATGGCTTAGGAACAGTTGGTTAATTGCCTTGTTCAGGGGGAGAAAAAAAGATGTTGACATTGTCAGCTCCGGGATTTGATCTAGCAACCTTCTGGTTACTAGTCCAAAACTCTAACCACTAGGCTACCTGCCACCCCAGGTAGCCTAGTGGTTTGAATACCCTTTTCAAACAAAGGGATGCCATGGTAGATAGCTGGCTATGACTATCCACCACAACACTGGAACTCTTCCAAGTCAAGGTAAACTTTTGGTTTTACTCATTTATTGCCACCGGGGCCCGCCAGTGTAAGTGCTAAACTGCTGTCCACTAATGTTACTGCATGATTATAGCAGTTTAAGTGAGAGGAGGAGAGCGCATAGATGCTGTCTATCACCTCAGAAATGTCTCTCGGCCTGTGTGCATCTACGTTGTAAACTTTAATTCACAGGCTAGTTTGTAGCAACCTCATGGGTATAGGACACATTCTAGTATCATTTAGTAGCCTAAACCTATGACTGTTACATTGAACTGGGTGAATGGAAAGTGAAGGACAGTCATCCGATATGCTGTAATAGAAATAAGGCCCTGCTCGAGTTAAGTATACATTGGCCAAGAGACAAGAGTCACGTATTCAGCATCTTATTACAAATTTGAGAACAACAGCGTGTTTCAGCAGTTGATGGTGATATTGTAATGCGGTCCATTGACCGCGTGTCTGTTTTGAACGATCAAATGCGTTTCTAAGCACATTTATAAAGGCTGCTAATGAATATTCATAAGCAGTGGTGTAGTTTTGGTAACACTTCTTAGTAACTCCACATAATAAAGCATGTATAATGGTTTAGTAAATCGTACATTCATCAGTTATCATAAGATCATAAGACTTTAATGTAGGTCCTTATAAACCGCCCTATAAGTCTTGTTGCGTGGCCTAATGTAAAGTGTGGGCTAAAACGTATAGTTGTTTTTTGTGACCAGTGTAATTTCTCACAGAAAGAAGGACATGCCATTTGTTAACATTCCTGATGCTCCTTAAGGACTGAAAATGGCCCTTAGAACATATCAATGGTCAAACAATAACCACACAGAGAATGTTCAATCAAATATATTGAACATAATTGTTTCTTGGCAGTGAGGTGTGAGGTGATAGGCACATACTGTATACATCTGTTGAGGGGATGACGGCTCATTATGGCAGGAACAGAGCAATTGGAATGGCATCAAAACACATTGAAACCGTGTGTTTAATGTATTTGATACCATTCCACTAATTCCGCTAATTCTGCTCCAGCCATTACCACGAGCCCGTTCTCCCCAATTAAGGTGCCATCAACCTCCTGTGGTATACATATATATATATATATATATATATATATATATATATACGCATGTTTGGTATAAAAGTTAGAAAAACTTTGCAAGGTTAAATTTTTATACGTGTATTTTCATTTTTATGCTGCTATATTATGTATCTGCCAGTTCTGACTGCGTTATTTGTACTGGCAAGGCAAAAATATCCATCATTGTCATTTTGGTGAACTATCCCTTTAATAGAGCATGTCCCTTTAAGAAAAAGGAGTATTTTAAGGAAATGTTTAGTGTGTACTTGGCTGAGGTTCGATGGTGTGGAAAATCTTTTAAGCAGCCTAGAATGAACCTTTCAAAGGGATACCTTTTGCTTATTATTGTGCATTGCTACACCAACTACAAAGGATTTCTATGTTGTCGGTTTTGGAGGATGCCATGAAATTGAGTTGCTGTAAGAATCCCCACCAGACCGTATTTCTCTCTCCTTTAACCATCTGGTGAGATCTATCCTGTTGATTGTATTTTTTTGAGACCTAACTTCATTGGATTACTTAAATTTTGGCATTTTGAAGGGGGGTTGATCATTTTTGCTTTTTGTTTGACTTTGGGACCAATTTCTGTTGGGATTCTATATGGGAATATCTGAGCTTTATTTTGGGGATTGAGACTTTTTTATGGCAATATAGGCTTCATTTTGTCACACTCTGATCTGTGTCACCTGTCTTGTGCTTGTCTCCACCCCCCACCAGGTGTCTCCCATTTGTCCCCATTATCCCCTGTGTATTTATACCGGTGTTTTCTGTTTGTCTGTTAGCTCGTCTAGTCTCGTCAAGCTTACCAGCGTGTTTTTCCACACGCTTGTTTTTCTAGTCTCCCGGTTCTGACCATTGCTGCCTGCCCTGACCTTGACCCTGCCTGCCGTCCTGTACCTATCTGACTCTGCCTGTCGTCGACCTGCCTCTTGCCTGCCCCTTGTCTATTAATAAATATCAGCGACTCGAACCATCTGCTTCCTGTGTCTGCATCTGGGTCTCATCCTGTGTCGTTATAATTTTGCTCATTTTATTAATTTTGTCTGTCTTCCTTTGGTCACTGTCATAGGAACATAGTATATATATATTTTTTAAACTTTAATATTGTAGCATGGTTTGATATCCAAGCTGATTGTTACAGAGTGGTGGCCAGTATGGGTATCCTATTGTTGATTTTATTTGTTATGAGACTTACATTGTTACTAATATGGCTGGTGTCGGGTTTGACCGTAGCCATTTAGAGGTACAAGCAGACATTGAGCCAGTGCAAGATGAAGCAGGCCAAGGTACACCCCCCTACCTTTTGGTGAAACATCATCACTATTGAGTGAGTTGCATCTGGAGAATTGTGACGAGGAGGAGGATGATGGTGGTGGTGGAAACGCCAATGATACCACACTTACTACTACAGTTGATTTGGTGGAAGTCAACAAGACCAAGTAAACACCGGAAAGTGACGTGAACAGAGACCAGCCTCAGAGATTATGTGGATAAACAATTTGACGCCATGGAAGTGACAATGAAGTAGAAGTAGAAGTGCTGTGGTTGCAGGTTCACCTGCATCAGCTGAAGTCTCTTCGTTTAGGGTGTTGCTTTAGGCCACCAAGTTCAAACTGTCAGTATCTGGAGGATATGTGTGATGTTAGATACGGTTTCTGATGCTAACAGAGACATGTATTTTCCTGTTGACCTGAACATTGACTGGTTATCATCTAGTTGTCCTCTCAAGAGGAAGCTTCTTACTGTGACTAATGCCTGTAACTAATGCCAGTTATGTGATTGGCCTGACTGAAACATGGCTTAAGCCTGATGAATTTACTGTGTTAAATGAGGCCTCACCTACTGGTTACACTAGTGACCATATCCCCATGCGCATCCCGCAAAGACGGAGGTGATGCTAACATTTCTGATAGCTAATTTTAATTTACAAATAACCCGGGCGTTTTCGTCTTTTGAGTTTCTAGTCATGAAATCTATGTAGCCTACTCAATCACTTTTTATAGCTACTGTTTACAGGCCTCCTGGGCCATATACAGCGTTCCTCACTGAGTTCCCTGAATTCCTATCGGACCTTCTTGTCATGGCAGATAATATTCAAATTTTGGGTGACTATAATACTCACATGGAAAAGTCCACAGACCCACTCCAAAAGGCTTTCGGAGCCATCATCGACTCAGTGGGTTTTGTCCAACATGTCTCCGGACCTACTCACTGCCACAGTCATACTCTGGACCTAGTTTTGTCCCATGTAATAAGTGTTGTGGATCTTAACTTCTTGCGAATATAGGGGGTGCTGTTTTGCATTAGCATAATTTGCTCTACAGATTAAACTGCCTAGTACTCAATTCTTGCTCGTACAATATGCATATTATTATTATTATTGGATAGAAAACACTCTCTAGTTTCTATAGCCGTTTGAATTATGTCTCTGAGTGGAACAGAACTCCTTCTACAGCACTTTTCATGACAGGGAGTCAGATTTCAGACATCTTGGCCCCTGATCCCAGGTCGGTTTAAAGGTCCGTGTAAATGCTATGGAGAAACAGACACTTCTTACGTCTTCCCCTGGATGTCAGTACGTGATGACGCTTTGAATGGAGTCAATTGCGCAATCAGTGCCTCTATAAATCACCAAATACCGGAAGTAACTTCCTTTGGCTGCCTGCGCCTGACGCACGAAGGATGTCGGACTCGCCTCCTTCCAACCTGTTGTTTAGCCAGTAATATTTCTCCGGTCATGTTTTTACTCGTTATAGGTGTTAAAAACATCATACGGTAGTTAATTTAAACCGTTTTATAGCAATTTACATCCGTTTAGTGCGATTTTGAGGCATTTCTTTCTGAGACACTTTGAACCGCTGGGCACGTTTCCAGTTCATGCCGAACGTTAGTGGGCATTTCCACATGGCAAGAGGACAGCTTTCGACCAAAAGACGATTAGACCCAAGAAAGGATTCATTGCCAAAGATTCTGATGGAAGAACAGCTCAAAGTAAGAACAATTTATTATGATAAATCGTGTTTCTGTCGAAAAATGTGAAACGCTTATGCCGCCATTTTGTTAGGTGTAGCTTCGCTTGGCGCAACCTGTATTGAAAAGTAAGGATAATTTAAAAAATGTAATTCAGCGATTGTATTAAGAATTAAATTGTCTATCAATCGCTGTCCACCCTGTATTTTTTAGTCAAGTTTATGAGTATTTATGTATAAGACTAGATCACTGTCTAATATGGCGCACGACATTTTCTGACCAGCTGGGCAACTTTTCTCATTGTCTAACCATGATTTTGGTGGCTAAATATGCACATTTTCGAACAAACTCTATATGTATGTTGTAATATGATGTTACAGGAGTGTCATCTGAAGAATTCTGAGAAGGTTAGTGAAAAAATTAATACATTTTGGCGATGATTACCTTATCGCTCTTTTTGGCTAGAATCAATGCTCTGGTAACGTTTGCACATGTGGTATGCTAATTTAACGATTTATTGTGTTTTCGCTGTAAGACACTTGTTGTCTCACTTGTTGTCTGAATTCACAAGATCTGTGTCTTTCCATTGCTGTGAGCTGTGTATTTTTAAGAAATCTTTTATGATTAGTAATTAGGTAATACACGTTGCTCTGTATTTTTTCTAGTCGAGTTGTGATGGTGGGTGCAATTGTAAACTATGATTTATACCTGAAATATGCACATTTTTCTAACAAAACCTATCCTATACCATAAATATGTTATCAGACTGTCATCTGATGAGGTTTTTTCTTGGTTAGTGGCTATCAATATCTTTATTTGGCCGAATTGGTGATAGCTACTGGTGTTGAGAAAAAATGGTGGACAAAGAAAAATGGTGTCTTTTGCTAACGTGGTTAGCTAATAGATTTACATATTTTGTCTTCCCTGTAAAACATTTAAAAAATCTGAAATGGTGGCTTTATTCACAAGATCTGTATCTTTCATTAGGTGTCTTGAACTTGTGATTTAATGATATTTAGATGCTACTATTTAATTGTGACGCTATGCTAGCGATGCTACTCAGTGGGGGGGGGGGGGTTGCTCCCGGACCCGGGGTAGAGACCCGTGAAAGGTTAATGTTTTTCCTCATAATCCTTGACTATCGGACCACCATTTTATTATGTTTGCAATCGCAACAAATAATCTGCTCAGACCCCAACCAGATCATCAAAAGCCGTGCTATAAATTCTCGGACAACCAAAAGATTTCTAGATGCCCTTCCAGACAAACTCCGCCTACCCATGGACGTCAGAGTACAATAATCAGTTAACTACCTAACTGAGGAACTCATTTTAACCTTATGCAGTACCCTAGATGCAGTCGCACCCCTAAAAACAAAAAATATTTGTCATAAGAAACTAGCTCCCTGGTATACAGAAAATACTCGAGCTCTGAAGCAAGCTTCCAGAAAATTGGAACGGAAATGGCGCCACACCAAACTGGAAGTCTTCCGACTAGTTTGGAAAGACAGTACCGTGCAGTATCGAAGAGCCCTCACTGCTGCTCGATCATCCTATTTTTCCAACTTAATTGAGGTAAAAAAGAACAAGCCTAAATTTATTTTTGGTACTGTCGCAAAGCTAACGAAAAAGCAGCATTCCCCAAGAGAGGATGGCTTTCACTTCAGTAGTGATAAATTCATGAACTTCTTTGAGGAAAAGATCATGATCATTAGAAAGCAAATTATGGACCCCTCTTTAAATCTGCATATTCCTCCAAAGCTCAGGTATCCTGAGTCTGCACAACTCTGCCAGGACCTAGGATCAAGGGAGACACTCAAGTGTTTTAGTACTATATCTCTTGACACAATGATGAAAATAATCATGGCCTCTAAACCTTCAAGCTGCATAGTGGACCCTATTCCAACTAAACTACTGAAAGAGCTGTTTCCTGTGCTTGGCCCTCCTATGTTGAACATAATAAACAGCACTGTATCCACTAAAAGTGGCAGTAATAAAGCCTCTTGAAAAAGCCGAACCATGACCCAGAAAATATAAAAAAACTATCGGCCTATATTGAATCTCCCATTCCTCTCAAAAAAAATGGAAAAAGCTGTTGCGCAGCAATTCACTGCCTTCCTGAAGACAAACAATGTATACGAAACGCTTCAGTCTGGATTTAGACTCCATCATAGCACTGAGACTGCACTTGTGAAGGTGGTAAATTACCTTTTAATGGTGTCAGACCGAGGCTCTGCATCTGTCCTCGTGTCCTTAGTGCTTCTTTTGATTCCATTGATCACCACATTCTTTTGGAGAGATTGGAAACCCAGATTGCTCTACACCAGGGGTGTCAAACTCATTCCACGGAGGGCCTAGTGTCTGCAGGTTTTTGGTTTTTCCCTTCAATAAAGCCCTAGACAACCAGGTGTGGGGAGTTCCTAACTAATTAGTGATGTTAATTCATCAATCAAGTACAAGGGAGGAGCGAAAACCCGCAGACACTCGGCCCCCCGTGGAATGAGTTTGACACCTGTGCTCTACACGCACAAGTTCTGGCCTGGTTTAGCTCTTATCTGTCGGAAAGATATCAGTTTGTCTCTGTGTCCTCTGACAAATCAATTGTACATTTCAGTGTTCCTCAAGGTTCCATTTTAGGACCACTATTGTTTTCACTATATATTTTACGTCTTGTTGATGTCATTCGGAAACATACTGTTAACTTTCACTGCTATGCAAATGACACACAGCTGTACATTTCGATGAAACATGGTGAAGCCCCAAATTGCCCTCGTTGGAAGCCTGTGTTTCAGACATAAGGAAGTGGATGGCTGCAAATGTTCTACTTTTAAACTAAGACAAAACAGAGATGCTTGTTCTAGGTCCCAAGAAACAAAGAGATCTTCTGTTGAATCTGACAATTAATATTGATGGTTGTACAGTCATCTCAAATAAAACTGTGAAGGACCTCGGCGTTACTTTGGACCCTGATCTCTCTTTTGACAAACATATCAAGACTGTTTCAAGGACAGCTTTTTCCATCTACGTAACATTGCAAAAATCAGAAACTTTCTGTCCACAAATGAGGCAGAAAAATGTATCCATGCTTTAGTTACTTCTAGGTTAGACTACTGCAATGCTCTACTTTCCGGCTACCCGGAAAAAGCACTACATAAACTTCAGTTAGTGCTAAGCACTGCTGCTAGAATCTCGACGAGAACCAAAAAATGTGATCATATTACTCCAGTGCTAGCCTCTCTACACAGGCTTCCTGTTAAGGCAAGAGCTGATTTCAAGGTTTTACTGCTAATCCACAAAGCATTACATGGGCTTGCTCCTACCTATCTTTCCGATTTGCTCCTGCCGTACATACCTACACGTACGCTACGGTCACAAGACGCAGGCCTCCTAATTGTCCCTAGAATATCTAAGCAAACAGATGGAGGCAGGGCTTTCTCCTATAGAGCTCCATTTTTATGGAATGGTCTGCCTACCCATGTGAGAGATGCAGACTCGGTCTCAACCTTTAAGTCTTTATTGAAGACTCATCTCATCAGTAGGTCCTATGATTGAGTGTAGTCTGGCCCAGGAGTGTGAAGGTGAATGGAAAGGTAATGGAGCAACAAACCGCCCTTGCTGTCTCTGTCTGGCCGGTTCCCCTCTCTCCACTGGGATTCTCTGCCTCTAACTCTATTACAGGGGCTAAGTCACTGGCTTACTGGTGCTCTTCCATGCTGTCCCTAGGAGGGGTGCGTCACTTGAGTGGGTTGACTCACTGACGTGATCTTCCTGTCTGGGTTGGAGCCCTAGGACCATGCCTCAGGACTACCTTGCATGATGACTCCTTGCTGTCCCCAGTCCACCTGGCCGTGCTGCTGCTCCAGTTCCAACTGCCTGCGGCTATGGAACCCTGACCTGTTCACCGGACGTGCTACCTCTCCCAGACCTACTGTTTTCAACTCTCTAGAGACAGCAGGAGTGGTAGAGATACTCTTAATGATCGGCTATGAAAAGCCAATTGACATTTACTCCTGAGGTGCTGACTTGTTGCACCCTCGACAACCACTGTGATTATTATTATTCACCCTGCTGGTCATCTAGGAACATTTGAACATCTTGGCCATGTTCTGTTATAATCTCCACCCGGCACAGCCAGAAGAGGACTAGCCACCCCTCATAGCCTGGTTCCTCTCTAGGTTACTTCCTAGGCTCTGGCCTTCCTAGGGAGTTTTTCCTAGCCACTGTGCTTCTACACCTGCATTGCGTGGTGTTTGGGGTTTTAGGCTGGGTTTCTGTACAGCGCTTTGAGATATCAGCTGATGTAAGAAGGTCTTTATAAATACATTTGATTTGATTTGTTACATGACTCAGGTCATCACTCAACCAACTCGACTGTGTACCAATAATGTTGGATCTGTGACATTCACTTGTATGGATCATATCTTCACTAATGCTGCAGAGCTTTGCTCCAAAGCAATATCAGTTCCCATTGGCTGTAGTGACCATAACATTGTGGCAGTACCAAGGAAAGGCAAAGTACCAAAGGCGGGGCCTAGAGTTATTTATAAGGGGTCATTCAAAATGTTCTCAGGATTATTTTGTTGAAGACTTTAAAAAATGTGTGTTGGTCGGATGTGTGTAAGGAGGAGAATCCAGATGCAGCACTTGGAGTATTTGTAAAATTATTCTTGACAATTGTTGACAAACATGCACCTGTTAAGAGACTGACAGTGAGAACTGATATAGCCCCCTGGATCGACAATGAATTGAACAATTACTGTATGGTTCAAAGAATTTCTGCAAAAAAGGTGGTAAATATATATGATTGGTTGACATACTGTCAATTGAGAATTGTTGTGACTAAACATAACAAAAAATAAGAAATTATATTACCAAAACAAGATCAGCCACATAAAAAAAATGTGAAAAGACTTTGGAGCACCTTAAACGATATTATGGGCAGAGAACCCAATTCATATCCATCGTTCATTGAAGTTGATGGGTCATTTATAACACAACCTTTTGATAGAGCCAATCATTTCAATGACTATTTGACCGGTAAAGTAGATAAACTGAGAAGTGAAATGTCAACATTGAACAGTGAAGCATCATATTTGTGTATTGAGATCTAATAGAAGGATTGCTAATTTGAATTTGGTCAAGTTCGTGGGGAAGAGGTGGAAAGACAGTTGTTATCCATTCATAATTGTAAACCACCAGGTATAGACAACCTAGATGGGAATCTATTGAGAAGGGTAGCAGACTGTATTGCCAACCCTATTTGCCATGTCTATAACCAAAGCCTAAAGGAATGTGTGTCCACAGGCATTGAAGGAAGCGTAAAGAATTCCACTATCTAAAAATAGTAAACTAATGGAGACAATTGTGTTTGAACAAATACAATGCTACTTTTTAAGAACAAGTTAACTTCTCTGGGATATGTGGGACGGTAGCGTCCCACTTGGCCAAAAGCCAGAAAAAATGTAGCGCGCCAAATTCAAAGATATTACTATAAAAATCAATCTTTCATGAAATCACACATGAAAGACACCAAATTAAAGCTACACGTGTTGTGAATCCAGCCAACATGTCGGATTTCAAAAAGGATTTACGGCGAAAGCACACCAAAAGATTATGTTAGCTCAGTACATAGCCACAGAAAAACACAGCCATTTTCCCAGACAAAGTTATTAGTCACAAAAAGCAGAAATAGAGATAAAATTAATCACTAACCATTGATGATCTTCATCAGATGACACTCATAGAACATCATGTTACACAATACATTTATGTTTTGTTCGATAATGTGCATATTTATATCCACAAATCTCGGTTTACATTGGTGCCATGTTCAGAAATGCCTCCAAAATATCCGGAGAAATTGCAAAGAGCCACGTCAAATAACAGAAATACTCATCATAAACTTTGATTAAAGATACATGTTTTACATAGAATTAAAGATACACTTGTTCTTAACCTGTCTAGGATGAGTGTGCCGCTAGCGGCACTCCCCCCCCACCCCCACTGAAAAACCAGTGCAGCGAAATTCAAAAATTTTTTTTTTTTTAAATATTTAACTTTCACACATTAAAGTCCAATACAGCTAATGAAAGACACAGATCTTGTGAATCCAGTCAACATGTCCGATTTTTAAAATGTTTTACAGGGAAGACACAATATGTAAAGATGTACATCTATTACCTAAAAACACATTAGCATAATCCACCATCTTTTATTTGTCCACCAACACCAGTAGCTATCACCAATTCGGCTAAACTAAGATATTTATAGCCCCTAACCAAGAAAAAAACTCATTAGATGACAGTCTGATAACATATTTATGGTATGGGATAGGTTTTGTTAGAAAAAAGTGCATTTTTCAGGTAGATGGCATAGGTTACAATTGCACCCACCGTCACAAATGGAATAGAAAAACTACTTAGAGCAACGTGTTTACCTACTTACTAATCATCAAACATTTCGTAAAAATACACAGCATACACGAATCGAAAGACACAGATCCTGTGAATACAGACAATATTTCAGATTTTCTAAGTGTCTTACAGCGAAAACACAATAAATCGTTATATTAGCATAGCACATAGCACATAGCAGCCCAGCATTGATTCTAGCCAAAGTGAGCGATAAAAGTCAACATCGCCAAAATATATTAATTTTTTCACTAACCTTCTCAGAATTCTTCAGATGACACTCCTGTAACATCATATTACACAATCCATATAGAGTTTGATCGAAAATGTTTATATTTAGCCACCAAAATCATGGTTAGACAATGTGAAATGTAGCTCAGCTGGTCAGAAAATGTCCTTGCGCCACTTAGACAGTGATCTACTCTTATACATAAATACTCATAAACGTGACTAAAAAATATAGGGTGGACAGGGATTGATAGACAATTTAATTCTTAATACAATTGCGGAATTACATTTTTTAATTTATCCTTACTTTTCAATACAGTTTGCGCCAAGCGAAGCTACGTCAAAAAACATGGCGTCCTAAGCCACTAACATTTTTCGACAGAAACACGATTTATCATAATAAAAATGTCCTACTTTGAGCTGTTCTTCCATCAGTATCTTGGGCAAAGGATCCTTTCTTGGGAGTAATCGTCTTTTGGTGGAAAGCTGTCCTCTTGCCATGTGGAAATGCCAACTGCGTTCGGGATGAACTGAAAGCGTGCCCAGCTATTCACAGCGTTAAAGAAATAAATGTCCCAAAATCGCACTAAACGGATATAAATTGCTATAAAACGCTTTAAATTAACTACCTTATGATGTTTTTAACTCCTATAACGAGTAAAAACATGACCGGAAAAATATAACAGGCTAAACTAACGCTTGGAAAAATAGCAGGTCGATGTCCTCCACGCGCATTACGCAGCTGCAAAGGAGCTCCTACCTACAGGGTTTTTTTATTTATAGGGCCTGTGAACGCGCAATCGACCCCATTGAAATCGTCATCACGTAAAGGCATCCAGGGGAAGACGTAAGCAGTGTCCGTATAGTCATAGCAATAACAGTGCCCTTTTAACTGACTCCAGAACAGTGGCCAAAATTTCTGAAATCTGACTCCATGTCAGGGAAATTGCTGTAGAATGGGCTCTGTTCCACTTAGAGACAAAATTTCAACTCCTATAGAAACTATAGACTGTTTTCTATCCAATAATAATAATAATATGCATATTGTACGATCAAGGATTTTGTGGGAAGCCGTTTCAAAAATTACACGATTAGCATAAATAGTCTCAACAGCGCCCCCATCCTCAACAGGTTAATGCAACCGCTGTGTCAGATTTTAAAAAAACTTTACGGAAAAAGCACACCATGCAATAATCTGAGACGGCGCTCAGATATAACAACATTTCTCCGCCATGTTGGAGTCAACAGAAATACGAAATTACATCATAAATATTCCCTTACCTTTGATCTTCATCAGAATGCACTCCCAGGAATCCTAGTTCCACAATAAATCGTTGTTTTGTTCGATAATGTCCATTACTTATGTCTAAGTGGCTACTTTTGCTAGAATGTTTAGTACACATGTCCAAACGCTCGCGCAGATGCAGGCGAACTCGGACGAAAACTTAAAAAAGTTATATAACAGGTCGAATAAACTGGTCAAACTAAGTAGAGAATCAATCTTCAGGATGTTGTTATCATAACTATCCAATAACATTCCAACCGGAGAATTCCTTTGTGTCTCAAAAAGTTATGTAAAGCAAGACGATATCGTTTGGAACGCGCGTGACCAGGAACTGGCATTCTGCCAGACCAATGACTGAAACATCTCCCATCCGGCTCAACATCACAGTAGAGGCTTCATTCCACGTTCTACAGACTGTTGACATCTAGTGGAAGTCGTAGGAAGTGCAAACAGATCCATATCTTACAGGGAATTGAATAGGCGATGAGTTGAACATCGACCAGCCTCAGAATTCCCACTTCCTGTTTGGAATATTTCTCAGGTTTTTGCCTGCCATATGAGTTTTGTTATACTAACAGACATCATTCATTTATATCCAATAGTAATAATAATATGCATATATTAGCTTCTGGGACAGAGTAGGAGGCAGTTCACTATGGGCACGCAATTCATCCAACAGTTAAAATGCTGCCCCCTATAACAAAGAAGTTAACTACTGACTTTTAGCATGCATATAGGGAAGGACACTCGACTTGTACTTCAATGACTCAGATGACTGATTGGATAAAATAAATGGATAACAAGATGATAGTTGGAGCTGTATTGTTAGATTTCAGTACAGCCTTTGGTATTATTGATCTTAATTTGTTATTGAAAAAAATCACTTGTTATGGCTGCACATGGTCACAAGGCTGGAGAGTTACTTAGAACTTGAACAGTATTCCAATAGAACGTGAACAGTATTTTTCAGTAGGAGCTTCTCTAACATCAGATATGTACAGTGAGGTATCCCTCAGGGCAGTTGCCTTGGGCCACTACTATTCTCTATTTTTACAAATGATTAGCCACTTGTCTTACAAAAAGCTAAAATTACTATGTGTGCTAATGATTACACACTCTACAGATCAGCACCTACAGCCAGTGAGCTCTCTGAGTCTCTTAGCAAGGAGTTGCAGTCAGTGTCAGAATAGAAAAAGAACAATAAACTGGTCATAAATATATCTAAAAGCCAAAATAATTGAATTTGGTTCAAAGCATTCTCTTAGACCTAAACCTCAACTGGAGTTGTGCATAAAGGGTGTGACCATTGAAGAATTTGAAGAAGCTGAACTCCAAAGAGTAACATTCAATGGTCAGTTCTCATGGTTATCAAGTCATATTGACAAAGTTGTTGTGAAGATGGGTAGAAGTATGTCTGTTATTAAAACGATGTTCGGCGTTTTTTACACAAAGATCAACTGTAATTGTTCAGGGTTTGATCTTGTCCCATCTTGATTACTGTCCGGTAATATGGTCAGGTGCAGCAAAGAAAGACCTAGCAAAGCTGCAGCTGGCTCAAAACAAAGCAGCATGCCTTGACCTTCACTGCGCACATATAACTAACATCAAAAACATGCATGGTAGTCTTTCATGGTTGAGGGTTGAGGAGAAATTGACTATTCTTCTCTTCTAAATTTTGAAAACGCCTGACCACTTGTATAATCTATTTGCATACAGTTCAAACAGACATACATACATATCCCACCAGACACGGCACAATGGGTTTCCTCACAGTACCCAAACCAAAAGTAGATTTCGTTTATCACTCAGTTATGTATAGAGCCATGTCATTGTGGAATGCTCTGCTACCAGAGATTACTCAGGCAAAACGCAAGTTTAGCTTTGAAAAACAGATTTAAAAAAGCATGTTGTATCACAGCGCCTCTCCTGTAGAGTACTGTACATACGAATATGTATATATAAATAGTTTGTAAATAGTATGTTTTTCTCTTGGTATTTTTAATTTTTATTTAACATACTATCTTATGTTCTTGTCTTGTGCTTGCTGATTGAAAGTCACACACAGCTGAGGGAAAAATCTCAACTCACTTAGGTTTGGCATAAGACTGTGTGGACCCTGGAAACCTGGCTGACAACCACCTGGCTTTTCCCATCATTCTGGGTCTAGATTTCTTGACCAAAACAGGAATTCAAATTAACCTTGGAGAAAACAACTATGAACTGAAGATAAAAGTAAAACGTTCATTTTTTCTATCCATCAATCATTCTCTTTGTAGATTGACCTGGTTCAGACCCAAAGAAGACTACAGGGCCTCAGTCAGCCTATGTGTTGCCATGCCCTCTGTTCTCTCCACTAGAGGTCATCCCCTCTCAGACCCATCCACATATTTCATTGAACTGCTCAGAAATCAACCTCCTGAGATGCAGCTACTCTTCCAATCTTGGCCATTTGTTTGTTCAGAGAAGACAGGAATAACCAATGTGACCAAGCATGACATAATTACCTCAAATGACATCCCGGTTCGGTCCAGGCCCTATCGGGTGTCACCTCTTAAAAAGAGATAATCATAAAACTTGGAGAGAATGTTAAAGGATGATGTCCTCAAACCATCCCAATCATCATGAGCAGCCCCTGTGGTATTGGTTGGCAAACCTGATGGCTCCTATTGGTTTTGTGCTCATTTTAGAGGAGTGAATGCCAAGAAGTCTCTCAATGCCTACCCCAATGCCCTTCATGCATGACATCCAAGAACACTCTGGACCTCCAGTCTGGCTACTAGCAAAATGAGATGGAGGAGAAGAGCAAAGAGCAGAACGCAATAGCCACTCCGTTTGAGTTGTAACAGTTAAAGGCAATGCCTTTTTCCAGTGAATGCTGGAGCGACCTTTCAGAGGTTGATGGAGAGAGTTATTGGGTAACTGCAAGGTGTCGACTATATATCTATATAGATTACATCATAGTCTACTCCCCCAACAAGCAGCAACATGTGGCTGACCTCCATGCTGTCTTCAACAAAGTCCATGAGGCCAACTTGACATTGAACATGAAGAAATGTCATTTCCTGAAGACCCAGGTGGAAATAAATCCAGACAAGATGGTGGTGACCAACTATCCTACTCCCCATGGCTTACCAACTATCCAGTGGTTCCTGGGGCTGGTCTGGTGGTATCACAAATGTATGTGGACCTTGTCGCTCTGCTGAACAAGCTCAATTTCCCAGTGAATTGAGAATGGACAGAGAAATGCCACAGAGCATGGACCAGGTACACACTGATGCCAGCGACGTGGTTCTTGGAGATGTCCTAACACAGAAAACCAATGGTGATGAGAGGGTCATAGCTTATGCCTTCAGAGGTCTGAAAGGGGAAGAATACAACTACTCAAAAGAAGTGTGTCACGGTAGTGCCGGGCCATTATTTAGAAGGGGTTCCAATTTTGGTGTTTATTGAACATGCAGCACTTTCGTTTCCCTTCAATTCCCCAAAGAGTTCGTCAAGGTTTAATAACAGATGGACAATAAGACCGCAACCCTTCCCAGTTCCAAGTGCACTACCGTAAAGGCTGCCTGAATGTCATCCCAGACACACTCTCAAGGGCTGCAGAACCTTCAGAACCCAGTGAGGGCTCCTTTTGCGGATAGAAAACAAGCATCTTGTGCCTCCTGATTTGCCGACAGAGGATGGTTATGGCACAAATCAACTCCATCCTCCCAGACACCCTAGACCCACCCCAATTTGCATACTGCTCCAGCAGATTCACAGATGACACAATCTCAGTTGCACGCCACACTGCCCTCACCCACCTAGATAAGAGGAATACCTTTGTGAAAATGCAGTTTATTCACTACAAGGGCTTGTAAGCATGTATTCGTCGAATGTGACAAATAACATTTGATTTGATTTGTCACATTCGACGAACACATGCTAATGAGGCCTTAACCGACAATGCAGTTCAAGAAATAGAGTTAAGAAAATATTTACTTAAAAAACTAAAGTAAAAAATGAAATACAAGGTAACACAATTAAATAACAATAACGAGGCTATGTTCAGGAATACCGGTACTGTCACGCCCTGACCTGAGATCTCTGTTTTCTTTATATTTTGGTTAGGTCAGGGTGTGACTAGGGTGGATTACGCTAGTTTTTGTATTGTCTAGGGTTTTTGTATGTCTAGGGTTTTGTAGGTCTAGGTATTTGTATGTTTCTGGTGGCCCGATACAGTTCCCAATCAGAGGCAGCTGTTTGTCGTTGTCTCTGATTGGGGATCATATTTAGCTAGCCATTTCCCCTTTGTTTGGGTTCTTGTCTATGTGTAGTTGCCTGTCAGCACTCATTTGTATAGCTTCACCTGTCATTTTGGTTTGTTTGTTCAGTTTTCAATCTTATTATAATAAAGAATGTACGCATACCACGCTGCGCCTTGGTCCGATTCATACGACAAACGTGAAAGGTACCAAGTAAATGTGTAGGGGTACGGGTTAGTCATGGTAATTTGTACACGTAGGTAGGGGTAAAGTGACTATGCACAGATAATAAACAGCGAGTAGAAGCAGTCTAAAAACAAAGGGCGGCCATTTGATTAACTGTTCAGTAGTCTTATGGCTTGTCGGTAGAAGCTGTTAAGGAGCCTTTTGGACCTAGACTTGGCACTCCGGTACCACTTTCCGTGCAGTAGCAGAGAGAACAGTCTATGACTTGGGTGACTGGAGACTTAGACAATTTTTTGGGCCTTCATCTGACAATGCCTAGTATATAGGTCCTGGATGGCAACAGGCTTAGTCCCAGTAATGTACTGGGCCGTACACACTACCCTCTGTAGCAACTTAGAATCGGATGCCGAGCAGTTGCCATACCAGGCGGTGCTGCAACCGGTCAGGATGCTCTCGAAGGTGCTGCTGTTGAACTTTTTGAGGATCTGGAGACACATGCCAAATCTTTTCAGTCTCCTGAGGGGGAAAAGGCATTGTTGTGCCCTCTTCATGAATATCTTGGTGTGTTTGGACCATGATAGTTTGTTGGTGATGTGGACACCAAGGAACTTGAATATTTCGACCTGCTCCACTGCAGTCTCGTCGATGTAAATGGGGCCATGTTTGGCCCTCCTTTTCCTGTAGTCCACGATCGTCTCCTTTGTCTTGCTCAAGTTGAGGGAGAGGTTGTTGTCCTGGCACCTTACTGCCTGGTGTCTGACCTAATCCTTATTGGCTGTTTCATTTTTGTCCGTGATCAGGCTGTTGAGGATCAGCGTGGCAGATGTGTTGTTTCCTAACCTTACCAACTGGGGGTGGCCCATCAGGAAGTCCAGGATCCAGTTTCAGATGGAGGTGTTTAGTCCCAGGGTCCTTAGCTTAGTGATGAGCTTTGTTGGCACTATGTTGTTGAATGGTGGTGTGTTTTTTTGTCCATGTGTATAGGGCAGTGCTGACTGCAATTGAGATTAGCATTATTTGTCAATCTGATGGGGCGGTGTGCGAATTGGAGTGGGTCTAAGGTTTCCGAGATGATAGTGTTTATGTGATCCATGACCAGACTTTCAAAGCACTTCATGGTTACCGTTGTGAGTGCTACAGGGTGGCAGTCATTTAGAAAGGTTACCTTCACTTTCATGGGTACAGGGAATATGGTGATCTGCTTGAAACATGTCAGTATTACAGACTCGGTCATCAAGAGGTTGAAAATGTCATTGAAGACACTTGCCAGTTGGTCAGCGCATGCTCTGAGTACACATCCGGGTATTCCATCTGGCCCCGCGGCCCTGTGAATGTTGACCTGTTTAACGGTCTTGCTCACATCAGCTATGGAGAGCGTGATCACACAACAGTCTGGAACAGCTGGTGCGCTCACGCATGCTTCAGTGTTGCTTGCCTCGAAGCGAGCATAAAAGGCATTTAGTCCGTCTGGTAGGCTTGTGTCACTGGGCAGCTCACGGCAGGGTTCCTCTTTGTAGTCCGTAATAGTTTGCAAGCCCTGCCACATCCGACGAGTGTCAGAGACGGTGTAGTAGGATTTAATTTTAGTCCTGTATTGATGCTTTGCCTGTTTGATGGTATGTCTGAGGGCATAGCAGGAATTCTTATAAGCATCTCTATTAGTGTCCCACTCCTTGAAAGTGGCAGCTCTAGCCTGTAGCTCGGTGCGGATGTTGTCTGTAATCCATGGCTTCTGGTTGGGATATGTGTGAACGATGTCGTCGATGCACTAATAGATGCAGCCGGTGACTGAGGTGGTATACTCCTCGATGCCAGTGGATGAATGACTGAACGTATTCCAATCTGTGCTAGGAAAACAGTCCTCTAGCATAGCATCCACGTAATCTGACGATTTCCGCATTGAGCGAGACACTGGTACTTCCTGCTTTAGTTGCAGATACCCACACCATCTGCTTTGACCCTTTTCGTACTAACTTTTTTGACTCGTCATATACGCTCATGCTACTGTTTATTATCTGTCACTTTAGTCCTAGTTATATGTACATATCGACCTCAATTACCTCATACCCCTGGTACCACGTGTATATAACCAAGTTAGCATTACTCATTGTGTGAGGTGGCCACAAGTGTAAGGTGATGTCAGGGCGAAATTCAAAAGATCTTTTTTTGAAATATTTAACTTTCACACATTAACAAGTCCAATACAGCAAATGAAAGATACACATCTTGTGAATCCAGTCAACATGTCCGATTTTTAAAATGTTTTACAGCGAAAACACCACATATATTTATGTTAGCTCACCACCAAATACAAAAAAGGACAGACATTTTTCACAGCACAGGTAGCATGCACAAAGCCAACCTAACTAACCAAGAACCAACCAAACTAACCAAGAAACAACTTCATCAGATGACAGTCTTATAACATGTTATACAGTAAATCTATGTTTTGTTCGAAAAATGTGCATATTTGAGGTATAAATCAGTTTTACATTGCAGCTACAATCACAGCTAACGTCAGAAATAGAACCGAAGCAGCCAGAGTAATTACAGACACCAACGTCAAATACCTAAATACTCATCATAAAACATTTCTGAAAAATCGATGGTGTACAGCAAATTAAAGACAAACATCTTGTGAATCCAGCCAATATTTCTGATTTTTTAAGTGTTTTACAGCGAAAACACAATATAGCATTATATTAGCTTACTACAATAGCTTACCACACTACCGCATTCATTCATCAAGGCACGTTAGCGATAGCAATAGGCACGTTAGCGATAGAGAAAAAAACCCAGTAAAAGATATAAAAATTTTGACTAACCTTGATAAACTTCATCAGATGACAGTCCTATAACATCAGGTTATACATACACTTATGTTTTGTTCGAAAATGTGCATATCTAGAGCTGAAATCAGTGGTTATACATTGTGCTAACGTAGCATCTTTTTCCCACAACGTCCGGATATTTTTCGGATACTTTTTCTGACACACATATTCTGACCAAATACCTATTCATAAACATAACTAAAAAATACATGTTGTATAGGAAATGATAGATACACTAGTTCTTAATGCAATCGCCGTGTTAGAATTCTAAAAATAACTTCATTACGACATCCAACTTAGGTATAGCGAGAGAGTACCCAAAAGCTGGGCGCAAACGACTAGTACAACATGTTCGACAGATATATGAAATAGCATCATAAAATGGGTCCTACTTTTGATGATCTTTCATCAGAATGTTGTACAAGGGGTCCTTTGTCGGGAACAATCGTTGTTTTGGATTTAGAACGGCCTTTTTCCCTCTCGATTTAGCAAGCACACTTGCCAAGTGGCGCGAATCTCTCCATCGTCAACAAACTCAGAGAACGGAACACGGCAAAACACGCGAAAAAATTTCAATAATCTGATTAAACTATATTGAAAAAACATACTTTACGATGATATTTTCACATTTATCAAATAAAATCAAAGCCGGAGATGTAAGACGTCTATAACGAATGCTTTTCAGAAGCCAATACTGGTGACCTTTATGCGCTTCCTGAACAAAGGAATTCTGGGGTCATGTCATTCCAAGCTCTATCTTTTGACCATAGAAATACCTAGAAACCCCATTTCACCTCTCACAGCCTATTGACATCTAGTGGAAGGCGTATGAAGTGCATGTATACTATTAGATATCAAGCACATTTATAGGCAGGCCCTGGAACTCGAATTCAGATTTTTCACTTTCTGACAGGAAGTTTGCTGCAAATTGAGTTCTGTTTTACTCACAGATATAATTCAAACGGTTTTAGAAACTTGAGAGTGTTTTCTATCCAAAAGTAATAATAGTATGCATATTGTACGAGTAAGAATAGAGTACGAGGCCGTTTAAATTGGGCACGATTTTTCGCTAAAGTGAAAATAGCGCCCTCTATCCTCAACAGGTTAGTCTGGTTTGCATGAATACATTTAGAATGAGTTAGGTAGATGTTATTACATTAGCTTTGGTAACATTGCAGACTGTACGTAAGCAGTAGTAGTGCAAGAGCATTCACAGCAGGTAGTGATCTGTTAGTCTGTATCTGTTAGTCAGTTAGTCTGTATCTGTTAGTCAGGTATAAAGGTACTATTCTACATCTGTGTTACTGTCACAGCCAACAGTGATATGCTGCCATCTACAGTAATATAAACTGGACATGCTGTGTGTGTGTGTGTGTGTGTGTGTGTGTGTGTGTGTGTGTGTGTGTGTGTGTGTGTGTGTGTGTGTGTGTGTGTGTGTGTGTGTGTGTGTGTGTGTGTGTGTGTGTGTGTGTGTGTGTGTGTTTGCATAAGCACCTGCATGTGTGTGTGCCGGTGTGCAATCGTGGACTTGTATGTGTACGTGTGTGTGTGGGCACATCCGTGTGGGTGTGTGTCCTGCTGTCCCCTGTGAACTCAATACACACTTGTACAATCTCCTTTGAGACTGCAGTTTGTGCCTACAGAATGTTTCTGATAAGATGTCTACCTCTTGAACTGTGGCACACGGGCTTGTTGAAATCCCTCTTATTGTCCACGGTCTGATGCAAAACACACAACAGCTGACGAATGAACGCTTGACAGGTACTGATGCATACTTGAATGTCTAGCTAAATCTGACGCTCTTACACTTGTCTGAGCTGTTGATTATTGTGTATGTCTCTGTTAAATAAATAATATAAAAAGTACTATATAAAAAAATATATAAACTTTCAATGAAATGCAAAAAGTGCCATATATGTACATGGGGCGGCAGGTCGCCTAGTGGTTAAGAGCATGGGCCAGTAACCGAAAGGGTGCTAGTTCGAATCCCTGAGCCAACTAGGTGAAAAAATCTGATGTATCTGATGTATTTCCAAAGGTTCACGGTCACCCTTTCAAAAAAAGTACGTCACATTTGCAGTTTCCTCATGTGAAAACGGATAACAAAAGAGTGCCATATGCTCTGCTATACCAGTTAAGTGCAGAGATGTACACTATATATACAAAAGTATGTGGACAACCCTTCAAATTAGTGGATTTGGCTATTTCAGCCACACCCATTGCTAACAGGTGTATAAAACCGAGCACACCGCCATGCAATCTCCATAGAGAAACATTATCATTAGAATGGCCTTACTGAAGACCTCAGAGACTTTCAATGTGGCTCAAGTCAGTTTGTCAAATTTCTGCCCTGCTTGAGCTGCCCCGGTCAACTGTTGGTGCTGTTATTTTGAAGTGGAAATGTCTAGGAGCAACAACGGCTCAGCCGTGAAGTGGTAGACCACAAAAGTTCACAGAACAGGACCGCTGAAGCACGTAGCGCATAAAAATAGTATTTCCTAGGTTGCAACACTCACTACTGAGTTCCAAACTGCCTCTGGAAGCAACGTCAGCATAATAACTGTTAGTCAGGAGATTAATGAAATGGGTTTCCATGGCCGAGCAGCCGCACACAAGCCTAAGATCACCATGCTCAATGCTAAGCATCAGCTGTGTGGTGTAAAGCTCTCCCCCATTGGACTCTGGATCAATGGAAACGCGTTCTCTGGAAGTGATGCATCACGCTTCACCATCCGGCAGTCCGACGGACAAAGATGGGTTTGGCGGATGCCAGGAGAACACTACCTGCCCGAATGCATAGTGCCATCTGTAAAGTTTGGTGGAGGAAGAATCTGGGGCTGTTTTTCATGGTTCGGGCTTGGCCCCTTTGTTCCAGTCAAGGGAAATCTTAACACTACAGCATACAATTGAGAAACAGACGTCTCACAAATCATCAACTGGCAGCTTCATTAAATAGTACCCGCAAAACACCAGTCTCAATGTCAACAGTGAAGAGGTGACTCCGGGATGCTGGCCTTCTAGATAGAGTTCCTCTGTCCAGTGTCTAGTTTCGTGTTATCACATGTTGGTTCACATTTTGTCACATGTTATCACATTAACTTCACATAAATCACGTGATCACACAGCGTTTTTCCATAAAGGAATAGTTGAACTTAAATTTCCAACAAGGTCTCACAGTCTCACTGCAGAATTAGACGTTCATCCACGTTTTCTAAACATGACATTTCTAAGTTGCTACAAACGTTACATTTCAAAGTTGCCCCAAACATCAAATTTCAAAGTGTTTTTGATGCTCCTGCTGCTCTGTATGGTTCCATTTCTCAAAAAAATGTAAGGGTTAAATTCAGGCACTCATTCCGAATGGTTAAGGTAAGGGTTCATGTTTGGGATAGGGTTAAAACAAAAAATAAATAATCAGTGTCCACAGCTGGGATTGAACATGCCACCGTCTGATCCAGAATCATCGATTTCACCCATCTGCCACCTCTGGCCACAATATCCTAGCAAGACCCAAGTGCACTTGATAGGAATAGCGCTCACTGTTGTCCCTAGTAGCCGGATTTGAAGGCATTTCCCAACGTCCTCAGGACATGGATAGACGCCCAATTTTGAATTGCTGTTTCACATGTTAAAAACATTCACGTGAGAATCGGATACTAATCTCACTTTCACATGTGGAATTACAAGTAAAACATTCAATAGTATTAATTTTCAGGTTCACATGTAAGAAAACTCTAATTTGCAGATCCATGCATGATAACATTTCAGATTTGATTGTTTTTCACATTTGAATTCACAATTCCTCATGTGAAAGTGAGATGTTCACAAGCGAAAAAAATGTCCTATATGAAACTGCAAATTACATTTTACGTTGAACTTGGAATTCCACATGTAAGAGAACATCTAATTTGCAGTGTCACGTGTAAGAAAACTTGACATTTACTCCAATGTTTTAAACGAGGTACATGTATACAAACACGGTTGAAACTCTACCTCTGATATCATGGATGGCCAGTCCTTGCATCCATAGCATAGTCTATGGATTTGACATTGATTGCATTTCTCCAGCCCCATTCCTCAGCTTTTCATCAAAACTGAGGCCGGGACAACACTTAATGTTTCAGTTAAGGATTGCCGCTTTAAACACCTTTTAATAGAGTAAAAGTCTTATATGTTGCAATCCTCTAGTGAGATACTTTTGTGCCATTAATAACAAGCAACAGTTCTGAATTTGAGAACAAAATTGTAATTAGCTATATTGAAAGCTAAACATAAACCCAAATGTATTGATAGCAAACAAAATAAATGGAAGTACAGTGCTTTCAGAAGGTATTCACACCTCTTGAAATGTTCCACATTTAGTGGTGTTAAAGCCTGAATTTAAATGGATAAAAAAAAAAAAAAAATGTCAATGGCCTACACCCAATGCCCAATAATGTCAAAGTGGAATTATGTTTTACGAAAATTGTAACAAATTTTTACGAATTCATTATGGACATTGTAGTTACTCCACAATGATTGGAGGCCAGTGTGTTCTTGGGGACCTTCAATGTTGCAGAAATGTTTTGGTACCCTTCCCCAGATCTGTGCTCTACGGACAATTGCTTCGACCTCGTGGCTTGCATTGTCAACTGTGGGACCTTATATAGATACAGTCGGAAGTTTACATACACTTAGGTTAGAGTCATTAAAACTCGTTTTTCAACCACTCCACAAATGTCTTGTTAACAAACTATAGTTTTGGTAAGCCAGTTAGGACATCTACTTTGTGCAAGACGCAAGTAGTTTTTTCAACAATTGTTTACAGACAGATTATTTCACTTATAATGCACTGTATCACAATTCCAGTGGGTCAGAATTCCAGAAAAGTATGTCATGGTTTTAGAAGCTTATGATAGGCTAAATGACATAATTTGAGTCAATTGGAGGTGTACCTGTGGATATATTTCAAGGCCTACCTTCAAACTCAGTGCCTCTTTGCTTGACATCATTGGAAAATCAAAAGAAATCAGCCAAGACCTCAGAAATAAAATTGTAGACCTCCACAAGTCTGGTTCATCCTTGGGAGCAATTTCCAAATGCCTGAAGGTACCACATGCATCTGTACAAACAATAGTACACAAGTATAAACACCATGGGACTGTGCAGCCGTCACACCGCTCAGGAAGGAGACGTGTTCTGTCTGCTAGAGATTAATGTACTTTGGTGCGAAAAGTGCAAATCAATCCCAGAACAACAGCAAAGGACCTTGTGTAGATGCTGGAGGAAACAGGTACAAAAGTATCGATATCCACAGTAAAACGAGTCGTATATCGACATAACCTGAAAGGCCGCTCAGCAAGGGAGAAGCCACTGCTCCAAAACCACCATAAAAAAGCCAGACTACGGTTTGCAACTGCACATGGGGACAAAGATCGTACCTTTTGGAGAAATGTCCTGTGGTCTGATGAAACAAAAATAGAAATGTTTGGCCATAATGACCATCCTTATGTTTGGAGGAAAAAGGGGGACGCTTGCAAGCTGAAGAACACCATCCAACCCGTGAAACACGGGGGTGGCAGCATCATGTTGTGGGGCTACTTTGCTGCAGGAGGGACTGGTGCACTTCACAACATAGATGGCATCATGAGGCAGGAAAAAACATGTGGATATATTGAAGCAACATCTCAAGCCATCAGTCAGGAAGTTAAAGCTTGGTCGCAAATTGGTCTTCCAAATGGACAATGACCCCATGCATACTTCCAAAGTTGTGGCCAAATGGCGTAAGGACAACAAAGTCAAGGTATTGCCGTTGCCATCACAAAGCCTTGACCTCAATCCCATAGAACATTTGTGGGCAGAACTGAAAAAGTGTGTGCGAGCAAGAAGGCCTACAAACCTCATTCAGTTACACCAGCTCTGTCGGAGGAATTGGCCAAAATTCACCCAACTTGTTGTGAGAAGCTTGTGGAAGGCTACCCAAAATAATTGACCCAAGTTAAACAATTTAAAGGCAATGCTACGAAGTACTAATTGAGTGTATGTAAACTTCTGACCCACTGGGAATGTGATGAAAGAAATAAAAGCTGAAATAAATCATTCTCTCTACTATTATTCTGACATTTCACATTCTTAAAATAAAGTGGTGATCCTAACTGACCTAAGACAGGGAATTTTAACTAAGATTAAATGTCAGGAATTGTGAAATACTGAGTTTAAATGTATTTGGCTAAGGTGTATGTATTCCGACTTCAACTGTAGGTGTGGGCCTTTCCAATCATGCGCAATCAATTTAATTTACCACAGGTGGACTCCAATCAAGTTGTAGATACATCTCAAGGTTGATCAATGGAAATAGGATGCACCTGAGCTCAATTTCGAGTCTCATAGCAAAGGGTCTGAATACTTATGTAAGTAAGGTATTTCAGTTTTTATTTTCAATACATTTGCAAAAATGTCTAAAAACCTGTTTTCGCTTTGTCATTGAGGTATCGTGTGTACAGTAGATTGATGAGAAAATTGTTTTGATGAGGAAATTATTTTTTCCACATGACAAAATGTGGAAAAAGTCAAGGAGTCTGAATACTTTCCGAAGGCACTGTTTATCTAATTGAAAATATATGGCAAGACCAGAGAATGGTTGTTTAGCAATAATCAACAACCAAATTTGACAGAGCTTGAAGAATTTTGAAAAGAATAATGGACAAATGTTGCACAATCCAGGTGTTCAAAGCTCTTGGAAATTTACCCAGGAAGACTCATAGCTGTAATCGCTGCCAAAGGTGACTTTCTAACGTGTATTGACTCATGGGGTTAAATACTTATCTAATCAAGATATATTATTGTTTTATTTATTGTTGAAATGTTTCTTCCACTTTGACATGGCATAGTATTTTGTGTAGATTATTCTGACCTCGAGCCTGCCTGCCAGTCTGTTCCTTCTGGACTCTGACCTTGTTATGATCTCTTGCCTGCCCCTGAGATACTAATAAATATCAGAGACTCGAACCATCTGCCTCTCGTGTCTGCATCTGGGTCTCGCCCTGTGCCCTTATAGGGTGTGAATACTTTCTGAAAGCATTGTAAATCATTTTGAAATGCGAGAGCAACTGAACTGCAAATGGATGCACAAAAAAAAACGGCAAAAAATATGATCATAATGCAATTACATAAATCGACTTCATCCTTCCTGTAATTTACCCTATCTTTGGTTTTGCTACCCTGGCCTTTAATTTCACTGCCTTTTTTCCAGTTGCAAGTTATGGGACATTCATTCCTGCAGCATAGCACTCTAAATCCCACTGCTGTTTGCCTCTGAAGCTAAGCAAGATCGGTAGCTGGTAGTGGTGAAAATGTGAAGGGAAAAAAAAATGCAGCAGGTGGTGATTTATTTCACGAGGGGAAAAAAACGTTTTTTTCACGTGATTGGGGATTTTTTTTAATTGGAAAAAATGTACACGTGTCTGAAAACCACTTTTTTCACGTGAGTTTTTTGTTAATTTTTTTTTAGTTGTAAGGGTGGTAACTGGTTTTAGCCAAACTGGTTTTAGCCACTGAAACCTGTCATAGCCAACCGGGTGTAGGTCCTGTAGGACTCTCAGCCCAGTGTGCTACTATTGGGTTAGATTGCCAGATTGAGTTTATGAACACACCTGGATGGCAACGACACAAGAAACATCCACATTAAACCACACAAGATAAAAATTTGGTTACAGTGACATTTTTTCTTCGTGATGAGGAGAAAAACCAAGGTGAAATCAGCCATTACGGTACTTCTTAACAAAGCTAGTATAAAGGTATTTTCTCAACAAAGCATCCTTCACTCATTTGCCAAACATACCCTCGAAAACTGACTATCCTGCCGATCCTTGACTTTGGCGATGTCATTTACAAAAGAGCCTCCAACACTCTACTCAGCAAATTGGATGCAGTCTATCGCAGTGCCATCCGTTTTGTCACCAAAGCCCCATATACTACCCACCACTGCGACATGTATGCTCTCGTTGGCTGACCCTCGCAACATATTCGTCGCCAAACCCACTGGCTCCAGGTCATCTATAAGTCTTTGCTAGGTAAAGCCCCGCCTGATCTCAGCTCACTGGTCACCATAGCAGCACCCACCCGTAGCACGCGCTCAAGCAGGTATATTTCACTGGTCATTCCCAAAGCCAATTCCTCCTTTGGCCACCTTTCCTTCCAGTTCTCTGCTGCCAATGACTGGAACGAACTGCAAAAATCGCTGAAGCTGGAGACTCATATCTCCCTCACTAACTTTAAGCACTAGCTGTCAGAGCAGCTCACAGATCACTGCACTTGTACACAGCCCATCTGTAAATAGCCCATCCAACTACCTCCTCCCCATACGGTTATTTATTTATTTATTTTTGCTCCTTTGCACCCCAGTATCTCTACTTCCACATTCATCTTCTGCACATCTATCACTCCAGTGTTTAATTGCTAAATTGTAATTATTTTGCCACTATGGCCTATTTATTGCCTTACCTCCCTTATCTACTTCTTTTGCACACGCTGTATATAGACTTTTTCTATTGTGTCTATTGTGCTATTGACTGACGACCAGTTTATTCCATGTGTAACTCTGTGTTGTTGTTTGTGTTGCACTGCTTTGATTTATCTTGGCCAGGGCGCAGTTGTAAATGAGAACATGTTCTCAACTAGCCTACCTGGTTAAATAAAGGTGAAATAAAAAAATTATAAAATAAAAAAGGGATCTCTGTTTGCTAGCCAGCTAACTAGCTAGCTACAATATTTCCCTCATGCTGTTCTATCAGGCAATGCGGAAAACTCATTTTGTCTCGTTGGCGAAGTTTGTTCAGACACACATGACTATGCAATTTAGCAGTTTGAACGATGATAAATTGACACTGCAGTTTGTTTGGGATTTTACAGCTAGCTAGCTACTTCACGTGACATGCTTATATTGACTTTGGATATTAATGTGTGTAGTTAACGTGTATTACGTTAGCTAGCTAGTAGTTAGCCAGCTAAACAACCAGTCAGCCTGGCACAGTGGTGATGCCATAGCGACCGTTGGAATTGCAATCAGAGGACTATTTAGTCTGTGGACGTATTACATTGTATTGGTTCACCTATTAAAGTGAAAATGTGCCAAATCTTGTTTTAAATATTTGGTAACCGTTGTATAAAAGTGATATCTCCTAGAAACCATAGTTTATATGATACATTTGGCACAGTTTTCCGGTACTTGATTTCACAGTTTGCCTGCACTCAACTTTATCTCGGGCCTCACAGCACCCATGCCAATATATCCTATAAACCCCGGCTTCTCAAGCATTATCACTTAATTAGCAACCAGAAATGGTGTCTGGTTGTAATCTTACCAGATAATAAGCAAAATATTGCTTTTATCCCATGACATCTTTACCTGATTGTAAAAATAGTTATCTGATTATATTATCATTCTGTATTTATTATCACTTTCATTATTACATGGTATTGCTTTTCTATTATTATTTTCTTTCTCTCTGAATTGTTGGGAAGGGCGCCTAAGTAAGCCTTCCACTGTTAATCGGCACCTGTTGCTTACGAAGCATGTGACAAATGCAATTTGATTTGACAGGACTTCTCAACCAGACAACCAGTCTACAACAAGAAAATGACGTAAGAATTCATGTGACAAATTTCCCTGCTAGGAAACTCTGTGTTGACCGTTGAATGGTGGACATAGTTTCTTACAGACTGCATAGAAAACCGTGAAAGTAATGAGTGCAACAGGGAACATTTCAGTTTGAGGACTCATAGCCAATACTTGCTGTATGAAAAAGTGTGGAGAAACAGGGAACATCTGAATGGAATGAGACTGTCTATTGGATTTACAATTGTATTGATTAATGGGCATCTATGTGCAACATTAGCAAACACACAGTCTGTACATAAACAAACCACACTAACACACACAGATGCCAGCACCATCAGACCAGAGAGGGAGGGGCGGCGGGCATCTATTAGGGAATGACAGCTTCTTTTTGTGACAGACTTGAGTGAGCCAGGACAATGAAGTGTAACACGCTCACGTGGCTCAGAACAATGACTACAAACACACCCAGGAATGGTCATGCATTGTTCCTCATGTCTTCAGGTCAAGTTCAGGTCAGAGGAGACTCTTTGACCGTAACGTCACCACAGGATACTGATCCTGCCACACTCGGGTCATGGGCCCTGTTCAAATGGTTTAGGAATGAATCATTCCTTCCACCCTTCCCTGAATGGCTAGTGGCCATTCTAATGTAGCCTAATGTAGCCTAATGGCTAGATTGGTGAAACCTATGTGATACAGGACCAAACTGTGGTCTGATACATCATGGATTGAAAATAATATGGGAGCCATGTTCCAATCCTTCCTCCATCTGTTTTAACATTGTAATAAATCCATTTAATGTATACCATCACAAATAATTCTATTATTTCAGGTCTTAAGAAATACTCTTACCAAGACAATATATTTAGAAAGAACAGAGCAGCATATTTTTGGTTGAATTATGTTACTAGTCTGTGCTTAGTAGCCTAGGCTATATGGCTGCACCATGCCAATTAAATTCATAGTTCATGTATTCCATTAAATTCTTACCATAAAATATGTGTGTGATAAGGGCAGAGGAATAACAAAATAAAACATAACGGTTAGTGTTCTCATCTGCTGTAATGACCTGGGTGTCGGGGGGGTGCGAAGTCAAACGCAGGAGACAGCAGAGCTTCAATAAGTTGAGTCCTTTTAATCCCCAACAGTCCAACACAAATGTCCAACACGGACGAACTGGGTGAACATACACTACGGTCCAACAACACGAGCAACAATCCCAGTCTACAAATATAATCTCCACTCCCGAAATCCAAAAGGTATACAACGTAACAATCCCGCACAAAGACGCCTACGGGCTGGCTGACAAATAAAGCCATACTAATTACCCACTTAACTGAACACAGGTGTAACAAATAAACACATAAGGAGGGGGGAGGAAAAAGAGTCAGTGGCAGCTAGTAGGCCGGTGACGACGACCGCCGAACGCCACCCGAACGGGAAGGAGAGCCTGCCTCGGTTGAAGTCGTGACAGTACCCCCCCTCTGACGCGCGGCTCCCGCAGCGCGCCGACCCCAGCCTCGAGGTCGACCCGGAGGACGAGGCGCGGGGCGATCCGGATGGAGGCGATGGAAATCCCTTAACATAGATGGATCCAAAATGTCCTCCACCGGTACCCAGCACCTCTCCTCCGGACCGTACCCCTCCCAGTCCACGAGGTACTGCAGGCCCCTCACCCGGCGTCTCGAGTCCAGAATAGCCCGTATCGTGTACGCCGGGGACCCCTCGATGTCCAGAGGGGGAGGAGGGACCTCCGGTACCTCACCGTCCTGCAGGGGACCAGCTACCACCGGCCTGAGGAGAGACACATGAAACGAGGGGTTAAAGCGATAATAGGAAGGGAGTTTTAATCGATAACACACCTCGTTTATTCTCCTCAGGACTTTGAAGGGCCCTACACACTGCGGCCTCAGCTTCCGGCAGGGCAAGCGGAGGGGTAGGTTTCGGGTCGAGAGCCAGACCCTCTCCCCCGGTACAAACACGGGAGCCTCACTGCGGTGGCGGTCAGCGCTCCTCTTCTGCCTCCTAGTAGCTTGTTGAAGGGACTCCTGGACAGACCTCCAGGTCTCTTTAGAGCGCTGCACCCACTCCTCCACCGCAGGAGCCTCGGTCTGGCTCGGATGCCATGGTGCCAGGACCGGCTGGTACCCCAACACACACTGAAAGGGGGACACATTAGTAGAGGAGTGGCGTAGTGAGTTCTGGGCCATCTCGGCCCAGGGAATGTATCTCGCCCACTCCCCTGGCCGGTCCTGGCAATAGGACCGCAGAAACCTACCCACCTCCTGGTTCACTCTCTCCACCTGCCCATTACTCTCGGGGTGAAAACCGGAAGTCAAACTGACCGTGACCCCCAGACGCTCCATGAACGCCCTCCATACTCGGGACGTGAACTGGGGGCCCCGATCAGAAACGATGTCCTCCGGCACCCCGTAGTGCCGGAAGACGTGAGTGAATAAGGCCTCCGCAGTCTGTAGGGCAGTAGGGATACCAGGCAACGGGAGGAGACGACAGGACTTAGAAAACCGATCCACAATTACCAGAACCGTGGTTTTTCCCTTTATTTTTCCCCTCTTCCCAGCATAGGGCACTAGTAGATTCAGGTGCAGCTGGGAACTTTATGGATCGCGGACTCGCCCGAGAGTTGGGCGTTCCGCTTGTGCCGATAGATTCTCCCTTTCCCGTGCACTCCCTAGATAGCCGGCCATTAGGGTCAGGGGTGGTCAGGGAGGCCACAGTTCCCCTGGACATGGTGACGCAGGGGAATCATAGGGAACGTATCAGTCTCTTTATTATTGATTCGCCTGCGTTTCCAGTGGTGCTGGGTACTCCCTGGTTGGCCCGGCACAATCCCAATATTTCGTGGAGACAGGGGGTTCTCCAGGGGTGGTCAGAGGAGTGTTCTGGAAGGTGTCTGGGAGTTTCCATTGGTGCCACGTCGGTGGAGAGTCCAGACCAGGGTTCCACGGTGCGCATTCCCCCCGAGTATGCCGATTTGGCAATCGCTTTCTGTAAAAGGAAAGCGACGAAATTACCACCACATCGACCGGGTAGGGATTGTGCGATAGATCTCCAGGTTAACGCTGCGCTTCCCAAGAGTCACGTGTACCCTTTGTCCCAAGAGGAGACGTTGGCTATGGAGACATATGTCGCGGAGTCTCTGGGACAGGGGTACATTCGGCCCTCCATCTCACCCGTCTCCTCGAGTTTCTTTTTTGTGAAGAAGAAGGAGGGAGGTTTGCGTCCGTGTATTGATTATAGAGGTCTAAATGCCATCACAGTGGGGTTTAGTTACCCACTACCTCTCATCGCTTCGGCGGTGGAATCATTTCACGGAGCGCAGTTCTTTACAAAACTGGACCTCAGGAGCGCGTACAGTCTGGTGCGTATTCGGGAGGGGGACGAGTGGAAAAAAATTGAGACAAACATGTGACCAACAGGGGGTTCTGAGTGAGTTTGGTGCTGACTCACCTGGGGTGATCGAGAAGCGTTCCGCCTGACATCTCGACTCCCAGACAGACCCCCCCAGCACCGATCGCCCGTGTGTCCTCTCCGACCACAGCTGGTGCAGGGGAGGCCTCCTCCTCCGGTACCCCTAGGCGCGGCCCCTCCCAACTCCATTGGGATGGGAGCCGGGGCGCTGGGTGGTGGAACGCACAGGACCCTCTCCGAACGCCCGCGGGCAGCCAGCAGATTGTCCAGTCGGATGGACATGTCGATGAGCTCATCCAAAGAAAGAGCGATGTCCCGACACGCTAGCTCCCTGCGGACGTCCTCCCGGAGACTACACCGGTAGTGGTCAATAAGGGCCCTGTCGTTCCACCCTGATCCCGCGGCCAAGGTCCGGAACTCCAGCGCGAAATCCTGTGCGCTCCTCTTCTCCTGCCTAAGATGAAACAGTCTCTCACCCGCCGCTCGGCCCTCTGGGGGGTGGTCGAACACGGCACGAAAGCGACGGGTAAACTCTGGGTAGTGCTCCTTCGCTGAGTCCGGGCCATTCCAGACTGCGTTGGCCCACTCCAGAGCACGACCCGTTAGGCAGGAGACGAGGACACTCACCCTCTCCGCTCCCGAGGGAGTAGGGCGAACAGTGGCCAGGTATAGCTCCAGCTGGAGTAAAAACCCCTGGCACCCTGCCGCCGCTCCATCATAATCCCTCGGGAGCGTAAGACGGAGCGCGCTGGAGCCGGGGGATGAAGAGTCCTGAGGAAGGGGAGCTGAAGGTGGAGAGAGGAGCCCACTCCTCTCCCATCGCTCCATTCTCTCCATCATCTGGTCCATGGCGGATCCGATTCGATGGAGGACGGTGGTGTGGTGGAGAACCCGTTCCTCCATCGATGGGAGAGGGGGGGCTGCTGCTCCTGCTGACTCCATGAGAGGTGCGGGATTCTGTAATGACCTGGGTGTCGGGGGGGTGCGAAGTCAAACGCAGGAGACAGCAGAGCTTCAATAAGTTGAGTCCTTTTAATCCCCAACAGTCCAACACAAATGTCCAACACGGACGAACTGGGTGAACATACACTACGGTCCAACAACACGAGCAACAATCCCAGTCTACAAATATAATCTCCACTCCCGAAATCCAAAAGGTATACAAAGTAACAATCCCGCACAAAGACGCCTACGGGCTGGCTGACAAATAAAGCCATACTAATTACCCACTTAACTGAACACAGGTGTAACAAATAAACACATAAGGAGGGGGGAGGAAAAAGAGTCAGTGGCAGCTAGTAGGCCGGTGACGACGACCGCCGAACGCCACCCGAACGGGAAGGAGAGCCTGCCTCGGTTGAAGTCGTGACATCTGCGACGCTTGTAATGGCATTTATTCTACGTAAAAGTGATTCTTTGAAACCGAGCCCATCCAAATCAAATTGTATTGGTCACGTACAAATATTTTGTAGATGTTGTCGCGGGTGCAGCGAAATACTTACATTTCTAGCTCTAACAGAGCAGTGATACATAAGACGTTTGTAGCGCCAACAGTGCAAACTAAGAAAAGTATTCATACCACTTTACTTATTTCACATTTTGTTGTGTATACTTTTTTTCCCTCGCATCTACACACAATACCCCATAATGACAAAGTTAAAACATGTTTTTTAAAAATGTTTGCTAATTCATTGAAAGTTAAATAAAGAAATATCTTTCAATTTGCATTCACACCCCTGAGTCAATAGTTTGTAGAAGCACCTTTGGCAGCGACTACAGCTGTGAGTCTTTCTTGGTAAGTCTCCAAGAGCTTTCAATACCTGGATTGTGCAACATTTTCCCATTATTCTTTAAAAAAATATTCAAGCTCTGTCAAATTGGTTGTTGATCATTGTTAGCTTCTTCAGGATCGGTGGGTCTCCTGTTGGAAGGTTGAGCTAACGTAGGCTAATGTGATTAGCATGAGGTTGTAAGTAATAAGAACATTTCCCAGAACATTGACATATCTGATATTGTCAGAAAGCTTAAATTCTTGTTAATTTAACGGCACTTTCCAATTTACAGTAGCTATTACAGCGAAATAATACCATGCTATTGTTTGAGGAGAGTGCACAATTTTGAACATGAAAAGTTATTAATAAACCAATTAGGCACATTTGGGCAGTCTTGATACAACATTTTGAACAGAAATGCAATGGTTCATTGGATCAGTCTGAAACTTTGCACATACACTGCTGCCATTTAGTGGCCAAAATCTAAATTGCAGCTGGGCTGGAATAATACATGATGGCCTTTCTCTTGCTTTTCAAAGATGATGGAACAAAAAAAATACAAAAGAACGGTTGTTTTTTCCTTTGTATTATCTTTTACCAGATCTAATGTGTCATATTCACCTACATTCATTTCCACAAACTTCAAAGTGTTTCCTTTCAAATGGTATCAAGAATATGCATATCCTTGCTACAGGTCCTGAGCTACAGGCAGTTAGATTTGGGTATGTCATTTTAGGCGAAAATTGAAAAAAAGGGTCCGATACTTAAAACCTGTTTGGGCTGCAAGCCCGAGGTCGGTACACTTATGACAACATCCAGCTCAATTGCAGGGCGCGAAATTCAAAATCTATTTTTTTTTTTTATATTTAACTTTCACACATTAACAAGTCCAATACAGCATTTGAAAGATAAACATCTTGTGAATCCAGCCAACGTGTCCGATTATTAAAATGTTTTACAAAGAAAACACCACGTATATTTATGTTAGTTCACCACCAAATACAAAAGAGGACAGACATTTTTTACAGCACAGGTAGCATGCACAAAGCCAACCTAACTAACCAAGATCCAACCAAACAAACCTAGAAACGACTTCCTCAGATCACAGTCCTATAACGTTACACAATAAATCTATGTTTTGTTCGAAAAATGTGCATATTTGAGCTATAAATCAGTTTTACATTGATGCTACCATCATAGCTACAGTCAGAAATAGCACGGGAGTAGCCAGAGTAAATACAGACACCAACGTCAACTACCTAATTACTCATCATAAAACATTTCAGAAAAATATATGGTGTATAGCAAAATGAAAGACAAAGATCTTGTGAATACTGACAATATTTCCGATTTTTTTAAGTGTTTTACAGCGAAAACACAATATATCGTTATATTAGCTTACTGCAATAGCTAACACACAACAGCATTGATTCCAAGTAATCGGTAGCGATAGCACAGTTCGACAGATATATGAAATAGCATCCCAAATGGGTCCTTATCTTTGTTGATCTTCCATCAGAATGTTGTACAAGGGGTCCATTGTCCAGAACTGTCTTTGTTTGGATCCAGAACGAACTATTTCCCTCTTGAATTAGCAAGCACACTGGCCGTGCGGCGCTAACCTCTCCTTCTTGAAAAAATTCTTCCAACGCATCACGTCTAAAGTCCTGAATAAATTTCAATAATATAATTAAACTATATTGAAAAAACATACTTTAGGATGATTTTGTGACATGTATCAAGTAAAATCGAAGCCGGAGATCATATTCACCAATAACGACGGTTTTCCAGGAGGCAATTCAAGGTCCAACTTCGCGCCTTCGAAACAAAAAATAATGGCGGACCTCTCACTCAAAGATGATGTATTCAATCCCTGAACGAGATATTCAAGTCATTTCTGCTCTCACTTCCGCTTGACACCCAGGGGAAGGTGTATGACGTGTTTCTATAGTCCCAAGTGACATGCCCTTTTATAGACAAGCTCTTGAAAAAAGACCTCGCTTTTGGAAATCTCACTTCCGGATAGGAAATGGGCTGCAGAAAGAGTTCTGGTTCACTTAGAGAAATAATTCAAACGGTTTAAGAAACTAGAGAGTGTTTTCTATCCAATAGTAATAATAATATGCATATTGTACGAGCAAGAATTGAGTAGGAGGCCGTTTGAAATGGCCACCTCTTTCCAGGTTACTCAATGCTGCCCCTTCAGCCATAACATGTTAAGAGGTTTAATGTATCTTTACTTTTATTCAAGTATGAAAATTGGATACTTTTTCCACCACTGATTAAGTGGAGGAGACATGTTCAAGATCTTTAAGACTTGAGACAGTTGACACATGGATTGTGTACATGTGCCATTCAGAGGGTGAATGCCCAAGACAAAATATTTGAGTGCCTTTGAACAGGGTGTGACAGTAGGTGCCAGTCGCACTGGTTTGTGTCAAGAACTGAGCTACTGCTGGGTTTTTCACGCTCAACAGTTTCCCATGTGTATCAAGAATGGTCCACCACACAAAGGACATCCAGCCAAAGACATACACTATAAAGACACTCCTCTCTTCACGATACTGTAGGGGGTAATACTCAGCTGTAGAGCCTTTGACTGCAGATCAGGAGGTCCCTGGCTCAAATCCTGGGTTCTCCTTGAAATCAAGTACATGATGTGCTTCTGAGTGGCGCAGCAATCTAAGGCACTGCATCTCAGTGCTAAAGGCATCATTTCAGACCCTGGTTCGATTCCAGGCTTTATCTCAAGTGGATGTGATTGGGAGTCCCATAGGGCGGCGCACAATTGGCCCAGCATCGTCTGGGTTAGGGTTTGGCCGGGGTAGGCCGTCATTGTAAATAAGAATATGTTCATAACTGACTTGCATGATTAAATAAAATACTGTGCAGCACCTTATCCTAACCCAAATCCTGCCCCTTACCTGAAACTGGGTTACACCATCAACTCTTGTACCGCAAAACACCAGTCTCAACGTCAACAGTAAAGAGGCGGCTCCGGGATGCTGGCCTTCTAGGCAGAGTTGCAAAGAAAAAGACATATCTCAGACTGGCCAATAAAAAAAAATGTAAGATGGGAAAAAGAACACAGACACTGGAGAGAGGGACTCTGCCTAGAAGGCCAGCATCCCAGAGTCGCCTCTTCAACTGTTGACATTGAGACTAGTGTTTTGCGGGTACTTTTTAATGAAGCTGCCAGTTGAGGACTTGTGAGGCGTCTGTTTCTCAAACTAGACACTCTAATGTACTTGTCCTCTTGCTCAGTTGTGCACCGGGGCCTCCCACACCTCTTTATATTCTGGTTAGAGCCAGTTTGTGCTGTTCTGTGAAGGGAGTAGAACACAGCGTTATACTTCAGTTTCTTGGAAATTTCTCGCATGGAAATGCCTTCATTTCTCAGAACAAGAATAGAGTGATGAGTTTCAGAAGAAAGGTATTTGTTTCTGGCCATTTTGAGCCTGTAATCGAACCCACAAATGCTGATGCTCCAGATACTCAACTCGTCTAAAGAATGCCAGTTTTATTGCTTCTTTAATCAGAACAACAGTATTCAGCTATGCTAACATAATTGCATGAGGGTTTTCAATGATCAATTAGCCTTTTAAAATGATAAACTTGAATTAGCTAACACAACGTGCCATTGGAACACAGGAGTGATGGTTGCTGATAATGGGCCTCTGTACGCCTCTGTAGATATTCCATAAAAATCAGCTGTCTCCAGCTATAATAGTCATTTACAACATTAACAATGTCTACATTGTATTTCTGATCAATTTGATGTTATTTTAATGGACAAAAAAATGTGATTTGCTTTCAAAAACAAAGGCATTTCTATGTGACCCCAAACTTTTGAACGGTAGTGTATGTAAATAAGGTATTCCTGTTTTAAATTTTTTATAAATTAGCAAACATGTCTGATAAACAGTTTTTTTCTGGGGGTATTGTGTGTAGATTGCTGATATTTTTTTTGTATTTAATACAACGTAACGTAACAAAATGTGGTAAAGGTCAAGGGGTCTGAATACTTTCCCAAAGGCACTGTAAGTCCCATGTATTGTTATTAAGAATGGTCCACCATCCAAAGGACATCCAGCCAACTTTACACAACTGCAGGAAGCTTTTGACACCTTGTAGAATCCATGCCACGACGAATTGAGGCTGTTCTGAGGGCAACTCAATATTTATATTTCCTAATGTTTCGTATGCTCAGTGTATATTTCAAAGGCATAAACCAGATGTAGCAAACATTTAGGATTTGTTCTAACCATGAATTAGATTGTTGTACCTGTTTATCTGGTCTGTGTTTAGTCAAGATAGATTTGAAAGAACTCACTGGGTGTGGGGCCAGAGACAGCAGGAGTTCAAACTGTAGAACCCAGTTCCTACATTTGAATATAAAAATGGCTTTTATCAAACAGAACTATACTACATTTTATCTCTGGGACCCTCAGGATGACAAATCAGAGCAAGATTACTGAATGTAAGTACATTATTTACCTTCAGAGGTGAATGTATCAAGCCAGTTGCCGTGATAAACGTTTTTTGTTGTTGTGCACTTTCCTCAAACAATAGCATGGTATTTTTCCACGGTAATAGCTACTGTAAATTGGACAGTGCAGTTATATTAACAAGAATTGAAGCTTTCTGCCCATATGTCATGGAGCGCATGACACTGAAACGAGTTATTGGTTGAAGAAAGACTCTTTATTGTATCTCTTCAAGGCAAAGTCAAGAATCCTGAAACCAAAGAGAATGTTGGATTGAGTAGTGCATTCCGTTTGCCAACAATGCTTTGACATAAGGCGCCAAAGTCGAGTTATTGTTGTGCACGCCAGTTATTAAAACAATGTAACTTGTTAACAATGTTTCTGCCGTGTATAAATCTGCCGATTTTAAACGTACATGGTCTAGCAATGTGAAAAATATGATTAGAATAACGATCAAAGTGTTGATGGAGTGTCACCTACCTCTGTGTTTGTCTGAAGCGCCACGCTGATCCTTCTTTAACCTGTTGGGGATGGGGGCGCTGTTTAGACTATTTATGCTAATGTGGCTAATTTTTTAAACGGCTTCCCACAAAATCCTTGATCGTACAATATGCATATTATTATTATTATTGGATAGAAAACAGTCTATAGTTTCTATAGGAGTTGAAATTTTGTCTCTAAGTGGAACAGAGCCCATTCTACAGCAATTTCCCTGACATGGAGTCAGATTTGAGAAATGTTGGCCACTTTTCTGAAGTCAGTTAAAAGGGCACTGTCGTTGCTATGACTATACGGACACTTCTTACGTCTTCCCCTGGATGCCTTTACGTGATGACGATTCCAACGGGCTCGATTGCGCGTTCACAGGCCCTACAAATGAAAAAACTCTGAAGCTAGTCATTCTTTGGGAGCTGCGTAACGCGCGTGGAAGACACCGACCCTCTCCTGTTCCAAGCGTTAGTTTAGCCTGTTATATTTCTCCGGTCATCTTTTCACTCGTTATAGGAGTTAAAAACATCATAAGGTAGTTAATTTAAAGCGTTTTATAGCAATTTATATCCGTTTAGTGCGATTTTGGGACATTTATTTTTGCAACGATGTGAAAAGTTGGGCATGCTTTTCAGTTCATCCCGAACTCAGTTGACATTTCCACATGGCAAGAGGACAGCTTTCCACCAAAAGACGATTTCTCCCAAGAAAGGATCCTTTGCCCAAGATACTGATGGAAGAACAGCTCAAGGTAGGACATTTTTATTATGATAAATCGTGTTTCTGTCGAAACATTTTAGTGGCTTAGGACGCCATGTTTTTTGACGTAGCTTCGCTTGGCGCAAACTGTATTGAAAAGTAAGGATGAATTAAAAAATGTAATAACGCAATTGTATTAAGAATTAAATTGTCTATCAATCCCTGTCCACCCTATATTTTTTAGTCACGTTTATGAGTATTTATGTATAAGAGTAGATCACTGTCTAAGTGGCGCAAGGACATTTTCTGACCAGCTGAGCTACATTTCACATTGTCTAACCATGATTTTGGTGGCTAAATATAAACATTTTCGATCAAACTGTATATGCATGTTGTAATGTGATGTTACAGGAGTGTCATCGGAAGAATTCTGAGAAGGTTAGTGAAAAAATTAATATCTTTTGGCGATGTTGACTTTTATCGCTCACTTTGGCTAGAATCAATGCTGGGCTGCTAATTGCTATGTGCTAAGCTAATATAACGATTTATTGTGTTTTCGCTGTAAGACACTTAGAAAATCTGAAATATTGTCTGTATTCACAGGATCTGTGTCTTTCGATTCGTGTATGCTGTGTATTTTTACGAAATGTTTGATGATTAGTAGTTAGGTAAACACGTTGCTCATTGTAATTATTCTAGTCCATTTGTGATGGTGGGTGCAATTGTAAACTATGCCATATACCTGAAATATGCACTTTTTTCTAACAAAACCTATCCCATACCATAAATATGTTATCAGACTGTCATCTAATGAGTTTTTTTGTTGGTTAGGGGCTATAAATATCTTAGTTTAGCCGAATTGGTGATGGCTACTGGTGTTGGTGGACAAATAAAAGATGGTGGATTATGCTAATGTGTTTTTAGGTAATAGATGTACATCTTTACATATTGTGTCTTCCCTGTAAAACATTTTAAAAATCGGAAATGTTGACTGGATTCATAAGATCTGTGTCTTTCATTAGCTGTATTGGACTTTAATGTGTGAAAGTTAAATATTTAAAAAAAATATTTTTTTTGAATTTCGCGGCACTGGTTTTTCAGTGGGGGGGGGGGGGTGTGCCGCTAGCGCCACGCTGATCCTAGACAGGTTAAATGCCAGTGTGCATTTCGCATGAGGCAAATTGGTCTACGAGTCATCGAGGAACATTTATTGGTTGACGGGAATAACCAAAGTGATGAAATTATCGCAAGGGTGAATTACTTCATGAATGTGTATTGTGTGACTTAAAGTAGAAGTTATGGCACAAGTTATTTAAGTCTGTGTGTTTCTGTAAACTGTGTGTTTATGTAAAACCGCTTTTTATGATGTTATGTCCATGGGAAATTATGCATTTTTGGTAGAAATGTGTTTTGGGGCTATCGTGATGGAACATTCCTAGCTGTAGGGAGTTCCTGGAAAGAGTACTTAGGTGCTCAGTTGGGTTTTGCCTGGGGGAGAGCAGGCTGGGTAGGTAACAGGTTGGCTAAAGTAGAGTTATACCTGGGGGAGAGCAGGCTGGGCAGGTAACAGGTTAGCTAGAGTAGAGTTATACCTGAGTTTTGTTATAGGCAAAGAGATGTTGTCGGAATAGCTTATACTGAGAATATGTTTTTCATTTATTCAAGTCAACGTCCTGTTTCTTGTTTTATGTACAAAGTTTATTGGCCAATTAGTCCTACACCTGTTAGTATTGTAAATAAAAGCCTCTAAGAGAGGTGAGCACCGTAATATCCTGTCTGTCTCCTCGCTGTCCGATTCGGTTACCGCTTCGGTTACTGCTTCACACCATTATAAGACATGTCTATGTCCTGAAAAGTTGGCTGTTACTTACAACGTCATTCTAGTCACATTAGCGCACGTTAGCAACAACCGTCCCGGTTTAGGGAGACCGACCCTGCGGGATCCTTAAGAGGTTTTTAATTGGATCATGATTGGAACTAGAGAGAAGTCAAAGTGGATTATTAGTTCAACATTGATTTACAAACAAATTTAACAGCCATCTGGCAATACAAATAATTAAATAGCTTGCCTTTAAAACAGGACAAATTCCGTAACACGTCATTTTAAGTTGATTGAAACTTTCCTAAATATGTCTACGTGGCGGTGTTTAAACAGGCAGCCCAATTCTGATCTTTTGCACAAATTATCTGATCTGAATTGGGCTGACTTTCCAAACACAGCCATTGATTCGGAACAATGTTCTGGCCAACTCAAAATGGGAATTTTGTGCAACACTTTTCCCAAAAAGTTGGGTGAACACAAAAAGGCTGTGGAACTATTTACGAAACATGTCTGATCTGGACCACTTCAAATTGTTTTACAGTTTGAAATATTAAAGGGTTCAACTTCTCTTGCTATAACAGAGTAGAAACTAGTATCCATTGTCTCAACATTCCCCACATTTTCCTATTTGCTTGAGTTAAAATAAAGCGAAAAGACAATCTTTAAAAGCCAGAAATAGAACGACAAGTGCAGACGGTGGCAAGTGGTGACATAGCATCTTATTTTGACAGTTGCCTTGTTTAATGTGGAAATGATTAAAGGGGAGGACAAAGAATGATTTCAAATGTTACCCATTAAAGTTAACCACCAAATTACATGGGATTTTATAGGTCATAAATAAGAAAATGTTCCCGGTGGTTTTGCCCTCTCTCAGCCACTGTTTAACCTCCATTGTTAGCCTCCCTGTAGGGGGGTGGGGTGTGTGTGTTTGGGGGTGGGGGGACATAGCTACTGTGTAGGTCAGAGGGAGTAAAGGTCGTAGGGTTTAGATGTTCTGTGTACAGTAGATGCCAAGCGACCAAAAGGAGTCATTACAGACACAGTCACAAATGCACAAACACACATGCGCCGGCATACGTATATGCAGTACACATCCTCCCTCTCTCTCTTTCTTTCTTTCTCTCTCTCTCTCTCTCTCTGCGCCATTTGGTTGCTATTTACTACCAACCAGCCTTACAACAAATTGTTCCCCTCCTTCCTCCCCTCCCTTCCTCCACCACCTCTCCTCGTCTTTTCTCCCTTTTTTTTGCGATCTTTATTTTAGCGTTTTTTTGTGTGTGTTTTTTTTTCTTCTTCAGCCACTCCTTTCATCTCTCCCTCTGTCTGGCCTCATATCATTTTTCTGTAAGTGGACCCAAATGCTTTCCCTGGCACTTGCCAGCAGCAACTTCCAGTAGGTCTGATACACAGAACGAATATGTGAAAAAGGACAAATAAATACAAAGTGTAAATAACTGCTTGGCTGGCTGGGGCCTAACAACTTCTGTCTGTAATTAGCAGGCTGCTGCCAGCTGTGTGTGTGTTTGTGTGTGCGCGTGCGTGTGTGTTGTGTGGTGGACATGACCGAGAGGCTCCTTAGTGACAGGAAAACATAGCTTTTCCATGTTTGCTGTATTAATCAGAACAGTGGACCCCCACACACACACACCTTTGAAGGATGAACAACCCGCTATGGTCATCCAGCTCAACACCAGGTCTCTTTGAATCACTGACGTCTGATTCAGTGTTCATTTTGTCAACAGAAACAGTGCCGAAAATATTAGTCAAACACCTATTTTTTGGATGCAATTGATGAGACGATAACTGACTAAAAAGACCCAGAATTGTTTTAATTTTCATTTCGGTTGAAGATATCAAGACGAGACTAAATTACAAGTAAAATCTTACTAATAAGCAGACTGGACAAGGACTGTGACGGTCAAGGAATTTTGGATGACGGTAATTGGCCAGCCAAATTTCCGTGGTCACTCTTTGAGTTGGTTGTGCTAGTAATGTTTTTAATTGGTCTCATCAGTGCGAGCTGACCATTCATTACATGGTCAGCTCACTAGAAGGTTCAAAATGTCAAAAATGTTTGCGGCGAAAATCATGATTTGGCCAAACAGTAATATGCATTAACTTCATGATTCCTGTAATGAAAGTGTCTGCCCTGGGCCTGTTTCACTGGGGCCTGTTGCTGTGATGAGTGAACCACTTACCATGTGCTCCGGGAGAGAGAAAAAAGTTTTCTGACATTTCAAAATCCAATTGCGGGAAACACATAGCTTTGGAAGCAACTACTGTTGTTCTTAGTCTTGTGTGGGTACACTTTTTCCGCAGGGGCCTGCTGCTGTGATGAGCGAGCCACTTGATGTGTGCTCTGAGAGAGAAAAAAAGGCTTCTAACACTGTCACTTCCTGTTGAACACGGAACGAGGGAGAGCTCGATTAGTTGTTTTGGAAAGTTTGTTGTTTTGAAAGTGTGTTGGAAAGTTTTTTAGTAGCTAGCCAACTTTTTAGTTTGGATCCTGTGAGGCAGTTGGCGTAAGTTCCTTGGACTGCTACTCTCTGTCCAGTGATCCTGCCGACCAAGGCCGGGTCTGAGGAGCTATTTGGCGTAGCAGCTAGCCTAGCTGATAGCTAGCTGCCTAGCAAGCTAGCAGGGTTTCTTGAGGGCTTAAACGCAGCCCGCGAGGCAGTAAGCAATTGTTGCTGGGACTGTGGATTGTCCCGGGTTTGTTGCGGTCTAGATCCCTGCTGTTTGTTGTTTTCAATCTTCCCTGTGACCTGCCCTGTCTGGAACTGCGAGGAGTAACAGCGTAACCTACGCTGCTAGGTACAAAGACAAAGACCAAAGCCGGGGGGAGTACCGTTGAGGACAGTGGTGTCTCTCTATCACAGGTGAAGGATCTTTTAAACAAACAAAAACAGTTCTACAAGCAGTTGTTACAACAACAAGAAAATAGCTTCAAGTGTTTTGTCTAAATACTGGTGGATATAACTAATAAAAGAATGGACAACCTGACCCGAGAGGTCCAGGACCCGAAGAAAAGTTTGCAGCTCGATGGGTTGAAACAGGAGAACGGCAAGATGACAGCAATCTGCAATCTCTGAGAGAGGACGTCAGTTCTGTGTATGAATCCCTGATAACAACTACTGATGAATCAGACTCTCGAGGGACAATCAAGATGGAACAACATAGTTGTGGATGTAATTGCAGAATCTCCACATGAGACCTGGATGGAGTAGGAGGACAAAGTGAGGGAAATGATCTTTGAGAAATTGAAGATGGACCACAGGAAGATTGAGATGGCGCTGGAAAACCCACTGCCGGCCCAGGTGACAGGTCCAGCCCGATAGTGGTTAAGTTGCTGAGGTTCAAGGACAAGGTAGCTGTTCTGGAAAGAGCCAAGAACTTGAGAGGAACATATATCTTCCTCAACGAGGACTATCCTGAAGCTGTGCGCCAGAAGAGGAAAGAACTTATCTTAGCCATTTAAGCTGACAGAGCACGTGGGGACATGGCTTACCTCCGCTATGACAAGCTCATTGTCCACCCTGCTTCCCAGAAGCCTGGAAGGGATGAAAGAGCCAAGCCATGGGTTTGTAGGTTCAACCCCGCAGCACAGACATACACCAATTGTTTAATGGACTGCTGAATGTATTTTTTTTGTTATCTTGTTTTGTTTGCTCTTTTCCATATTATGTCTATCTCTGATAAACTACCCAAGAAAGGGCTGAAAATAGCCCATGTTAATATATGTCAGTGTAGGCTCCTCAGAGGAGGAAGGGGAGGAGCATCCTCAGTGAATTTCATAAAAATGGTAAAACATTGAAAATGTTATCCTTTATGGATTAAACTATACTAAATATATTCACGTCACCAAATAATTGATTAAAACACACTGCTTTGCAATGAAGGTCTACTGTAGCTTCAACAGCACTCTGTAGGGTAGCACAATGGTGTAGCCAGATGGCTAGCTTCCATCCTCCTCTGGGTACATTGACTTCAGTACAAAACCTAGGAGGCTCTTGGTTTTCAGCCCCTTCCATAGACTTACACAGTAATTATGACAACTTCCGGAGGACGTCCTCCAACCTATCAGAGCTCTAGCAGCATGAACTGACATGTTGTCTACCCAATCACAGGATCAGGCAATGAATCTAGTACTGAAAGCATAAGCTAGAGCTAGCTAAAATGTGGTGAGTAGTTGACTCAAAGAGAGAGAAAGACAATAGTCAAGACAATAGTAATTTCTTCAACAATGAAGGAGAAGCAAGGGAGAGAGCGAGAGAGAGATTTTGTCTTTTTTCACTTTCAGTTTCACTTACTTAGCTAGCAAATGCAGCTGGCTAGTTCAGTTACTCAAACACCTGGCTCAAACAGAGGGATGTTATGTTAGTTATCTGGCTATGACTATCCAACACAACACTGGAACTCTTTCAAGTCAAGTCAATTAATTGCCAACGGGGCCCGCCGGTGTAACTGACTGTACACTGTAACGTTACATGATTGTAGCGGATTTACTAACGCATTAGTTCTATTAGCTATGTTGACTAAGATGTTACTTTAGCTAATATGGGGATAACGATGTAGGCTGTGTATAGCGGTTTGGCTTGGAAAGTGTTTTTTCTCCTGGTCACATACAGCTGATGTGTTGTTCATTGAAGTCCACAACAAATGAAGGGAAAGGTGCAAGGAGGAGTGTGCCTAGTGTGACATGGTGAGGTTGGACCCAGGTGCAGAGAAGAGATCAGACGAGGAATCAGTGTTTAAGGATAAATATAATACTTTACTGAGAAATAGTTACGGAGGGATCAAAGAAACACTGGGAAAACAACAAACAGTAAGTCTCAAAAACTCACGCAGGAGACAAACGCAAACAGCACACAATTCAAGCTTCAGCAAAGGACAACGGAAAACACCTCTTTTGACAGGGAAATCATAATCAATCAATCAATTTTATTTTATATAGCCCTTCGTACATCAGATAATATCTCGAAGTGCTGTACAGAAACCCAGCCTAAAACCCCAAACAGCTAGAATGCAGGTGTAGAAGCACGGTGGCTAGGAAAAACTCCCTAGAAAGGCCAAAACCTAGGAAGAAACCTAGAGAGGAACCAGGCTATGAGGGGTGGCCAGTCCTCTTCTGGCTGTGCCGGGTGGAGATTATAACAGAACTATGCCAAGATGTTCAAAAATGTTCATAAGTGACAAGCATGGTCAAATAATAATCATGAATAATTTTCAGTTGGCTTTTCATAGCTGATCATTAAGAGTTGAAAAACAACAGGTCTGGGACAGGTGGCGGTTCCATAACCGCAGGCAGAACAGCTGAAACTGGAATAGCAGCAAGGCCAGGCGGACTGGGGACAGCAAGGAGTCACCACGGGCGGCAGTCCCGACGCATGGTCCTAGGGCCCAGGTCCTCCGAGAGAAAGAAAGAGAGAAGGAGAAAATTAGAGAGAGCCAAGATTTTCAAAATGTTCATAAATGACAAGCATGGTCAAATAATAATCAGGAATAAATCTCAGTTGGCTTTTCATAGCCGATAATAAGTACATAGGACACACCTGAGTGTTGTTAATGTCTTTAGGATGGTGTCTGCCGCCCTCTGGTGACAGGTGGAACCATGACAGTACCCCCCCCCCCCCCCTCCCTTCTAGGAGCGGGCGGCCACCACGTAGTTGGTTGAAGTCTCGGAACAAGTCCCGGATTCAGGATGTCACGGGCATGCACTCATGCCCGCTCCTCAGGACCGTAGCTCTCCCTGTCCACCAGGTACTGCGGGGTGCCTCGGACCCGACGAGCCTCCACCAGACGCCGGACAGTGTAGACCGGGCGACCATCGACAAGTTGTTGGAGCGGAGGTGCAGGTGTGGCGGAAGAGAAGGGACTGGTCCTTATCAGCTTAACCTGTCTAGGATCAGCGTGGCGCTAGCGGCACACCCCCCCCCCCCCCCCCACTGAAAAACCAGTGCCGCGAAATTCAAAAAAAATATTTTTTTAAAATATTTAACTTTCACACATTAAAACCTGTTGGGGATGGGGGCGCTGTTTAGACTACTTATGCTAATTTGGCTAATTTTTTAAACGGCTTCCCACAAAATCCTTGATCGTACAATATGCATATTATTATTATTATTGGATAGAAAACAGTCTATAGTTTCTATAGGAGTTGAAATTTTGTCTCTAAGTGGAACAGAGCCCATTCTACAGCAATTTCCCTGACATGGAGTCAGATTTGAGAAATGTTGGCCACTCTTCTGAAGTCATTTAAAAGGGCACTGTCGTTGCTATGACTATACGGACACTTCTTACGTCTTCCCCTGGATGCCTTTACGTGATGACGATTCCAACGGGGTCGATTGCTCGTTCACAGGCCCTACAAATGAAAAAAACCTTTAGCTAGCAAGTCTTTTCTTGCTGCGTAACGCGCGTGGAAGACACCGACCCTCTCCTGTTCCAAGCGTTAGTTTAGCCTGTTATATTTCTCCGGTCATCTTTTCACTCGTTTTAGGAGTTAAAAACATCATAAGGTAGTTAATTTAAGGCGTTTTATAGCAATTTATATCCGTTTAGTGCGATTTTGGGACATTTATTTTTGCAACGATGTGAAAAGTTGGGCACGCTTTTCAGTTCATCCCGAACGCAGTTGACATTTCCACATGGCAAGAGGACAGCTTTCCACCAAAAGACGATTTCTCCCAAGAAAGGATCCTTTGCCCAAGATACTGATGGAAGAACAGCTCAAGGTAGGACATTTTTATTATGATAAATCGTGTTTCTGTCGAAACATTTTAGTGGCTTAGGACGCCATGTTTTTTGACGTAGCTTCGCTTGGCGCAAACTGTATTGAAAAGTAAGGATAAATTAAAAAATGTAATAACGCAATTGTATTAAGAATTAAATTGTCTATCAATCCCTGTCCACCCTATATTTTTTAGTCACGTTTATGAGTATTTATGTATAAGAGTAGATCACTGTCTAAGTGGCGCAAGGACATTTTCTGACCAGCTGAGCTACATTTCACATTGTCTAACCATGATTTTGGTGGCTAAATATAAACATTTTCGATCAAACTCTATATGGATTGTGTAATATGATGTTACAGGAGTGTCATCTGAAGAATTCTGAGAAGGTTAGTGAAAAAATTAATATATTTTTGGCGATGTTGACGTTATCGCCCACTTTGGCTAGAATCAATGCTGGGCTGCTATGTGCTATGTGCTATGCTAATATAACGATTTATTGTGTTTTCGCTGTAAGACACTTAGAAAATCTGAAATATTGTCTGTATTCACAGGATCTGTGTCTTTCGATTCGTGTATGCTGTGTATTTTTACGAAATGTTTGATGATTAGTAGTTAGGTAAACACGTTGCTCATTGTAATTATTCTAGTCCATTTGTGATGGTGGGTGCAATTGTAAACTATGCCATCTACCTGAAATATGCACTTTTTTCTAACAAAACCTATCCCATACCATAAATATGTTATCAGACTGTCATCTAATGAGTTTTTTTGTTGGTTAGGGGCTATAAATATCTTAGTTTAGCCGAATTGGTGATGGCTACTGGTGTTGGTGGACAAATAAAAGATGGTGGATTATGCTAATGTGTTTTTAGGTAATAGATGTACATCTTTACATATTGTGTCTTCCCTGTAAAACATTTTAAAAATCGGAAATGTTGACTGGATTCACAAGATCTGTGTCTTTCAGACTAAAAAATATAGGGTGGACAGGGATTGATAGACAATTTAATTCTTAATACAATTGCGTTATTACATTTTTTAATTTATCCTTACTTTTCAATACAGTTTGCGCCAAGCGAAGCTACGTCAAAAAACATGGCGTCCTAAGCCACTAAAATGTTTCGACAGAAACACGATTTATCATAATAAAAATGTCCTACCTTGAGCTGTTCTTCCATCAGTATCTTGGGCAAAGGATCCTTTCTTGGGAGAAATCGTCTTTTGGTGGAAAGCTGTCCTCTTGCCATGTGGAAATGTCAACTGCGTTCGGGATGAACTGAAAAGCGTGCCCAACTTTTCACATCGTTGCAAAAATAAATGTCCCAAATCGCACTAAACGGATATAAATTGCTATAAAACGCTTTAAATTAACTACTTTATGATGTTTGTAACTCCTATAACGAGTGAAAAGATGACCGGAGAAATATAACAGGCTAAACTAACGCTTGGAACAGGAGAGGGTCGGTGTCTTCCACGCGCGTTACGCAGCAAGAAAAGACTTGCTAGCTAAAGGTTTTTTCATTTGTAGGGCCTGTGAACGCGCAATCGACCCCGTTGGAATCGTCATCACGTAAAGGCATCCAGGGGAAGACGTAAGAAGTGTCCGTATAGTCATAGCAACGACAGTGCCCTTTTAACTGACTTCAGAAAAGTGGCCAACATTTCTCAAATCTGACTCCATGTCAGGGAAATTGCTGTAGAATGGGCTCTGTTCCACTTAGAGACAAAATTTCAACTCCTATAGAAAATATAGACTGTTTTCTATCCAATAATAATAATAATATGCATATTGTACGATCAAGGATTTTGTGGGAAGCCGTTTAAAAAATTAGCCAAATTAGCATAAATAGTCTAAACAGCGCCCCCATCCCCAACAGGTTAACTCAGACGCAGTTGTCAGGTCATCACATCTGTCAGTGCTGCTGTGAACCGCATCACAAGAGACATGCCAAGTATAGAGAGATGTATATTTCAATCATTATATGATTGATGCAATTTCACTAGCTAGGCTAGCTATTCTAAAATCTCAATTAACGATATCCAATATTTTCCCACCAGAGATGTTTCCATTAAAACGGACTTTTTGTGGATAAAAGGCTGTCGTTGATAACTTAGTGAACCTACAGTGGTTGCTCAGCTAAAAGTTTTGAGATTATGCTGCCGGATTTAGAGGTCATTTGTGGGTTTAGTATGCTGCCCTGTGTCACTGCTTCATTGCTCCAGACCAGCGCAATGGGGAGTTAGAGGACATATTATGCTTTTGGGTCCCAAGGAGCTAATGTGTCTCTAACTGACAACGAATGGGTGACATAAATCAAATACAAACTGTTAATTGGGCACGACTTCAAAATTGAATTTCAATGAACTGAATGATGAGGATGAAGAAGGTGATTCAGAAAAGACAAAACAAATAATACAACAAATATTGCGGTTAAACTCAAATATGCTAATTGAATTTAAAAAAAACTATATTAGCTGTACTAGATTTTCCATTGCTCCAGAAAGCCTCAATCTGCTCACTTAAAAGAATAGAGATCCTGGTCGTGGTGCTACAGTATGTTGTTACAGCATAATCAAAGTGAGGACAACCGGCGATCTGCTGTATACTTACCCCACCCCAAACTCCACCCGAAAAAATGCATGGTTGCCAAGAAAGCTGTTAGTTTTTCTAGATTCTTAAAATGTGTTGCAGTATTTGTGTGTTGGAGTCACTTAAATCTTAATTGATCTACCGTTTCTATCATAGGCCACTGCAATCTATCGGGGCTCAGGGCAGTACCATTCTGCTCATCTGATGAAGGTGCATATGGATCAGATTCAAACTTTGAAGACCGAGATCAACTCATTTGTTGTAACTTTAACCTGTTGGGGATGGGGGCGCTGTTTAGACTATTTATGCTAATGTGGCTAATTTTTTAAACGGCTTCCCACAAAATCCTTGATCGTACAATATGCATATTATTATTATTATTGGATAGAAAACAGTCTATAGTTTCTATAGGAGTTGAAATTTTGTCTCTAAGTGGAACAGAGCCCATTCTACAGCAATTTCCCTGACATGGAGTCAGATTTGAGAAACGTTGGCCACTTTTCTGAAGTCATTTAAACGGGCACTGTCGTTGCTATGACTATACGGACACTTCTTACGTCTTCCCCTGGATGCCTTTACGTGATGACGATTCCAACGGGCTCGATTGCTCGTTCACAGGCACTACAAATGAAAAAAACCTTTAGCTAGCAAGTCTTTTCTTGCTGCGTAACGCGCGTGGAAGACACCGACCCTCTCCTGTTCCAAGCATTAGTTTAGCCTGTTATATTTCTCCGGTCATCTTTTCACTCGTTATAGGAGTTACAAACATCACAAAGTAGTTAATTTAAAGCGTTTTATAGCAATTTATATCCGTTTAGTGCGATTTTGGGACATTTATTTTTGCAACGATGTGAAAAGTTGGGAACGCTTTTCAGTTCATCCCGAACGTAGTTGACATTTCCACATGGCAAGAGGACAGCTTTCCACCAAAAGACGATTTCTCCCAAGAAAGGATCATTTGCCCAAGATACTGATGGAAGAACAGCTCAAGGTAGGACATTTTTATTATGATAAATCGTGTTTCTGTCGAAACATTTTAGTGGCTTAGGACGCCATGTTTTTTGACGTAGCTTCGCTTGGCGCAAACTGTATTGAAAAGTAAGGATAAATTAAAAAATGTAATAACGCAATTGTATTAAGAATTAAATTGTCTATCAATCCCTGTCCACCCTATATTTTTTAGTCACGTTTATGAGTATTTATGTATAAGAGTAGATCACTGTCTAAGTGGCGCAAGGACGTTTTCTTTACCAGCTTGTCTACATTTCACATTGTCTAACCATGATTTTGGTGGCTAAATATAAACATTTTCGATCAAACTGTATATGCATGTTGTAATGTGATGTTACAGGAGTGTCATCGGAAGAATTCTGAGAAGGTTAGTGAAAAAATTAATATCTTTTGGCGATGTTGACTTTTATCGCTCACTTTGGCTAGAATCAATGCTGGGCTGCTATGTGCTATGTGCTACGCTAATATAACGATTTATTGTGTTTTCGCTGTAAGACACTTAGAAAATCTGAAATATTGTCTGTATTCACAGGATCTGTGTCTTTCGATTCGTGTATGCTGTGTATTTTTACGAAATGTTTGATGATTAGTAGTTAGGTAAACACGTTGCTCATTGTAATTATTCTAGTCCATTTGTGATGGTGGGTGCAATTGTAAACTATGCCATATACCTGAAATATGCACTTTTTTCTAACAAAACCTATCCCATACCATAAATATGTTATCAGACTGTCATCTAATGAGTTTTTTTGTTGGTTAGGGGCTATAAATATCTTAGTTTAGCCGAATTGGTGATGGCTACTGGTGTTGGTGGACAAATAAAAGATGGTGGAATATGCTAATGTGTTTTTAGGTAATAGATGTACATCTTTACATATTGTGTCTTCCCTGTAAAACATTTTAAAAATCGGAAATGTTGACTGGATTCATAAGATCTGTGTCTTTCATTAGCTGTATTGGACTTTAATGTGTGAAAGTTAAATATTTAAAAAAAATATTTTTTTTGAATTTCGCGGCACTGGTTTTTCAGTGGGGGGGGGGGGGGTGTGCCGCTAGCGCCACGCTGATCCTAGACAGGTTAATGGTTTTCAGAGTTAATGTTTAAGTTAATTCACGAGCTCTATCTAAAGATATTTGTAATTGTATTAGAATTTGTGTGTTGGAGATTGAGAGAACTACATACATATTTTGTACTGGTTAGTATTGAATTAGGCTTTTGACTGCAAGTTCCAGAATGCCTTGCGACAGGAAGTAGAGAGAACTTGCATGTTAAGTGCAATTGACAGGTGATTATTCTGACTCCTTTGCGCTAGCAACTCATTATTCATTGTTCTGTAGAATCTAAAGTTTGTAAATGTAATGTGAACAAGTATTATTACTAAAAGAAGCTTTCATATCAAACCCGACGTCCCGAGTCATTACTTTGAAGATAGTTAATCTAAAATCATTGAAGGCAGACCAGCAGAAAGGGAAACATTATCTGAGGGCAGAGATACGGGCGACAGCTGATGCATTGGTCCAGAGCCAGGCGGTATTGGCAGAGAGTCATTCGTCATTGGTAGAGAGTCAGCCAGCATTGGCGGACAGTCAGGCGGAGAATGACGCGTTGAAGAGGGCGCGGAACGAGATGGAGTCACAATTTTATGCCAGGCACACCTGTGAGCTCTGGAACTCCACCTCCGACAAGCGGAGTCAACATTCGTGGCGGGTTCGTCAGGTCGTTGGTTCACCCTTACATATCCATTCCTCTTCTGTCAACAGAACTTGACCAACTGCTCACCAGGCACAGCAAGCGCCGTCCGGACCGTTATGCTGTTCTACTCTTCGAAGGATGTGTAACCGAAGAGAGCTACCACGAGTGGACACAGAATACCAACTGGGATGGATCCCAAGGGAAATGTGGCTTACCAGTGAACCTCTGGGTGTTCATCATTAACTTGTTATGGATAGGGGGCAGCATTTTCACGTTTGGATGAAAAGCGTGCCCAGAGTAAACTGCCTGCTACTCAGTCCCAGTTGCTAATATATGCATATTATTAGTAGATTTGGATAGAAAACACTCAGACGTTTCTAAAACTGTTTGAATGATGTCTGTGAGTAAAACAGAACTCATATGGCAGGCAAAAACCTGAGAAAAAATCCAACCAGGAAGTGGGAAATCTGAGGTTGGTCGTTTTTCAACTCATTCCCTATTGAAGATACAGTGGGAAATGGGTCATGTTGCACTACCCAAGGCTTCCACTAGATGTCAACAGTCTTTAGAACCTCCTTTGATGCTTCTACTGTGAAGTGGGGCCGAATGAGTGGGGAATGAGTCAGAGGGCTGCCAGAATGCCTTGAGCTCATGACGCTCGTTCACGAGAGAGCAAGCTCTGTTCCATTGCTTTTCTGAAGACAAAGGAATTCTCCGGTTGGAACATTATTGAAGATTTATGTTAAAGACATCCTAAAGATTGATTCTATACTTCATTTGACTTGTTTCTACGAACTGTAATATGAATTTTCATCTGAACTTTTGCCTGGACCTGCCCGCGCGTTGTGTTTAGATTGTGTACTGAATGCGCGAACAACAAGGAGGAATTTGGACATAAATGATGGACTTTATGGAACAAATCAAACATTTATTGTAGAACTGGGATTCCTGGGAGTGCATTCTGATGAAGATCATCAAAGGTAAGTGAATATTTATAATGCTATTTCTGACTTATGTTGACTCCAACATGGCGGATATCTTCTTGGGTTGCGTTGGTCTTTCTGAGCGCCGTACTCAGATTATTGTATGGTTTGCTTTTTCCGTAATAAAAATAAAAAAATCTGACACAGCAGTTGCATTAAGGAGAAGCAAATCTTTAAATCTGTGAATACCACTTGTATCTTTTATCAATGTTTATTATGAGTATTTCTGTAAATTGATGTGGCTCTGTGCAAATTCGCAGGATGTTTTGGAGGCAAAGCCAAATGTAAACTGAGGTTTTTGGATATAAATATGAATTGTTCGAACAAAACATACATGTATAGTGTAACATGTTGTCCCGGGAGTGTCATCTGATGAAGAATATCAAAGGTTAGTGATTCATTTTATCAATATTTATTTTTGTGACTCCTCTCTTTGGTTGGAAAATCGCTGTATGCTTTCTGTGACTATTGCGGTCTAAGACACTGCATCTCAGTGCAAACTGCGTTGCTACAGATGCTGGTTCTAGACCCGTGCCAGCTGCGACCGGGAGACCCATGAGGCGACGGTGGGCTTTTGGTTTCTCTCCCTCTAAAAACAGAAATAAATCATTCTAAATAACAAACTGGCTTTATTTACAAATTAGTAAGTATGTCTCACCCCATGTGCATGAATGGCCTTTTTCTCCCCCACTTTAGGTTATTTGAAAATGGAATAATCTCAAAAATGTCGCTATTTTTAAACAAAGCAATTAGTATTATTATTATTATTATTAATTAATTTAGAATGATATATTTGTATTTATTTATTTATTTAACTAGGCAAGTCAGATAAGAACAAATTCTTATTTACAATGACGGCCTACCAAAAGGCAAAAGACTTCCTGAGGGGACGGGGACCTGGGATTAAAAATAAAAAATAAATACAATACAAATATAGGACAAAACACACATCACAACAAGAGAGACAACACAACACTACATAAAGAGAGACCTAAGACAACAACATAGCAAGGCAGCAACACATGACAACACAGCATGGTAGCAACACAACATAACAACAACATGGTAGCAACACAACATGGAAAGCAGCATTTGATATATGGTGTGTTTACCTGAGACAATGTGAAGAACAACATGTTAGGCCCAGGACTAGATAAAGTGTACTTTTACCTGGAGATCTTCCTTTGTACTGTAGGCTACTACTTTCACCACTTATTTACTACACTACCTTAATCATTCAGTGTAGCACATACTTAAAGAGATGGGTGGGGCTAAGGCTTAAGAGGGGGTGAGTGATGCTGAATGGAAGTACTCAGAAAAGAGCTCTCGAGTAAGTGTGAAAAACTTACAAGGATATTTTCTGGTACACATTTACAAGGTGGAATATTAAGTTGATCACACATTTAGAATAAGCATAACTTTCCCATGTTTCCCCCAACTGCAGGGTATGATATAAGATTTTGAAGCGGTGAGTCTCTGTACTTTGATAAAATGTACAAAAAGACAATATTGGAAATGGTACAAAGGACTCAATTGGGAAATGTTGTTGCATATGTCTGCTGCAGAGACAAGAGAGAGCATGAGACAATGAGTTTTGTTCAGTCATAGAAATAAAATTGTTGGAAACATGTTGGCTAACGTACAACAACAAAAAGAAGAAGATGGAGGACAAGCTATAGGATTAAAAATAGTGTTTTGTGTTTTGAGCTGGTACAGCCGACTAGCGCTGGCGAACGCCATCAAGCAAAAACATTTTAACAAACCGATACTTGGAGTCAAAGTATTGATATAATATTGTCCAAAATAATATTGTGATATTTAACTATATAGATTTTTCCATCATCACTATTGCCTACTAGCTATACTAATGTCCAGAGGGTAAGAGCAAACACATCAATGTCTTCCCGCAGTAAAGTAAGCACACTGTTAACTCAAGAGAGGATGCTAATCAGTTCATCTCTGAAACCTCGCCAGAACAAAATAATACAGCTAGTTAAGGTAGCTACAAGTGAAGTAGTACTTGAAGTAGGCTGCCCACCCTTCACCCACAGACAAAAACAAAGGTGAATATATTGACAAAAGTCACCTTGGCCGAAGGAGATTTACACTGTTATCAAAACGTCACGCCAGAGTAAGTCTACATGAAAAACGGCCCTTATTTGAAGTGGTTCTACAATCCCCTATGGGAAAAATAAATGGTGGAAAAACGATTGGAACCATTTCCCTGTTTGACTGCTGCGTTTTATTTGTATTATGAGTCATACGATGGTACTCTATTGATCAACAAAATTCAGAAAATTCTGGAGCCTTATTTTAATAGTGAAGGATAACAACAATACCCTATTGTACCCACAATTCATGACAATCACTGGATTAGGTTGTATGTAAAAATGTATTGATTCATGCATTCCTGCTTGGACATGTAAGATTAATTATCCTACCATCTCAATCATCTATTACTCAGTCTAAAGCACTGTGAATTCATTTATAAGGTGAAGTAGTATAAGGTAGTATAAGGTGACCAAGTCATGGGCTGGTGCCACCAACTGAAAATGTTAGTGGCACCAGTGCCACCAGGGGAAAATGTTAGTCTGGAGCCCTGTCAAGGGGTGCGTTTTTAATCTGCTGCAAAGTAATGTGTTCTTTTGCCAATTTGGCTTTTGGGAAGAGAGTCATGCGATAGGATGTTATGCAGAAAACTACAGTGAGTACCAAAATAATTCAGACAGTGACACATATTTAGTTTTTTTCAAATGATTTTGGGATTTGAAATTATACAATGACTACGAGTTTAACGGCGGCAGGTAGCCTAGTGGTTTGGGCACTAGATAAAAGTAGGTTGTTCTGCCCCTGAGCAAGGCAATGAACCCACTGTTCCCTGGGCCCTGAAGATGTGGATGTTGATTATGGCAGCCCCCTGGCACCTCTCTGATTCAGAGGGGTTGGGTTAACGGCTCCCGAGTGACTCAGCGGTCTAAGGCACTGCATCTCAGTGCTAGAGGCGTCACAACAGACACGCTGGTTTGAATTCAGGCTGCATCACAACCGGTCTTGATTGGGAGTCCCATAGGGTGGCACACAACTGGCCCAGCGTCGTCCAGGTTTGGCCGGTGTAGGTCGTCATTGTAAATAAGAATTTGTTCTTAACTGACTTGCCTAGATCTTCCCAGGGTAACACCACGATCCTGGTCATTGTGGTCCTATCGTCTCCTCCCTTTGCTCGGTCTCCCTACGGCCCTACAAACTGCGGAGGCCCTGTTTACACACGTCTTCCGGCACTACGGGGTGCCTGAGGATATAGTGTCTGATCGGGGTCCCCAGTTCAGTCTGGAAGGCGTTCACGGAACGTCTGTGGGTCTCAGTCAGCCTTACCTCAGGTTTTCACCCCAAGAGTAACGGGCAGGTGGAGAGAGTTAACCAGGATGTGGGTAGGTTTCTGAGGTCTTATTGCCACGACCGGCTGGGGGAGTGGGCGGCGTTTGTGCCCTGGGCAGAGATGGCCCAGAACTCCTCCGCTACTCCTCCACTAACCTTTCTCCCTTCCAGTGTGTTTTGGGGTATCAGCTGGTTCTGGCTCCTTGTCATCAGAGTCAGACCGAGGCTCCTGTGGAGGACAACTGGTTCCGGCGCGCGGAAGAAACATGGGACGCCACATGTCCACCTTCAGCACGCCGTACTGCGCCAGAAAGTTGGCGCAGACCGTCACCGCAGTCTGGCTCTCGACCCGAAACCTGCCCCTCAGCTTGCCCTGTCGGAAGCTGGGTGAGCGGTTTGTGGGGCCATTTAATGTCCTGAGGAGAGTAAACCAGGTATGTTAAAGGTTACAGCTTCCCCCTGATTACCGCATTAACCCCTCGTGCCAAGTGTCTCTCCTCAGGCCGGTTGTGGCTGACCCACTCCAGGAGTCTGAGGTGCGGGAGGTTCCTCCACCCCCTCTGGACATCGAGGGGGCCCCGGCGTACTCCGTTCGTTCCATACTGGATTCGAGACGGTCGACGTCACCGGCTTTCTAGCCATCACTCATCCATTTATCATTTTCCATTGGTTTTGTCTTATCTTCCTTCACACCTGGTTCCATTCCCATCAATTACATGTTGTGTATTTAACCCTCTGTTTCCCCTCATGTCCTTGTCGGAGATTGTTTGATTGTATAGGATTGTGTATGTATTATATTGGTGTGTGACTGGTTTTGTACCCACTTTTGTTATTTTGTACATTTTGGAGTTTTATCAGGATTTATTAAACAACTCCGTTTTTATCAAGTTCGTTCTCCTGCACCTGGCACCTGATTACAACACCTGTCTATATAAGGTCCAACAGTTGAAAGTGCATGTCAGAGCAAAAACCAAGCCATGAGGTGAAGGAATTGTCCATAGAGGTACGAGTCAGCATTGTGTCAAGGCACAGATCTGGGGAAGGGTACCAAAACATTTCTGAGCAAAAAAACTGAGCAATCTGGGGAGAAGGGCCTTGGTCAGGGAGGTGACTAAGAACCCAATGGTCACTGTGACAGAGCTCTAGAGTTCCTCTGTGGAAATGGGAGAACCTTCCAGAAGGACAACCATCTCTGCAGCACTCCACCAATCAGGCCTTTAGGGTAGAGTGGCCAGACGGAAGCCACTCCTCAGTGAAAGACACATAAAAGCCCGCTTGGAGTTTGCCAGAAGGCACCTAAAGACTCTCAGACCATGAGAAACAACATTCTCTGATCTGATGAAACCAAGATTGAACTCTTTGGCCTGAATCACAAGCGTCACATTTGGAGTTAACGTGGCACCATCCCTACGGTAAAGAATGGTAGTGGCAGCATCATGCTGGCGGGATGTTTTTCGGCGGCAGTGACTGGGAAACTAGTCAGGATCGAGGGAAAGATGTACGGAGCAAAGTATAGAGAGATCCTTGATGAAAACCTGCTCCAGAGCACTCAGGACCTCTGACTGGGGTGAAGGTTCACCTTCCAACAGGACAATGACCCTAAGCACACAGCCAAGACAACGCAGGAGGGGCTTCGGGACAAGTCACTGAATGTCCTTGAATGGCCCAGCCAGAGCACGGACTTGAACCCGATTGAAAACATCTCTGGAGAGACCTGAAAATTCAACCTGACAGAGCTTGAGATGTTCTGTAGAGAAGAATGGGAGAAACTCCCCAAATACAGGTGTGCCAAGCTTGTAGCGTCAAACCCAAGAAGACTTGATGCTGTAATCGCTGCCACAGGTGCTTCAACAAAGTACTGAGTAAAGAGTCTGAATAGTTACATAAATGTGATATCAGCTTTTTTATTTTATTTGATAAATTAGCAAATATATCTAAACATCTGTTCTTGTTTTGTCATTATAGGGTATTGTGTGTAGATTGATGAAGGAAAACAATATTTTTTATAATAAATAAAGCTGTGTTATAACAGAATGTGAAATAAAAGTGTGTGTGTGGGTGGAGGATGTGTCATTGTGAACAACCAAGGCTTTTCCAGCATCTGTGGATGTCATCATTTGAAATTATGGGGCAACCCCTGTTTTCCCTTAGATATTTAAGTGTGTGTGTGCGTGTGTGTTCCCTTGTGTGTGTATGTCTGTGTATGCTATATTGTATGCTGGAGCGGTCATTGTGTCTGAGATAAATGATTCAGTCCAACCGACATCTGGATTCTTCCCTATGTCCCAGCTGAGTTTAGAACAGAGCTGATTAACATACACAGAGGTTGACCAGACCAACAGTCTATAAACACACCAGAGAACTAAAAACAAAGACACATGCATGGAAGATCATTTCAAAGAGTCCACATCCCAGTCATCCCAGTCCCAGTCAACCCAAACATGGTTTATATGTGGATCAAGGAGTCCCTTGTCACCCTCAGTCATCTGGCTTGACGTCAAAGGGATATTACACTCCAGAATCAAAGTTTGTCAGATGTTTTCAGACCTCATAATTGGTCTTCTGTTGAGTTAAATCTATGTGCCTGGTCATCTGTTTAGTAGGTTGGGCAATAATTTATAGATTTTCGTAAATCATATTTTTCTTTCAGTTGGGGTTGAGGCATGTAGCTGGATGTAGGTGGACTTATCTTGACGTTAGACTACTTTTGAGGGCTGAAAACATCTGGCTAACTTTTACTTTGGAGTCTATGTCCCTTTTACAGTGAAGGGTTAAGATGCACATGGCCATGCTTTATTCATTACTGGTGCAGGGAGTTATGTATACATTAATATCCCGTTAAGCTCATGAAGGGAAAAACACATTCCATTGCTCTTCATGAGTGATTAAATAGGCTACCTCTCGCACATATCTTGATCATGACTCACCATCACCTACACTTCATAAAGCTACAATATGTAAACGTTTTGGGCGAACCGACCAAATTCACATAGAAATGTGCATTAATGTGCATTATGCAAGTCTAAGAAGATGTTGATCTGTTTTATGTGCGCTTTTCTATGCTTCCCGTTCTTGAGTTTAGTTTTTGAGTCTTTTACTTTTGGTGTTGTACCCCAACAGCTGAAAGTACACTATTTTTGGGTTTGAAAAATATATTTCACAGGGGTTAAGATGGTACAATGATTCTCAACACTGTACTTGCTTGTATTTTCACAACTATTAACATTTTAGCATACAGGAAGTGGCGGAGCTATTTCCGCGTCGTACATCTTTAAAGCAGGAGGCTAGGTGTCACCCTTTGAACCAAATTAACAAACTATTTAACAAATAAATCATACTGTAACGCATGATGACAATGCAATGGTCCTTGCTGGTCTCAAACCTGGGTCTCCCAGCCTGTAGGCAAGCTGGCTAACTACTGCTCTGATAGGGTTGACCCACTTGGGGGAGATCAAAACAAGCCCATAGGCAAGGGTCATAACAATATCCCATCCGTTTCATAGAAGTCCCTCATGTGAACAGGCCTTTCAATTGGCTTTGTGGGCAGGTCCAGCGAACTTCAACCCAACGCTGTTCTACCAAGATATCCAAATCTCTTACCAAGCCTGCTAGGTATTTGGTTAAAGGCACTATAGTACTTTCTGATTGCAGGATATGACTTTGTCTCTCTTTCTCCTCTCTCTATGTGTGTTGCTCTGCCTGTCTCTCCGTCTCCACACCACAGTGGCAGACGCAGCCGTTTCCCCCAGCTCTGGGGAAAGTCTGTCACAAGCCCAGGCACATGGGAGCTCTGGAGGAGATGTGAAAAACAGCAGTATTTTGCCCATTTGTGGCTGTTTGCATGCTGGGAACAATGCTGCTCTTCATGGGGGTGGTTGTATCTAGTCCCAGCCACAGCCAAGAATGGTTGTCGTGTTGTGATGGCTATGGCATTTCTGTGTGTGGATTGTGTGTGTTTGGCCATTCATGATTTCTTCCCACCCTATTCTCTAGGTCTTCATTCTCCCCTCAGAACAAAACGGATGATGAGACAGATTGAGGAGGGGGAGAGAGGAGAGAAATTAGGGAGAGGTGGGACAGGGAGAGAGGGGAGAGAGGCAAGGGTAAAACAGAGAGAGAGAGGAGGGAGAGAGGGGAGAGAGAAAGTGAGTGAGAAAGTGAGGGGAGCGAGGCAGGAAAGAGAGTGGGGAACAGCCCTTATCACCTCCTGATACAGTGTGTACTTTATGGGAACAGGTCAGTCCTCTTTTCTATCCCTCCAAATCCTCCTCTGAATAACTTACCATACATAGAGGTTTCTAACTGACTTACTCATCAAACATTTTCATTACAAGGGGCTCTGATTGGGTTAGAATGAGGTGTTCTTTACATTACATTTTATCAGTGTGATCTGGGAGGACTAGAGTGGTGTGCAGGGGAGTCTAGCTAGCAGGGTACTGAGCTGTACAGATAAGTATTCACAGGAATCATGCAAAGGGGAATAAAAACAAAAATGTTATACATTATATTTTGTGTTTCTTCCAGTGCCACAATTCAACAATGGACCAAGTTATGAGGAAAAAGTTACGATTTTTGAAAGCACTCTTTTAGTTGTCAGTAATGAGTCATTCATTCAAACCATTCAAAAGTATAACACACCATACCATTGTGATTTAGATCTGAACGTTGTAGTTCTATGCATTGACCCTTTAGGTCACTCTTTATATTACGTTCAACTTATAAAAGCTTCACAAAGCTTTCTTAATGCTTTCATAGGCCCACCATCAATGTGTTACAAAGCATCTATAACTGTATGCCATGCTTTATAAAGAGTTCATAAATGTGGTGTAACTGTATGGCATAATCCCTGATGTCAAATGTGACATACTGTAGCCAACTATTGTCAAATATGATATAAACGTGTGCTTTATAAAGGGTGACATGTTGTGCTGAAGGATGGCACACGCCATAATGTGAAGTCACATTATAATTTCCAGACACTTCCGCCCAAACGCGTGGAAGGTCTGGTAGACCAACGCATCAAACTTGGCCTTCGTTAGCCAATACAGAGAGCTGGGAGAAGCATTCCTCATTGGCATAATCTACCAACCAATCATCTCCCACAACACCTTCCCCCACGTGTCGTGTGCACCTCTCTCGTACAGGTCCGACGTCATGGCTATGAAGAGATTGTATTGTTAACTCGTATTGGGATAGTTTTCCCCACAGGCACGACACGCGTAGACCACAGATTTTAAGGGTGTCATTTTTCTTCTTCTCATGAAGCCATTAGCTAGCTAGCTATGTCCTTTGTTAATTAGCTAGCTAGCTATGTCCTTCGTTAATTAGCTATCTGGAAGGTAGGGCTTGTTGTTATTTTCTTCTTTCAGCCCAGAGTTAATGGTTTTCACTAGATAGCCCAGCCACAAAATCAAAATTGGCTAAATCGTAAAGAGTCCTGGGAAATTGTGGAAATGGGCAGAGTTTAGCCATAATTATGACTTTGTGGCTGTGTTAGTGATGACCAGGGGAATGTTTTTGCTAGTGAAGGACATAGCCTGATGACAAATACTTTACTCAGTTAGGTCCCATAGAGTTATATGGTGACTCCCGCTAAGGCCAACTTTGAATGGTTGATATCCCGGGCTTATTTGCGCAATAGCGGAAAATGTATATAAGAACATTTAACGTAAGGAAATTGAATGACAGATTTACCCACTTCCCCGCTGAAAGATAAGCCACAGAAGGTTGCCACCATTTTAACAATTTGTAATCAAGTCACGGTCTCCAGCACTGGAACAGAAGAGGACTACCTGGTGCCGTAGTCTCAGGTTGGACTATCCCAAATCATCTTGGCCCTGACACACACACACAAACACAAGCTTTGCAGTTCTAACCCGTCTAAATACCTCTCACACCCTACATTAACCTGTGGATCATGAGATAACCTTCGTAAGTCAGAGGAACGTTTATAACCTATTTATTGACAAGAGTACCTTCGGTCACCATAACACATTCATAAAGACTCTGTCACATGACGCCGTACTTACTTTAAAGTCAGAACCATTTGGTCTTTCGTAACGCATACAGAAATGCCTTCCATCATATGACACTGTAGTACTGTCACGTTCTGACCCTAGTTCTTTTGTTATTTCTTTGTTTTCGTGTGGTCAGGGCGTGAGTTGGGTGGGTTATCTATGTTCGTTTGTCTATGTTGTTTTTTTCGTTTGGCCTGGTATGATTCTCAATCAGAGGCAGGTGTCGTTAGTTGTCTCTGATTGAGAATCATACTTAGGTAGCCTTTTTCCACCTGGGTTTCGTGGGTGGTTATTTCCTGTTAAGTGTTTTTGTGTTTCACCTTTCAGGACTGTTCGTTTGTCGGTTTATTGTTTTGTTTCAGTGTTCAGTTTTATTATTAAAACATTATGGTTTTGTAAATGTAAATTATGGACACTTACCACTCTGCATCTTGGTCCTCTTCATCTCCTCCAGACGACGAACGTTACAAGTACTTACTATGAGGTCAGACACCTTTGGTCATTCATAACACATACATAAAGGCTTAAAACTTCTTGTCAATATGGGGGCGCTGTTTCCACTTTGGAAAAAATCGTGCCTAATTTAAACGGCCTCGTACTCTTTTCTAGATCATACAATATGCATATTATTATTACTATTGGATAGAAAACACTCAAGTTTCTAAAACTGTTTGAATTATATCTGTGAGTGAAACAGAACTCTTTTGGTAGCAAACTTCCAGACAGGAAGTGAAAAATCTGAAAACGATGCTCTGTTCCAGGGCCTGCCTATCCAATTGCCTAATATTTATGGGTTTGCATGCACTGCATACGCCTTCCACTAGACTGGAGGGCAGCTCATGACTGGAGGGCAGCTCATGACTGGAAGGCAGCTCATGACTGGAGGGCAGCTCATGACTGGCGGGCTGCTCTGGCAGCTCCTGACTGGATGGCGGCTCTGGCAGCTCCCGACTGGATGGCGGCTCTGGCAGCTCCCGGCTGACTGGCGGCTCTGGCAGCTCCCGGCTGACTGGCGGCTCTGGCAGCTCCCGGCTGACTGGCGGCTCTGGCAGCTCCCGGCTGACTGGCGGCTCTGGCAGCTCCCGGCTGACTGGCGGCTCTGGCAGCTCCCGGCTGACTGGCGGCTCTGGCAGCTCCCGACTGGCGGGCGGCTCTGGCAGCTCCCGACTGGCGGGCGGCTCTGGCAGCTCCCGACTGGCGGGCGGCTCTGGCAGCTCCCGACTGGCGGGCGGCTCTGGCAACTCCCGACTGGCGGGCGGCTCTGGCGGCTCCCGACGGCGGGCGGCTCTGGCGGCTCCTGACTGGCGGCGGCTCTGGCGGCTACTGACTAACGGACTGCTCTAGCGGCTCCTGACTGGCGGCTCTTATGGCTCGGGACAGACGGGCGGCTCTGACGGCTCGGGACAGACGGGCGGCTCAGACGGCGCTGGGCAGGCGGGCAGCTCAGATGGCGCTGGGCAGGCGGACAGCTCAGATGGCGCTGTGCAGGCAGGCAGCTCAGATGGCGCTGTGCAGGCAGGCAGCTCAGATGGCGCTGGGCAGGCGGACAGCTCAGGCGGCGCTGGGCAGACGGGCAGCGCAGGCGGCGTTGGGCAGACGGGCAGTGCAGGCGGCATTGAGTAGACGGCCGACTCTGACCTGCTGAGGCGCATAGTAGGCCTGGTGCGTGGTACCGGCACTGGTGGTACCAGGCTGAGGGCACGTACCTCAGGGCGAGTGCGGGGAGAAGGAACAGTGCGTACAGGGCTCTGGAGACGTACAGGAGGCTTGATGCGTGGTTTTGGCACTGGTGGTACTGGGCTGGGAACACTCACCACTGGGCGAGTGCGAGGGGCTGCCACAGGAGAGCTGGTGCGTGGCGCTGCCACAGGAGAGCTGGTGCGCTGAGCTGGCACAGAACGTGCAGGGCTAGGGAGGTGCACAGGAGGCCTGGTGTGTGGTACTGGCACAGTCTTCGCTAGCACGCACCTCAGGACTAGTATGGAGAGCTGACTCAGGTGACATCAAATCACACACACGCTCCTTCACGCGGGTGCTTTATGCTCCACACCAGCAAATCCCTAATTTCTCTCTCCTCCAATTTCCCCATTAATTCATCCACAGTCTCAGCTTCACTCCCCTTACTCACCTCCAAGTCCACCTTGACTGGCTCTGGTTCCATCTTTGGCTCCTCACAGTACGCACAGGGAGCTGGCTCAAGTCTCCTACTTGACCCAGCTACACTCCCCGAGAGCCCCCCCCTTAATACATTTTTGTGGTTGCCAGCCGCTCTGCCGTGCTAGCTCCTCATACCGGCGCCTCTCTGCTTTCGCTGCCTCCAGCTCTGCCTTGGGGCGGTGATATTCCCCTGGTTGTGCCCAGGGTCCTCTGCCGTCTAATATTTCCTCCCAATTTCAATATTCCTGCGATCGCTGCTGCTGCCTTGTATCACGCTGCTTGGTCCGGTTTTGGTGGGTGATTCTGTCACGATCGTCGTATTGAGAAAGAGAGGAGGACCAAGGCGCAGCGTGACAGCAATACATCTTCTCTTTATTGAGAAGACGAAATGAAAACGAACAACACTTACACACTAAACAAAACAACAAACCGACGAACGTGAAGCTATACAAACAAATAGTGCTGACACTAAACACTACACATAGACAATCACCCACAACCTACCTAATGACTATGGCTGCCTAAATATGGCTCCCAATCAGAGACAACGATAGACAGCTGTCTCTAATTGAGAACCAATCCAGGCAACCATGGACATACAAACACCTAGACTGAACACTGCCCCATAAACATACGATCCTAGACATACAAAAACACATACATCCCCCATGTCACACCCTGACCTAACTAAAATACTAAAGAAAACAAAGATAACTAAGGCCAGGGTGTGATATGTATCTAGGGGGATTAGTTGAGCCTGCTAGCTAGCTAAATAGCTACATTTCCTATTGGTATAGCTATGCTGCTAACATTAGCTAGCTATGTAACATTAGCTGGCTAGCAAGTTCTGTGAAGGCACTGACATTTTTTAAATAATGATTGAGGTAGCTATGTAATATAACTCAATGCTTAACTACTACAAACAAATTTAAATTACGATAAATAAAGTTTAACTTACAATTTTTTCGCTGTCCAATGCCACAACAAGTAGGAATATGATTTCCGAATTCCATCACATGTGCGCTTACTGCGCTACAGAAACACAGCTAACCAAACAACAGTGAATCCGTTAAAGGGAAACTACTCAAACAATATTTTCCCAGACCTTAAAAGTGGTCCCCTGATGCAGTTTAAACATTGTTGTGAACACAGAAAAATCTATGTTTTTGTTTTTCTATAAAAAAAGTGTGAAAAAACTGGGAGAAATCCAATCCTGGAAAAACAAAACCGAGAAAACTGAATAAAAAGATTTTTAAAAGGCCCTACTAACAGATTTTAAAAGACCCTACTTCCGTTTTTTGCTATGCATGACTGCAATTTAGAGCACGTGTCATCCTGCAGCACTGCATTTTGGGGAATGTTGAAATCAAGTCCAATATTGGCTATGCGCTCAAGATGGAAAGAGGTTTGACTATTCTAGAAATGTTTTAGAGTAGTATAATATAATATATGCCATTCAGCAGACACTTTTATCCAAAGTCACTTACAGTTAAGTGTGCATGCATCGAACCCACTAAGCTGGCATTGCAATGCTCTACCAAGGTGAATAACAAGGTTATAAATGCTTTGTGAAGCCTCAATTGAATATGATTGATTAAGCCTTTATTAAGCGGTGCTTCTGCCACCCTTTATGAAGCACAGGTTTATGTCATATTTGACATAGTGGGTTATGTCACATTTATGCCACACAGTTATCCCATATGTATGAACCCTTTAAAGACCATGCCATAAGGTTATAGATGATTTGACACATGTATACAGTGTTTATGAAGGTTTTTAAGCCTTTATAAGCTGCGGGTCATTTAAAGTGGGACCAAATTTGCATGTAGCCTAGCCTAAGTTAAACATTTAAAAGTTCCATTCATTAAATTTACATGGCAACATATGTATGAAATATATATCTACCACAGCATACTGTAAAAATGTATTTCAACCCCTTAAATTTAAATATAGAAACATATACACTATATGTATAATCAAAAGTATGTGGACACCCCTTCAAATTAGTAGATTTGGCTATTTCAGCCACAACCGTTGCTGACAGGTGTATAAAATAAAGCACACAGCCATGCAATCTTCATAGACAAACAGTGGTCTTACTGTAGAGCTCAGTGACTTTCAACATGGCACCGTCATAGGATGCCACCTTTTCCAACAAGTCAGTTTGTCAAATTTCCACCCTGCTAGAGCTGCCCCGGTCAACTGTAAGTGCTGGTACTGTGAAGAGGAAATGTCTAGGAGTAACAACGGCTCAGCCGCGAAGTGGTAGGCCACACAAGCTCACAGAACAGGGCCGCCGGGTGTTGAAGTGCATAGCGCGTAAAAGTCGTCCGTCCTCTGTTGCAACCACTCACTACTGAGTTCCAAACTGCCTCTGGAATTAACGTCAGCACAATAACTGTTTGTTGGGAGCTTCATGAAATGGGTTTCCATGGCCTAGCAGCCACACGCAAGCCTTAGATATCAAGCAATGGCTGGAGTGGTGTAAATTTTCGAGCAGTGGAATCGCGTTCTCTGGAGGGATGAATCACATTTCATCCTCTGGCAGTCCGATGGACGAATCTGGGTTTGGCGGATGCCAGGAGAACGCTACCTGCCCAAATGCATAGTGCCAACTGTAAAGTCTGTCAAGGCTCAGGAGAGGACCCAGATGCAGACAGTATCGGGGAAAAAAGTTATTACATGGGGGCAGGCAAACCACAGGTCAAGGACAGGCAGAGGTCTGTAATTCAGAGCAGAGTCCGGAAGGTACAGAACGTAGACATGCTCAGGGTCAGAGCAGGCAGAGGTCAGTAATCCAGGGTGGTGTGACAAGGTACGGAACGACAGGCAGGCTCGGGGTCAGGACAGGCAGGATGGTCAAAACTGGGAAAACTAGAAAACAGGAACTAGAGAAAGACAGAAGCACGGGAAAACCGCTGGTAGGCTTGACGAAACAAAACGAACTGGCAACAGACGAACAGAGAACAGTATAAATAGTATAAATACACTGGGGACAATGGGGAAGATGGGTGACACCTGGAGGGGGTTGAAGACAAGCACAAAGACATGTGAAACAGATCAGGGTGTGACAATGTCTCAAATTATTATAATTTTTTTTTTAATTTAGAGGTTAGATCAGCTTTAATATTGCAGATAGATTGTGACTCCATCAATGTAATTACATTTTATATATAAATACACAGTGCATTCAGAAAGTATTCAGACCCCTTGACTTTTTCCACATTGTTTCATTACAGTCTTATTCTAAAATTGAATATGACTTTTTTCTTCATCAATCTACACACAATACCCCATAATAACAAAGCAAAAAACGTTTTTTTGAATTTTTGTATTTATTTTAGTTGTTTCACCTTTATTTAACCAGGTAGGCCAGTTGAGAACAAGTTCTCATTTACAACTGCGACCTGGCCAAGATAAAGCAAAGCAGTGCGATAAAAACAACAACACAGAGTTACACATGGGATAAACAAACGCATAGTCAATAACACAATAGAAAAAGCTATATACAGTGTATGCAAATTTAGTAAGATAAGGGAGGTAAGGTAATAAATAGGCCACAGTGGTGAAATAATTACAATTTAGCAATAGCACTGGAGTGATAGATGTGCAAGTAGAGATACTGGGGTGCCAAAGAGCAAAAAAAATAACAAAATGGGGATGAGGTAGTTGGGTGGGCTATTTACCAGAGGTGTGGACTCAAGTCACATGACTTGGACTTGAGTCAGACTCGGGGAATAACATATTTCAGGAGAGCTCTCCGCTCCGAAGTGAAGCCGAATATTACTGTCTGAATGAGCAAACAGGGATATATACCTTGGCTAAGCGGATTACGTGTCTAAGTGGCCCAGTCGACATTTGGACTTAGAGTTTTTCTCAGACAAACGTAGTGTACTAACATGGATAATAACAGTTGATTAGGATCCAAGAGCTGAACAAAGCACATTCATTACCACCTGACATTACCTACACACACACACACTTCTCAATGCCTCCATAACCCTTCATTATAATTTTTAAACAGAGTTTGAAACAGGCAAGCCTTTGTGTTGGGTTGGCTACGGAGTTAGACAATGCATCAGGAGTATGTACTCTATGGATTTAGCCTTTAACTGTCTTTGGCCTGTAGATGAGATCTGATCACAGAGCTTGTCATTTTCCTACACTTAACACAATGGCTCCACTGCCACGATTACAGGAGATTTGGTGTTCTGAGACCTTTGATGTCTGAAGGCGAGTGCACAACCACTGAGAAATTATCCTGAGCTGAGGGAAAGATGGAAAAACTTAACAAAGGAGAGGAGCGAAGAAATGTAAGGGATGCCCAGATGTCACCTCATATGCTGTGTGTGTGTGTGTGTGTGTGCGTGTGCGTGCGAGTGTGCGCATGCGAGTGTATATGAACCTGAACTGCGGCGAACCTGAGCAAGAAGAAATCAACCACACGTCTAGTCTTACTTATTTTGACTAAAATATAATTGTCACATATTTCTAAATTTAGGTAATGATTTAGCCTAGTTACTGTCAACATGTTTAAAACAGTGGACCATTTTAGTCAACTCAATTGTTTTTCATTTTAGTTACATTTTAGTCACATTTTATACTGCTTAAAATGGCCGGTTTCCGAGTGTGTGCGTGTAGAAACTCATTATTGAGAAGTCATGATAAAAACAGCTGGACGAGTCTAGATTAGTCGGCTCTGGAAGGTCATGGTTCTCTATAGCCCCTTGTCTATTGACCTGATATCCCCCCCCCCCTGCCCCACAGGTTGTCAAATGGGATTTAAACACATCTTACATTTCAACACCCTCATAATATGAATGATAAACTATAATGTTATTGACGTCTAATTATACGATCTTGTCATGTCTTGAACTTTATTTTGCTCTGGTAATTTTGACAATGGGAAGATATAGTCTTGTAAGCAGCTGCAATTGAAATTTGTATTGAGATTTAAATAACATTTTGTTTACTTAATGAAATATTTGACTAATTACTATCAGGTTTGGTCAAATATGGAGAGAGAGTTTTTTTAATACATCGCCTATAGAAAGTATTCATACTCCTTGACCTTATCCTCTACTCTTAGATAGGAAACCACCCCATAAGCAGTCTCTGAAGCGTCACAGAACACATGCAGTTCCAGGCTTGATCCCAGTTGGTCAGCACAGGATGGAACATAACACCTTGGCATCTGGATTTTAGAGAGCTCTGACAACTCTATTTCCCAACAGATCCGTCGTTCCACTTGGTCAGCCGGATGGATGGGATCATCACAGTCCCTCTTGGTCTGTCACAGGTCCTGGACTAAGACTTTGTCCTGGGTGGTGTATGGCAGGATATACCCTAGGGGATCGTTTTGACTGGCCAGGGCCTGATAGATGGTGAGCAGAGTGAGGGTTTTGGTGCTCAGGACTGAGCAGTGCTTGTTGAGCGGTGCTTGAACGCCATGGTATCTTATATGCAGCTACATCTCAGTCCTACAGTGGGCTATGTGGGTTAGCTCCAGACTGTGATAGCCATAATTCACTGCTACTTGACCTGACTTGTGGTGGGAGTTGCGTGTGGTGTGAGGTGCTGGATCACCTCCCAGAGAAGGATGGTTGGGCACCGGTAGCAGTGGGGTCGTGTACAGGATGGTGGTGCACTTCTCCAGGAGGTCTAATGCATAGGAGTCATATTTTGAGTGGGTGACCGCCTGTGGCTTCCGGTTGGAGAAGGTGTCCATCTTCCAGAGCATCTCCACATTCTGAAGGAGGTCAGTGGCTGGACAGGGAGATGGAGCTGGACTGCTTCTGGTGAAGAGGACTTGCTGTGACTGTACAGCTTGGGTGGAGAGAAGTAGATGGGCTGGACCTTACACAGCCCAACCCAAGGACATATGGAAAGCAGCGGCCCTCCTTCTGGTCCAGCTTGTGTAGACTTGGTCGGGGTGACGAGGTGTGGGTGGTCTGACCCAATCAGGATGAGTGGCGCAACCCTGGCCATGTTAGGAAGAGAAAATCCTCTGAGATGAGGATATTGCTTCTGTAGAACACTCATAGGGCAGGAGGGCTCTGTGAGATTCAGGCCATCTGCCGTGAAGGCATTGGTGATGTTATAGGCCATGTCCCTCTGCCCTGAAGGTGAAATGCAGAAGATCACGTTAGAGCCTTTCAGTTGGATAACATGTTGCACGGTTCTGAGGTTAAGGGTCTCAGGGACCCCTCCAGATTAAGTTGAAGGGCGGCAGCTGGGAGAAGGATTGTTCTTTCAGACCCATCATCTAGAATGGTGAATGTATCCATACTCCTCCCTTCGCTTTGCAGAGTGACCTTTACCACCTTCAACATGACCCTTGGAGACCGATTCCGCTGCTCGATGTTGAGCTCCTTTGCGGCTCCTAACATAAGCATACTCTGCTCCTTCGGTGCTTGGGAAATTACATCATGCAACACTGTAAGATGGATTTTCTTACAGCGATGGCAGGGTTTCCTTAATGTGCAGGTCTCCTCTTTATGGCTACGGGTACACTTGTAGCATCGCTCGCCTGAAGTTATCCAGGCCTTAAATTGGGGTTGAGTGAGCTTTTGTACCCTGGTGCATGAGCCAAGGAAGTGCCCCTTACTATTGCAATAGGGGCAGTAAGGCTGGAATTTGATTTTCTTGCTCTTGAGAGAGGTCTTCTTCCCGAGTTCCTCCCTTCCGGGTTCCTCCCTGGCTTCACTATTTAAGTACATGGTAGTGGGATTTGGCCTTTTATGACCCTCCTTGCGTTCAAACTCTATCCTTACCCGAAGGCTGCGGCTGAGATTGTGGCCCCGTGAGTGATGTTCTTCGCCCTCGCCTTCACCTGCAACCATGCTGCCAGGTCTTTTAGGGCATAGGTGCCTCTCGGGCCCTCTTTCAGGATGCCTTTGTTCAAACAATGTTCGATGAAACTGTCTCTGAGGTAGGCTGGAAGCTTTCCAAGAAGCCTGTCGACGTGGGAGTCACATTTCAGCTCGTTCCCGTCTTCTCCTTCAATGGATTGGAGCATTGAGGTCAGCGATTGGACAGCAAGAGAGAACTTTTGGAAGGCAGCATGGTGTCTCATTTTGATTGGAGACGTGTTGTTAGGATGTTGTTTAGTTCATTCTGGACTAGCTGGGGTAGCTCACCATATCTCGCTTTCAGGGCCTGGAGAGCAGCAGTGTATGGTGTTGCGGAGTGCATAAAGGATTTGGCCAGCTGTGATCCATCAGTACTTGGTATTTGTAGCATTCTGACAGATGGCTGTGAATACCCAGTAGGCTCTCCAATGCCATTTCCAAAAGGACAAAATCACTCTCTTTTCCGCTCTCAAAGTATGGCAGATTGGGTCTGGGAATTCCATAGGCTGAGGCTATTAGCAGTTTAGTGATTATGGCTACTTTTTAAAAAATATATATTTTACCCTTATTTAATGCAACCGCTGTGTCAGATTTTTTTTAAACTTTACGGAAAAAGCACACCATGCAATAATCTGAGTACTGTGTATGCTTCAATGATTAACGACTCATGGTGTAATCGTAACAACATACAGGAACTCAAGGCCTTTTGTTCCCCTGACCTAGAATTCCGCACAATTAAATGCAAACCGCATTATCTACCAATAGAATTCTTGTCAGTTATTGTCACAGCCGTGTATATCCCCACTCAAGCCGATACCACGACGGCCCTAAGGAACTTCACTGGACTCTATGCCAACTGCAAACCATATATCCTGATGTTGCATTTATTGTAGCTGGGGATTTTAATATAGCAAATTTGAGAACACGGCTACCTAAATTATATCAGCATATTGATTGTAGCACGCGTACGGGCAATACACTGGATCACTGCTACTCTAACATCCGTGATGCATACAAGGCCCTCCCCCGCCCTCCTTTCGGCAAATCTGACCACCACTCCATTTTGCTCCTCCGATCCTATAGGCAGAAACTCAAACAGGATGTACCCATGACAAGAACTATTCAATGCTGGTCTGACCAGCCTCAGAGAATATTATTGATTTATACGCTGATTCGGTGAGTGAGTTTATAAGGAAGTACATAGGAGATGGTGTTACCACTGTGACTATTAAAACCTACCCTAACCAGAAACCGTGGATAGATGACGGCATTCACGCAAAACTGAAACCACGAATCACCGCATTTAACCATGGAAAGATGACTGGGAATATGGCCGAATACAAAGAGTGTAGTTATGCCCTCCGCAAGGTAATCAAACAAGCAAAATGTCAGTATAGGGACAAAGTGGAGTCGCAATTCAACGGCTCAGACACGAGAAGTATGTGGCAGGTTCTACAGGCAATCACGGACTACTAAAAGAAAACCAGCCACATCACGGATGCCGACATCTTGCTCCCAGACAAACTAAACACCTTCTTTGCCCACTTTGAGGATAATACAGTGCCACCGACGCGGCCCGCTACCAAGGACTGCGGGCTCTCCCTCTCCTTCTCCGTGGCCGATGTGAGTAAGACACTCTTAAGTCAGCCGGCCCAGACGACATCCCTTGTCACGTCCTCAGAGAGCATGTGCAGACCTGCTGGCTGGTGTGTTTACGGACATATTCAATCTCTCCCTATCCCAGTCTGCTGTCCCCACATGCTTCAACATGGCCGCCATTGTTCCTGTACCCAAGAAGGCAAAGGTAACTGAACAACGTGACTATCGCCCCGTAGCACTCACTTCTGTCACCATGAAGTGCTTTGAGAGACTAGTCATGGATCATATCACCTCCACCATACACCTTACCTGCCACCCAAGACCTACTTCAATTTGCATACCATCCCAATAGGTCAGAAGACGATGCAATCGCCATCACACTGCACACTGCCCTTTCCCATCTGGACGAGGAATACCGCAGGGCTCTCCATGGAGTGGTGTGGTCTGCACAACACATCACCGGGGGCAAACTACCTGCCCTCCAGGACACTTACATAACCTGTTGTCACAGGAATGCCAAAAAGATCATCAAGGACAACAACCACACGAGCCACTGCCTGTTCACCCCGCTACCATCCAGAAGGCGAGGTCAGTACAGGTGCATCAAAGCTGGGACTGAAAGACTGAAAAGTAGCTTCTATCTCAAGGCGATCAGACTGTTAAACAGCCATCACTAACACAGAGAGGCTGCTGCCTACATACAGAATTGAAATCATTGGCCACTTTAATAAATAGATCACTAGTCACTTTAATAATGGCACTTTAATAATGTTTACATATCTTACATTACTCATCTCTTATGTATACAGTATATTGTATTTTTATACCATCCTTTGAATCTTGCCAATGTCGGTCTGTCATTGCTCATCCATATATATGTATATATTCTTATTCCATCCCTTTACTTAGATTTTTGTGTATTAGGTAGTTGTTGTGGAATTGTTAGATTACTTGTTAGATATTTCTGCACTGTTGGAACTAGAAGCACAAGCATTTCGCTACACTCGCAATAACATCTGCTAACCATGTGTATGTGACCCATAAAAATCGATTTGATTTGATTTGATGGTGCAGTTGTAGATCTTTTTGAGGACTTGTCAGCCCATGTCAAATCTTTTCAACTTCCTGAAGCAGAAGAGGCGCTGTGGGTGGACATTTTAAGTCCTTATAGATTTGGACACAGCGATTTTGATGCATATAACCATTGCTAAAAATTCATCAGATGCAGCGGGAACCCGATATTGGACTGAAATAGAAGTATCGGTCGTCGATCACCACAGACAGAGTATCAGAGACGGACGTGAAAAAGCAAAGGCGGCATTGCCACAGACAGGTTAGTTTATGAATGAACCAATTCATACATTTTAAATAACTTACTGAGTTTTGTAAAGTTAAGACTTGTTCCATAGATTATAGTGTCTTTTTTTTTACTTTGAGATTTCAGTGTTCAATACCGTTTGTTTATTAGGCAGAATAACTTATTGTCTCCTGTAATTCCACAAGCTTTGCCCAGTCGGCTAAAAGAGCCGATTTAAGGGGCCAACTGAAGTCGTGATGTCTGATGTGGAGACAGACCCAGAAGATATCGATGCATTTTTAATAACCTCCCCACCGTGGCGCTCCCCTGAATTTGAAGACCTGATTGCATCAGCAGACCGGAGAAGAGAGGCCAAGCACGCTTATTGGGAGAAAAGGTGCCGTCAGAACGAAAACAAGAACAACCGTCCACGTCCACCACAACCCTACCCAGAACATCTGATTGTGCAATGGACCACAGACAATCACCTGTAACATTTCACTGACTCTATTCACACCTACTTCTCAGGAGACTTTTTGCACTGACTCCCACTCACCCAACGCGCGCACACACACACACAACGCGTGCACACACACACACACACACACACACACACACACACACACACACACACACACACACACACACACACACACACACACACACACACACACACACACACACACACAGAATACATTGCTGTTGCTATTTATGGGTATTTGCCGTGACGCCCCCTTTTTTTGTCCATGATGGCAAACACAAATATAACTGAATGTCACGGTAGCTAGGAGTGGTGGGTGTGGAGTCAGACGCAGAGAGCAAAGTTTCCAAATTAGTATTTATTCTAAGCTCTGTCAAGCCAAAACAACAGGCGCAATGACCACAAAAACGGGACAGCAAAACAATCCGTATAGGAACAAAACACAAACCTCCACTGACAGAAAGGAAATAAGCCCGCACAAAAGCAGACGGGCCCTGCAGGCTTAAATAGCCCCGAATTAACCACAAACAAGGAACAGGTGAAAACAATCAAGACAAAACCAACAGAAAAGGGAAAAGGAATCGGTGGCAGCTTGTAGACCGGTGACGACGACCGCCGAGCGCCGCCCGAACAGGGAGAGGAGCCACCTTCGTGAAAGTACACCCCCCCCCCCCTCCCCCCGACGTGCGTCTCCCGCAGCGCACCGACACTGGCCTCGATGGCGACCTGGAAGGCGAGGCGCAGGGTGATCCGGATGGAGGCGGTGGAAATCACTCAGCAGTGATGGATCCAAGATTTCCTCCACTGGTAACCAGCACCTCTCCTCCGGACCGTACCCCTCTCAATCCACGAGGTACTGCAGGTGCCTCACCCAGCGTCTAGAGTCCAGAATGGAACGTACCGTGTACGCCGGGCCCCCCTCAATTTCCAGAGGGGGAGGAGGGACCTCCGGCACCTCACCTTCCTGCAGGGGACCAGCTACCACCGGTCTGAGGAGAGACACATGAAACGAGAGGTTAATGAGATAGTAAGGGAGCTGTAACCTATAACACATCCAAAATTCCGAATGCTGCCCCCTACCCTAGAGAAGTTTTTATTTTTTATTTTTTTTAAAGGGGTGAATCAGCTTAATATTTTGGAAAGAATGTTCCAATGTAATTGTCTGCATCATTTCCAATCCCCCATATTTTTGGGGTAAATATATATATCCATACGCGTATGCATACAAATACATATATATACATACACATACCTATATATACATACTTTTTAAAAGAACATACCTTTATTATTATTCCCCGCAAACCCTACCACCGATCCCCCAATTGGAGTTAACTAATAAACACTTCTGCTTTTACCTTCTATTTATACATCTTATACACATTTTACAGACACAGTCTACTTTACAATAGTTCTCTCTTGTTTGTTCTTAGTCCTTCCTCTATTTCTGATGTCCATCCAGTTTGATTTCTATTTGTAACTGTGCTATTTCACAAACGTTCCGAACCTATATACATTTTACAGATCCCGTATGCTTTACATTGTTTATCTTGTTATTAGTCCCACCCTTCAGCTCCATTCAACCCCTCCCATCTATCTCTCAACATTATCCATTTCAGATTTCTATTTGCCATATATTTTTCAACTGTGCTGTGATGTTTCACAAAAGAATTGAACCTTCCTATCTCATAGCTTCTACAGATTGTAAATTAAAAATACATTTTTCTGCTAAAATAATTATTATATTATTGATTGATTGACTATGGCTTTTCAAATCTACCCTAGAGAAGTTAATGGACTTGGCGCTCCGGTACTGCTTGCCGTGACTGGGTGACTGGAGTCTCAGACAATGTTTTGGGCTTTCCTCTGACACCACACTGTATATAGGTCCTGGATGGCAGGAAGCTTGGCCCCAGTGATGTACTGGGCAGTATGAAATACCCTCTGTAGCGCCTTACGGTCAGATGCTGAGCAGTTGCCATATCAGGCGGTGATGCAACCGGTCAGGATGCTCTCGATGGTGCAGCTGTAAAACTTTTTGAGGATCTGGGGACCCATGCCAAATCTTTTCAGTCTCTTGAAGAAGAAAATGTGTTGTCGTGCCCTCTTAAATGACTGTCTTTGTGTGTTCGGACCATGATAATTAGTTGGAGATGTGGACACCAAGTTACAGTTTTAATTTGTATCGGCTTGAACATTTATGGCAAGACTTGTAAATTACTGTCCAGCAATGATCAACAACCGACTTGACAGAGCTTTATGAGTTTAAAAAAGAATACTTGGCAAATATTGTACAATCCAGGTGTGCAAAGCTCTTAAAGACGTTCCCAAAGACTCACAGCTGTAATCGCTGCCAAAGGTGATTCTAACATGTATTGAGGGTGTTGAATATTTATATTATCAAGATATATTACAGTTTTATTTTTGATTAATCTTAAAAAATATATTTTCTTAGACTTTAATTAACATTACAGAGTATTTTGTGTAGACTTGAAAAACCCCACAATTAAATCCATCTTAATCCCAATTTTTTTAAATGGTGAGTTGTGAGTGAGATATCTTAACGTTGTCTCAGGCTGGACACATTGGCAAGTGCACAACCATATGCAGCTTTGTCCTATCAACACATTGATGATTGCCTTCCCAATATCCAAATTAGCAGAAGAACACATTACAATGAAGCAGATTAAAAATCACGCCCCTTGAAAGGGCTCAAGGCTAATATTTTCCCCTGGTGTTATTGGTAGCACTAGCTTTTTCAGTTGGTGGCACCAGCCCATGATTTGGTTGCACTGCTGCGTCACGCAACAGAAACAAATTGTAATCACCTTATGAAATCATTCATAGTCCTTTAGTCTGTGTAATATGCTACTGAGATGGTAGGATATTCAATAAATAAGTTGTTTCATCTTACATGTCCAAGCAGGTATGCATGATTCAAGATAGCCCTAGTTTGCTCCAGCGGTGGTACTACTATGGCTGACCCTGTAAAACAACACATTTTACTAGGGAGTTACATTTTAACCTATACTATATTTTGATGTGCAACATAATCCAGTGATTTTCATGAATTGTGGGTTGACAATAGGGCATTGTTGTTCAATTATACTCTTAGAATAGTGCTCCAGAATTTTCTGGATTTTGTTGTTCAATAGAGATGAATTTGCCTACATCTTTATGTGCACTAATATCAAAATAAAATATCATTTATTCACCACATGTTTTATTTTTTTTTATTTTTTATTTCACCTTTATTTAACCAGGTAGGCAAGTTGAGAACACGTTCTCATTTACAATTGCGACCTGGCCAAGATAAAGCAAAGCAGTTCGACACATACAACAACACAGAGTTACACATGGAGTAAAACAAACATACAGTCAATAATGCAGTAGAAAAATAAGACTATATACAATGTGAGAAAATGAGGTGAGATAAGGGAGGTAAAGGCAAAAAAAGGCCATGGTGGCGAAATAAATACAATATAGCAAGTAAAACACTGGAATGGTTGATTTGCAGTGGAAGAATGTGCAAAGTAGAGACAGAAATAATGGGGTGCAAAGGAGCAAAATAAATAAATACCGTAGGGAAAGAGGTAGTTGTTTGGGCAAAATTATAGATGGGCTATGTACAGGTGCAGTAATCTATGAGCTGCTCTGACAGCTGGTGCTTAAAGCTAGTGAGGGAGATAAGTGTTTCCAGTTTCAGAGATTTTTGTAGTTCGTTCCAGTCATTGGCAGCAGAGAACTGGAAGGAGAGGCGGCCAAAGGAAGAATTGGTTTTGGGGGTGACCAGAGAGATATACCTGCTGGAGCGCGTGCTACAGGTGGGTGCTGCTATGCTATACCAGCGAGCTGAGATAAGGGGGGACTTTACCTAGCAGGGTTTTGTAGATGACCTGGAAACAGTGGGTTTGGCGACGAGTATGAAGCGAGGGCCAGCCAACGAGAGTGTACAGGTCGCAGTGGTGGGTAGTATACAGGGCTTTGGTGACAAAACGGATGGCACTGTGATAGACTGCATCCAATTTATTGAGTAGGGTATTGGAGGCTATTTTGTAAATGACATCACCGAAGTCGAGGATTGGTCAGGAAGGTCAGTTTTACAAGGGTATGTTTGGTAGCATGAGTGAAGGATGCTTTGTTGCGGAATAGGAAGTCAAATCTAGATTTAACTTTGGATTGGAGATGTTTGATGTGAGTCTGGAAGGAGAGTTTACAGTCTAACCAGGCACCTAGGTATTTGTAGTTGTCCACATATTCTAAGTCAGAGCCGTCCAGAGTAGTGATGTTGGACAGGCGGGCAGGTGCAGGCAGCGATTGGTTGAAGAGCATGCATTTAGTTTTACTTGTATTTAAGAGCAATTGGAGGCCACGGAAGGAGAGTTGTATGGCATTGAAGCTCGCCTGGAGGGTTGTTAACACAGTGTCCAAAGAAGGGCCAGAAGTATACAGAATGGTGTCGTCTGCGTAGAGGTAGATCAGAGACTCACCAGCAGCAAGAGCGACATCATTGATGTATACAGAGAAGAGAGTCGGTCCAAGAATTGAACCCTGTGGCACCCCCATAGAGACTGCCAGAGGCCCGGACCACAGACCCTCCGATTTGACACACTGAACTCTATCAGAGAAGTAGTTGGTGAACTAGGCGAGGCAATCATTTGAGAAACCAAGACTATCGAGTCTGCCGATGAGGATGTGGTGATTGACAGCGTCGAAAGCCTTGGCCAGGTCAATGAATACGGCTGCACAGTAATGTTTCTTATCGATGGCGGTTAAGATATCGTTTAGGACCTTGAGCGTGGCAGAGGTGCACCCATGACCAGCTCTGAAACCAGATTGCATAGCGGAGAAGGTATGGTGGGATTCGAAATGGTCGGTAATCTGTTTGTTGACTTGGCTTTCGAAGACCTTAGAAAGGCACGGTAGGATAGATATAGGTCTGTAGCAGTTTGGGTCAAGAGTGTCTCCCCCTTTGAAGAGGGGGATGACCGCAGCTGCTTTCCAATCTTTGGGAATCTCAGACGACACGAAAGAGAGGTTGAACAGGCTAGTAATAGGGGTGGCAACAATACCAGCAGATCATTTTAGAAAGAAAGGATCCAGATTATCTAGCCCGGCTGATTTGTAGGGGTCCAGATTTTGCAGCTCTTTCAGAACATCAGCTGACTGGATTTGGGAGAAGGAGAAATGGGGAAGGCTTGGGCGAGTAGCTGTGGGGGGTGCAGTGCTGTTGACCGGGGTAGGGGTAGCCAGGTGGAAAGCATGGCCAGCCGTAGAAAAATGCTTATTGAAATTCTCAATTATAGTGGATTTGTCGGTGGTGACAGTGTTTCCTATCTTCAGTGCAGTGGGCAGCTGGGAGGAGATGTTCTTATTCTCCATGGACTTTACATTGTCCCAGAACTTTTTTGAGTTTGTGTTGCAGGAAGCAAATTTCTGCTTGAAAAAGCTAGCCTTGGCTTTTCTAACTGCCTGTTTATATTGGTTTCTAGCTTCCCTGAAAAGTTGCATATCACGGGGGCTGTTCGATGCTAATGCAGAACGCCATAGGATGTTTTTGTGTTGGTTAAGGGCAGTCAGGTCTGGAGAGAACCAAGGGCTATATCTGTTCCTGGTTCTAAATGTCTTGAATGGAGCATGCTTATTTAAGATGGTGAGGAAGGCATTTAAAAAAAAATAACGAGGCATCCTCTACTGACGGGATGAGATCAATATCCTTCCAGGATACCCCGGCCAGGTCGATTAGAAAGGCCTGCTCGCTGAAGTGTTTCAGGGAGCGTTTGACAGCTGACCCATTACGGATGCAGGTAATGAGGCAGTGATCGCTGAGATCTTAGTTGAAAACAGCAGAGGTGTATTTAGAGGGCAAGTTGGTTAGGATGATATCTATGAGGGTGCCCGTGTTTACGGCTTTGGGGTGGTACCTGGTAGGTTCATTGATAATTTGTGTGAGATTGAGGGCATCAAGCTTAGATTGTAGGATGGCTGGGGTGTTAAGCATGTTCCCGTTTAGGTCGCCTAGCAGCACGAGCTCTGAAGATAGATGGGGGGCAATCAGTTCATATATGGTGTCCAGAGCACAGCTGGGGGCAGAGGGTGGTCTATAGCAGGCGGCAACGGTGAGAGACTTGTTTTCAGAGAGGTGGATTTTTAAAAGTAGAAGTTCAAATTGTTTGGGAACAGACCTGGATAGTAGGACAGAACTCTGCAGGCTATCTTTGCAGTAGATTACAACACCGCCCCCTTTGGCCGTTCTATCTTGTCTGAAAATGCTGTAGTTAGGGATGGAGATTTCAGAATTTTTGGTGGTCTTCCTAAGCCAGGATTCAGACACGGCTAAAACATCCGGGTTGGCAGAGTGTGCTAAAGCAGTGAATAAAACAAACTTAGGGAGGAGGCTTCTAATGTTAACATGCATGAAACCAAGGCTATTACGGTTACAGAAGTCATCAAAAGAGAGCGCCTGGGGAATACGAGTGGAGCTAGGTACTGCAGGGCCTGGATTCACCTCCACATCACCAGAGGAACAGAGGAGGAGTAGGATAAGGGTACGGCTAAAAGCTATGAGAATTGGTCGTCTAGAACGTCTAGAACAGAGAGTAAAAGGAAGTTTCTGGGGGCGATAACATAGCTTCAAGAAATAATGTACAGAGAAAGGTATGGTAGGATGTGAATACAGTGGAGGTAAACCTAGGTATTGAGTGATGATGAGAGAGATATTGTCTCTAGAAACATAATTGAAACCAGGTGATGTCATCGCATATGTGGGTGGTGGAACTGAAAGGTTGGATAAGGTATAAGGTATAGTGAGCAGGGCTAGAGGCTCTACAGTGAAATAAGCCAATAAACACTAACCAGAACAGCAATGGACAAGGCATATTGACATTAAGGAGAGGCATGTTTAGTCGAGTGATCATATGGGTCCAGTGAGTAGAGGTTGGTTGAGGTCACGGCGATTCAGACAGCTAGCCGGGCTATCGGTAGCAAGCTAGCATAGGATGGAGGTCTGTTTTTATTTTTTACCACATGAGGAAATTACAACTCAAAACACATTAGCTAGATTACTAACACTAAATATTATACCCACTGCCAGTAGTCATGTATTAATCCAACAGTAAATTAAATGTCCTAAAAAAGTTTCAGTTGTAGCCTGCTACTATATGCACTGGCAAAAGCCGATGCTCATTTTGTGCACTTCATATCTTAAAGCCATATCAAAAATATTGTTTGTAAAATAGCTGCTATTGAGCTCAAGAGATGACAAATACAAATTATACCCACGGGAAAGCTGAGAACAACAGTCGTTGTATGTATTTCCCTCAATTGGATTTCGAAATGTTATACAATCTGAAGCTTTTTTTCTCTCTCCAGGAGCGCACATCAAGTGTCTCGCTCATCACTGCAGCAGGCCCCAGCAAAGCAGGTCCAGGTGGCTAGGCAGACACTTTCCTTACAGGAATCATGAGGATAATGCACTTTACTGTTTGACCAAATCACGGTTTCAGCTGCTAGAAAATAGGACGTTTGGAAACTTTCGAGTGAGTTGACCATTTAATAAATGTTCAGCTCGCACTGATGCGACCAATTAAACATGTTACTCACACTGCCAAGTCAAAGGGTGACCGCGGTCTCTTACTAGTCATATTTTAGTCACAGAGATAATTTAGGCAACCGAAAGAAAAAAAATTCTTGCTTAGTTAAAGTTTTTTGGGGGTCTATTTAGTCAGTCATCATCTCGTCAATTGCCACTGAAAAATACGTTTCTGACTAACATTTTTGTTGATGAAATTGAAACTGTCAAACGAGGCGTGGAAAACAACAGCTTCATTGTGTTTGTGTGTCAGAGAGAAAAAGGGCTCTCACAGGGCCTTATCTTCCACCCCCCTCTCTTTCTAATCCTCTCCTTCCTCTTCCCGCTCTTCTAATGTGGCGGCGGGAGCGGCATATCTGGGCAAATGGGGGCGACGGCTGGCGAAATACACTCAGAAGAGTAGAGGGCGAACGGAGGGCGCGTAATTGAAAACACACACTGAGTCAGAAAGAGCCGAGCTACCAAGGGAGGTGGAGGAGGAGGGAGGGAGGAAGTGTGTGTGTGTGTTGGGGGGAGGGGGGTAGTGAGCAAGAAGGCCCTGATGAACAAAGGTTTGAATTGCGAAAGAGACAGAGTAGACTGTGCGTGACATCTGACTAAATACTCTCATTGTTTCTCTCCCCGAAAACAAGTATCAAGTAACGGAGAGTAGAGCACAGAGACAGAGAGGCTGAGAGCTAGCCTGGGACCTGCCGTGCTGTCTTCCCCCGACCAGTGTGTGTGTGTGTGTGTATCTGTATGTGTGCGTTTGTTTTTGTGCGCGTGTGCATGGTTGTGTGATGTGTGTGTTGTTTTTGTGCATTGGTGTGTGTGTGTTTCTCCGTGTTCCTGCATGTTTGTGTGTGTGTTTCTCTGCCTAAGTGGGTGTCTCTCTCTGTATGTGTGCATGTGTGCTTGTCTGTGTGTTTATCAGTGTGTGCGTGTTTCTCTGCATATGCGCATGCTTGTGTGTGTCTGTATGAGTGTGTTTGTGTGTTACTTCCCCTAGCTCACCTCCCTAACAACCCCTCTGGCAGCAACTGGTAGAGAACGGCCCTTGAAAAATGTTTCAGCGTCTGAGGGGGTAAAACAATGTAACCCTGTGCACTACGACTTGGAACCGTCCCATGGCTCATGGAAAGATTTACTGCTCAGGCAAAATGCAATTAATACTGTAAGGACTTGAGGTTTTCTTTGCAATGGGGGTTGAAATATGCTCGCCACATTCAAGTCATATGAGGATAAACATGCAGTGAAAGAAAGAAAAGAAAGACAGAAAGAAAGAAAGAAAGACAATCTGTGTAGACCTATTTTAATGGGGAAAGTTATGAAGCCATTTGGATGAATTTCTATACTCGCTGTATCACATTTCAAATGAATCCTGTCCTCGAGTGAGATTCAGCATTTTGGATTGTTCGATTGTTAGCAAGGCTGCTCTCACTCATGTGGCAGTGCTGCCTGGGACCCGGTCCAAACTCAGAGCATATGTTGGGAGTTCAGTGAATGTGTGTTTTTCTTAAACACACACACGGTTGGTCCTCTAGCCAGAACGCGTTAGTTTTCGTAGACTGTACAGTATCAACATCCTGTCCTGTGCTCACATCAGCGCCGACATCAGCCAATCAGCATGCAACAACCTTTCTGGGATAACAATAACAAGGTGGATGTATGCAGGAAAGTGCACAACAATCTGGACGGATTTCCCTGTGTGTGTGTGTGTGTGTGTGTGTGTGTGTGTGTGTGTGTGTGTGTGTGTGTGTGTGTGTGTGTGTGTGTGTGTGTGTGTGTGTGTGTGTGTGTGTGTGTGTGTGTGTGTGTGTGTGTGTGTGTGTGTGTGTGTGTGTGTGTATGTATGTGCGTGCGTGTACTAAGTGTGTGTGATAATTTAGACCTCTATTAAAACCATTTTTCTCCTTATCTAACTATTGCCTTTGAACTGCCACGCTGACTGGAGTTCTGGTATTTTTCCTCTCTCTCTCCTATATCTCTCTGCTCTCTCTTTCCTTTCTTTGGCCCGCCAGTCCAAAGGGCATCCCTCCTTTCACTCATTTTCCTCACTCCCCTCTTTCTTCTCCTCAACATCCCATTTAAATTCATCATGAGTCAAGTGTGGGGTGGTGTTAGGGTAGTGGCAGTGGCGATGGTTGGGGTGTGGGGGGCTGTCAGAGGGGGTTGGTAGGGGTGGACCATAGGGAACACTGCGGTCTCATTTCTAGCAGCATTGTAAGGGTGGGCTAATCGTTAGAGCCCAGCTTGAAAGGAAGTGGACAAAAGTTCATGGTGGGTCACTTTGGCGTGCTAACATGAAAGCAGCTCCCGGTTTTAATGAGGATTAACCCAAAAAATCCATTGACTGGACCACTATACGAGCTGGAAGCAGTTTATGCCCCCCCCCCCCCCCCCCCCCACCCCCCTCCGCCCTTGCAAAAAACTATATTCTGTCCCTTACACCCAGCCACCCCTCTCTCATACCTACCCACTCGTGCCCCACAAACAAACAAACCACACACACACACACACACACACACACACACACACACACACACACACACACACACACACACACACACACACACACACACACACACACACACACACACACACACACACACACACACACACACACACACACACACACACACACACACACACACACACACACACACACACACTTTCCAGCAGGGATGTAAATGAGTTCAGTGACGGGTGCACTAACGGTGTGTGTGTGTATGTCAAGGGTTGGGGTCACAGTGGCTGTGCTCATTTGGACGTTAATGTGCCAGTATAGTGAACTGAAGGGCTTTCGCTGCATGGTGATACAGGGTGAGGGCCCCTGGAGCCCCAGGGGTACCCATGGGTCCCGCTGACTCGCTGTGGCCCCAGGAACAATCCTGGATACAGGATTGTGTGTGATGCCCCCATGTGCTCCAGAGTTTACCCCAGTCATTATGCAGAGACAGGGACTGGGACAGGGACAAAGAGGGCACTGAGGATGTATCAGAGCGCACAGAGACCGAGAAAGTGTAGAGAGAGAGGAGAGGCTGTCAACGAGAGAGAGAGAGAGACAGAGAGAGAGAGCAAGAGTTGGACAGGAAGAGAGAAGAGAGGACTGTCAGAGAGAAGAGAGAGGAAGAGAGAGAGAGAATATGAGGGGTTCAGGGAGAGGTGAAACCCTGAGCCCTCCACCAAACTCTTCATAGGACAATGTCACTTCATAGGTAATATGAATGGTACATAAATGGAGCAGCTCCCCGCACAATGGCATCTGAATGGACAAGGCCCCCATACAGTGCCTTTGTGACCTGCTGGTTGAGACAAGCTTTTCCTCTCAGTCAGAAATCACTGAAGCCCTCTACAGATAGTCATGAGAGAGGCCAATTCACTGCTCCAAGGATCCACTTCACTGTGCCAATGCCAATTCATGCTTTAGATCACATTCATGCCTTTCACGTTCCACATGGCCGTATGGGGCCGCATGGAAAAAATAAGAAATATTTACAGCAGTTCAGATGTACTGTACATCGTTATTGTGTTGGTGACATGCGGGAAAACATATAAAGGGTCCCTGTTTGGTCCAAGCTGGTATGCTGGTGTCTGGGTTACGTAAAAAAGTGTGTGTGGTGGTGTGTGTCTATGTCTTATTTCCAGGAATTATCATCCGTTTTTTCAAAAACAGCGCATGTTTCTTGTGTTGCAAGAGCGTCTATCTGAATCAACAGGTTGAAATGCTGTACAGCAGATCGCAGCTATGTCGTTATGTCGGTCTAAGGCACTGCATCTCAGTGCTAGAGGTGTCACTACAGACCCTGGTTCGATTCCAGGCTGTATCACAACCAGCCGTGATTGGGAGTCCCAGAGGGCGGCACACAATTGGCCCAGCGCCGTCCGGGTTAGGGTTTGGCCGGGGTAGGCCGTCATTGTAAATAAGAATTTGTTCTTAACTGACTTGCCTAGTTAAATAAAAGTTAAATAAAAATAAATTATCAATGAGATATTGTTTGAGCAATGTTGTGAAAGAAACAAAAATAAGGAAACTATTTAATCCAAACTGGCATCTGGATTCAGAAAGTCAGAAACTTGAATCAGGTGTTATTTTCCCAATGGTAAACATTATTTTATTTATATGAATGAAAATGAGCGTAAGATCTATAGCAGCGGCAGAAGGAGGTTGCTTCACTTCCAGGAATCTGCTAACCAGTTTTGAAGTTTAGTTTCAATACAAATTGCCTGCAAACGTATTATGTCTGATTTATGCCCAAGTTGAGTATAAGGAAATACAAGACTTTAAATAAAGAATTTAAAAAAACAGAATGTGGGTTCTATGTGTAAATCCTCAGGGCAAATGTTCTAACCCCAGAAAACGATGTTTCATATCTTATCAGGCCTGATGCACATTCCCTAGAAATCCTAACTTTTTCCAATGAAGTGATTAAAGACTGGCATCTTGATGTATGCCGTCTGTGTTCCAGGACAGTGGTGTTAATTGAATGTACTGTTATCCCCCTCATGAGTAAATACAACCTTTAAATAACCTTTAACAACTTTGTACAACCTTCGGGGCGGGGGGGTCCAGTAGAACGTGGCTGTGCTTACTCTACCAGACACCCAGGGAACTCCTTCATAAAGCCTCACATCCATATTTTATTAATCCAAATGTCCAGTTGAAGTCGAAAGTTTACATACACTTAGGTTGGAGTCATTAAAACTCGTTTTTCAACCTCTCTACAAATTTCCTGTTAACAAACTATAGTTTTGGCAATTCGGTTAGGACATCAACTTTGTGCATGACAAAAGTAATTTTTCCAACAATTGTTTACAGACAGATTATTTCACTTATAATTCACAGGATCACAATTCCAGTGGGTCAGAAGTTTTCATACACTAAGTTGACTGTGCCTTTAAACAGCTTGAAAAATTCCAGAAAATTATGTCATGGCTTTAGAAGCTTCTGATAGGCTAATTGACATCATTTGAGTCAATTGGAGGTGGACCTGTGGATGTATTTCAAGGCCTACCTTCAAACTCAGTGCCTCTTTGCTTGACATCGTGGGAAAATCTAAAGACCTCAGAAAGAAAATTGTAGACCTCCAGAAGCCTGGTTCATTCTTGGGAGCAATTTTCGAATGCATGAAGGTACCACGTTCATCTGAACAAACAATAGTATGCAAGTATAAACACCATGGGACCACACCATGGGACCACCATACCGCTCAGGAATGAGACGCGTTCTGTCTCCTAGAGATGAACGTACATTGGTGCAAAAACTGAAAATCAAACCCAGAACAACAGCAAACGACCTTGTGAAGATGCTGGAGGAAACAGGTACAAACGTATCTATATCATAAGGAAAACGAGTCCTATATCAACATAACCTGAAAGGCTGCTCAGCAAGGAAGAAGCCACTGCTCCAAAACCGCCATAAAAAGCCAGAGTACGGTTTGCAACTGTACATGGACTGCATACTGCACTGCATACTTTTTGGAGAAATGTCCACTGTTCGGATGAAACAAAAATATAACTGTCTGGCCATAATGACCATCGTTATGTTTGTAGGAAAAAGGGGGAGGCTTGCAACCTGAAGAACACCATCCAAACCATGAAGCACGGGGGTGGCAGCATCATGTTGTGGGGCTGTTTTGCTGCAGGAGGGACTAGTGCACTTCACAAAATAGATGGCATACATAAGGAAGGAAAATTCTGTGGGTATATTGAAGTAACATCTCAAGACATTAGTCAGGAAGTTAAAGCTTGGTCGCAAATGGGTCTTCCAAATGGACAATGACCCCAAGCATACTTCCAAAGTTGTGGCAAAATGGTCTAAGGGCAACAAAGTCAAGGCATTGGAGAGGCCATCACAAAGACCTGACCTCAATCACATGGAAAATTTGTGGGCAGAACTGAAAAAGCGTGTGCGAGCAAGGAGGCCTACAAACCTGACGCAGTTACACCAGCTCTGTCAGAAGGACAAATTCCCCCAACTTATTGTGGAAACTTGTGGAAGGCTACCCGAAACGTTTGACCCAAGTTAAACAATTTAATGGCAATGCTACCAAATACTAATTGAGTGTATGTAAACTATGTGATGAAAGAAATAAAATCTGAAATAAATCATTCTCTCTACTATTATTCTGACATTTCACATTCTTAAAATAAAGTGGTGATCCTAACTGACCTAAGATGGAATTTTTACTTGGATTAAATGTCAGGAATTGTGAAAAATTGAGTTTAAATGTATTTGGCGAAGGTTTATGTAAACTTCCGACTTCAGCTGTATGTATTGCCAGTCCCTATATGATGCAGCGGTGGATTATTTTGAAGGTGAGCTTGCATACTTCCAGTATGTAACCTCCAAGTCATCTCATATATAAGCTACAACAATAGGTAACACTTAATAATGTTCATGAATAAGGCTTTATAAACATAAGTACATATTCATAAATGCTCACATGTGCTTTAAATGATCATAAATGTTGTAAATGCTTATGAAATGGAAAGCGTATCATGCTTTTACATGTTTAAACATGTTTACAAATATTATTGATAAATGTATACATTTTTTATTAATGTTTATTCATGATATTTATTAGAAGATATCACCCAACAACCATTTTAGACTACTGGTTATTATCCCCCCTCTTTGTGGGGAAACATAGACACATTTCCTAGAAGGTGGGAGGAAGGCACAATGGACATCATGCTGGAGATTTTGGCACATTTGGTCTTTGTTGGCAGCTAGTCAACCACTTTACAGACAGCCTGTAAACACTCCCAGTGCTATGGTGGCAGTAGACGTGGATTGCGGGGGACAGCATGCCCCCTCGAGAAACCATAGACAGGATAGGGGCAAGAGTGTGCCCCCTTTGTGCACCAGTGGAGGGAATAGGGGGTATAGAGGATGGAAGGGGGATAGCGCCAGTGGGTATGGGAAAGAGGTGTAAAGACAGGCTTATAGAAGGGATATATGTTATGGGGTAAGGCTTAGGGTAGGCAATAGAGTGAGAGAGGCGGGAAAGTGAGAGGTGTGGTTTGTACACTGTGGCCTTGTCCAGATACCCATACGTGCGTGCAAAGTAGTAGGCTGTATGTGAATTTCAGAAAATGTTGTATGCTTTAAATCAGGGTTTCCCAAACTCGGTCCTGGGTCTCCAATTGCGCATTAAATGACGCTTTCTCAGTAGAGGTCAAATCAAATTTTATTGGTTAAAAAGTCAAAGTGTAGACTTTACCTTGCAATGCTTATTTACTAGCCGATTCCCAAAAATGCAGAGTTAAAAAAGTTATACAAATATTTGCTGAAAAAAAACAGGAAAAGGTAATCCAATAAAACAACGAGGCTATATACAAGGAGTACCAGCACCGAGTCAATGTGCAGGGGCACGAGGCAGTCAAGGTAATACAGTATGTACATGTAGGTAGGTGCAAAAGTGACTAGGCAGTCAGTATAGACAATATAGGTGAGACTAGTATGTGTCACGCACTGATCTGTTTCACCTGTCCTTGTGCTTGTCTCCACCCCCTCCAGGTGTAACCCCCTCCAGGTGTAACCCATCTTCCCTAATTATCCTCTGGATATTTATACCTGTTTTTTCTGTCTGTCTGGGCCAGTTACTCTTGTTTGTCAAGCTTACCAGCGTTTGTCCTGTCAGCTCTTGTCTTTTCCCAGCCTCTCTTTATCTCGTCCTCCTGGTTTTTGACCCTTGCTTGTCCTGACCCTCTACCCACCCGCCTGACCACTCTGCCTGTCCCTGAGCCTGCCTGCCATCCTGTACCTTTGCCCCACCTCTGGATTATTGACCTCTACCTACCCTGACCCTGAGCCTGCCTGCCGTCCGGTCCTTTGCTCCTACTCTGGATTATCGACCCCTGCCTGCCTTGACCTGTCGTTCCCCTGCCCCTGTTACAATAAAAACTGTTACTTCACACAGTCTGCACTTGGGTCTGATACCTGATTGTACATCCTGGCCATTACTGAGCCAGCAGACTTGGACCAGCTTCGCAACGCCATCTCCTCCCAAGGAGCCACAATTGGTAAGGCACGAGGAGTTGCTTCGCTGTCTGATGGAAGGGTTGCAGGCCACGGCCGAACGTCACAACCTAGCCTTGAACGCTTTGCGGGAGCAATTCCGTGGGTTGCCTACTAGGCAGCCTACCATGACAGTAACTCAAACCGCTCAAAGACAGCATAGATTATTACGCTGCTGTCCGGGAGGGCACTCACCTGGGCCACGGCGGTGTGGGAGCAACAATCCACCGTCTGCCTCAGTCCGGAGGTATTCATGGCTCCAGTGTTCGGGAGAGAAGCTGCAGGACACCCTGCCGAAGCTGGAGCGAAACGTATTTTCAGACCCAAAAAACTATCAGAAAACAGCTGATAGTCAGATAAGGGGACACTCTCTTCCAAAATGAACGAAGGGAGGGGAACAAGCATGATTGCACATTAGATGACGCCTTCTCAGTATGGATGAGTCTAGTATGTTAATATGTGTGGCTTACAGCATATATTTTTACTAAACAGTATATTCTATAAGGTTTGTAATAGGAATATTACACAGTATGTAGTTTTAGTAAGTAGTAACCAACATTTTGGGGATGGCCTATGTACTAATCATACTACATGCTATTTAGAACATACACTCCAAAAGGGTTCCTCGGCTACCCCCATAGGATAACTCTTTTTTTGGTTCCAGGTAGAACACTTTTTGGTTCCAGGTAGAATCCTTTTGGGTTCTATGTAGAACCCTCTGCCTGGAGCCAAAAAGTATTATGTGTATTTAGGCTAGTTAACTGTTTATCATAGGCCCATATATTTTGTATGTGTATATCCATGTATTTTCCTATGTGTTATGACCTGTTTTTCTCCTACACTGAGGACCACATTGGAAAAAAGTGTTTTTACATGAGTCGTCCTCTGGGTTTCTTGAACTTTTAAAAACTGTTTTAAACTGTACAGATTGTTTTACCTAAAATAACATCAATCAATCAATGTGCAGTCGCATTGTTCCCTGACATTCAATCATTTTGGTACAGTCTGTCATCTCATCTGATTATCAGCTGTTGTCAAACAGGTCTGAAAAGACGATTCCCTTCCTAAATAGTAATAGTCCTTGAGAAATGTTACATACTACAAAACGTTTTATTCTGGAATACTCCAAACACCTATTAGTAGGCTAATCAATAATCCAAACACTGACAGTTACAAACACTGACAGTTAGATAAAATTAATCACTAACTTAGAACAACTTCATCAGATGACAGTCTTATAACATCATGTTATACAATATATTTATGTTTTGTTCGAAAATGTGCATATATATAGCTACAAATCCTGGCTTTACATTGCAGCCAACATCACAACTAGCACCAAAGCAGCCAGAATAATTACAGAGAGCAACGTGAAATACATAAATACTCATCATAAAACATTTATGAAAAATACATGGTGTAAAGCGAATGAAAGATAAACATCTTGTGAATCCAGCCAATATTTCCGATTTTTTAAGTGTTTTACAGCGAAAAGACAATATATATTTCTATTAGCTCACTACAGTATCCAAATACACAACGCAATTTACTCCCCGCCAAAATAGCTTGCACAAAACTGACAGAATAGAGATAAAATTAATCACTAACCTTGACAAACTTCATCAGATGACAGTCTTCAAATCGTGGTTATACATTGCAAATCGTGCAAATCGTGGTTATACCTTGTGAATACGTAGCAACATTTCCCCAGAATGTCCGGAGATATTTTGGACACTCACCTAATCTGACCAAAGAACTCATCATAAACTTTACATAAAAATACTTGTTGTATGGCAAATGAAAGATACACTGGTTCTTAATGCAACCGCTGTGTTAGATTTAAAAAAATAACTTTACCACAACATACAGCTTGGGTTATTGTGAGACAGCGCTCACCAACACGGCGGAGAATAGGAGTCAAAATATTACACAGAAATACGAAATAACATCATAAATGTTGTCTTACTTTTGCTGAGCTTCCGTCAGAATGTTGTGCAAGGAGTCCTATTTCCAGAATAAGTCGTTGTTTGGTTTTAGAATGTCCATTTCTTCTGTTGAATTAGCAACCTTGGCTAGCATTGTGGCGCAAACATTCCCATCCTCTCTTGGCGCAAAGAACGGAAAATTCCAAAAGTCCCAATAAACATTGAATAAACTGATAAAACTCGGATGAAAAATCCTACTTTATGATGTTTTTCTCATATGTATCAAATAAAATCAGAGCCGGAGATATTTGCCGTGTATACCGAACGCTTTTCAGAAGACAATGTCGAGGTCCCCCCCGTGTCGTCGAAAACAAACAAAATACTGGACCTGTCACTCCAAAAGCTCTTATTCGGCCTCAGATAAAGCTAGACACCCCATTCAACCTTCCACTGCCTGTTGACATCTAGTGGAAGGCGTATGAAGTGCATACATATCGATAAATAAAAGCCAGTTGAATAGGCAGGCCCTGAAACAGAGCCTCGTTTTCAGATTTTTCACTTCCTGTATGGAAGTTTGCTGCCAAATGAGTTCTGTTTTACTCACAGATATAATTCAAACAGTTTTAGAAACTTCAGAGTGTTTTCTATCCAATAGTAATAATAATATGCATATTGTATGATCTAGAACAGAGTATGAAGCCGTTTAATTTGGGCACGATTTTTTACAAAGTGAAAACAGCGCTCCCCTATTGACAAGAACCTTGTCGCTTTTATATGGGTCTTGAGTTCTTTAGGTGTCACTGGTTCTGAAATGGGGTGAGCTAGGTTGTTAGGGATTATTGGTATGTGTGTGGTGTTGGCAAGCTCCCTGACGCTCACATTTTTGGTCTTCTAGACTTTAAATTTGATTTATTATTATTGTTATTAATTTATTAATATTTATTATTTATGAATTGAGTCTTATTTATCTATGCATAAATGTACTTGTTGAAGGTGGATGCAGAAGGCATGAGACTTTTCTTGGTTGTTCTCCAAGTAGTTGCCATTTGGGACTAGGTCTAGTGTTGTGTTGTTGACTTAGTTTCCTTTGTCTTTAAATGTTTTTGGCAGAAAGTGCGGAAGTTGGAGTCCTTATCCAATTTGTGGTAAAATGAAGACAATTTTTGTCTGCTTGTGCAACGTGAGTGGGTGTTTGATTTGATCCTGGATTCGGTTGACTTCTGTTTTGAAATTATGAATTCTCTCCTTAGTTTTCATTTTTCTTTGATGAGTTTAAGGAGGTTTTTTGGAATGTGTTGTAATTATGGGTTAATGGCGGTGAGTGGTATTTTGGGCCTTTATTGAGGATCCTCCCCAACCTCTTGGCCACTCGATCACTGCTCTGGGGGTCCTCTTGGGCATTTGTGATGTTTTGTGTTTTTTGTGTTTTCCTTACCACACATTCTCTGACATTTTCCAGTCAACTTTTTTGTAAATGTGTTTACTTTTTGGGAGGGAGTGGGGGGGTCTAGTGGAGATGAAGGGAGAAGGAAGCGAGGATGGGGAAGTGGTCACGAGGATGGGGAAGTGGCTGGCAGACACACACACACGCACACACACATCATTCCACCACTATTTATTTTATTTCAACTTTCATCTCCAAGTCATCTTCAGTCATCTTTTTCATATCTTTATAGTCATCTTAGTCAGTGATTTTCCTCCAAGTTCATTCTTATAAAATGAGTTGCGGTAGCCCATAAATGCGCCGTTTGGGAAATCTAGTTTGGGAAATCCTGATGAAGTTTAATAGTTCCTGACATGGACCCAAATGTGTCACACACACAAGCAAAAGCACAAACACACGCAAACATAAATACACACCCATGCACACACACACACAAGCATTCCTCATTCACTGTGTTACGATGGTGTAAGAAGACGTTGAATACCTCCAACAGGTTATGCAGTCTTATGTTATAACTGAAACAAAACAGTCAATTTGCAACTTTTAGTCATCACAGAAAATGAGACGGATGGAGTTCAAGTGTTGGAAACAAGTGTTTGGCACGCCAGATGGGGATGATGCAAACTTGCGTAAATATCACATAAAATCGATTCAAATATGTTGCGTAATGGAGAGGGGGAGAGACAGGACGATAGAAGGAAAAGGGGATAAGGGCAACTCTGCCTCTCTCTGCCTTTCTCTCTCTTTTTTGCCCTTCTCTCTCTCTCTTTTTGCCCTTCTCTCTCTCTCTTTTTGCCCTTCTCTCCCACTCTCTCTCTCTTTGCCCTTCTCTCTCTCTCTCTCTTTGCTCTTCTCTCTCTCTCTCTTTGGTCTTCTCTCGCTCTCTCTTTGCTCTTCTCTCGCTCTCTTTGCCCCCCCCCCCCCACACACACACACACTGGGCACACCACATAATTTCAACGTGAAGATCAGGTAATATTTGGTATTCACTTTGATCTCACGCCGTTCTGTACCAATTATATTTTCTATGATCAAGTCGTATAAATGAATATATTTATTCTACAGCTTATCAGAGTACATCCAATATGTTCCTCCTGTTGATGATGCTTATTATGCATTATGGTTGAATTTTTGGTTCCAACCTCTGTGTCTTTGTGAGACGCAGAGTAGTTGAATGGATGATCTCCACGTGTGTGATTCCCACCGTGACGCATGGAGGAGGAGTTGTGATGGTGTGGGGGTGCTTTGCTGGTGACACTGTCTGATTTCTTTAGTATTCAAGGCATACTTAACCAGCATTATGGACTGTCGTTTCTCTTTGCTTATTTGAGCTGTTCTTGCCATAATATGGATGGCATATTTTACCAAATAGGGCTATCTTCTGTATACCAACCCTACCTTGTCACAACACAACTAATTGGCTCAAATGCATTAAGAAGGAAAGAAATTGGCCTCCCGGGTGGCGCAGTGGTCTAGGGCACTGCATCGCAGTGCTAACTGCGCCACCAGAGTCTCTGGGTTCGCGCCCAGGCTCTGTCGCAGCCGGCCCCGACCGGGAGGTCCGTGGGGCGACGCACAATTGGCATAGCGTCGTCCGGGGTAGGGAGGGTTTGGCCGGTAGGGATATCCTTGTCTCATCGCGCTCCAGCGACTCCTGTGGCGGGCCGGGCGCAGTGCGCGCCAACCAAGGGGGCCAGGTACACGGTGTTTCCTCCGACACATTGGTGCGGCTGGCTTCCGGGTTGGAGGCGCGCTGTGTTAAGAAGCAGTACGGCTGGTTGTGTTGTGCTTCGGAGGACGCATGGCTTTCGACCTTCGTCTCTCCCGAGCCCGTACGGGAGTTGTAGCGATGAGACAAGGTAGTAATTACTAGCGATTGGATACCACGAAAATTGGGGAGAAAAAATGGGATAAAAATTAAAAAATAAAATTAAAAAAAAGAAGGAAAAAAATTGAAGAAATTAACTTTTAACAAGGCACACCTGTTAATTGAAATACATTCCAGGTTGTACCTCGTGAAGCTGGTTGAGAGAATTCCAAGAGTGTGCAAATCTGTCATCAAGGCAAATGGTGTCTACTTTGAACAATCTCACATATAATATATATTGTGATGTTTTTTAACACCTTTTTGGTTGCTACATGATTCCATATGTTATTTCATGGTTGTGATGTCTATTATTCTAAAATGTAGAACATAGTAAAAATAAAGTAGGAAAAAAAATCCCTTGATTGAGTAGGTGTGTCCAGAGTTTTGACTGGTACTGTATATTAAAAAATCTTGTATGTCTTCATTTCCACACTTAAGGAATAACATGTCACACCTCCCCCTCCATGCGAAAATTTGTTACCAATAACCAGGATTTTCATTATATTTAAAATTATATTTTTGGCAAGCAATTATTATTTGAGCCAGCAATTATTGTGATTCATCCCTTTATTGTGCCTAACATCCTTACCCCATAGCAACACATGTGGGATACATACACACAGACACAAACTTATACACGCTCGCCACCCTTCCCCCACAAACAACCACAAGCTCAGATGTTCAACAGTTGTTCCATCCCCAAGCCCAACTCAAGAAAGGACTTGACGTGCGGATGCATGTACTGTTGTAGCTGTTTGAGAAGGCATGCACAATTGAGCAAGAATGGGGAGATTTGATTAACCAATGTCAAGTCTTAGCTGATGGAGCTCAGATACACCCCTTTCCCCTGAAACACAGACACGCTGGTGCCCCGTTGTGACCATTTCCCCAAGCATCTCAGTGCAGTCAGACCTTTGATTATTTTATTCCACCAGAGCCACAATCATTTGCCAACTCTCTGATTGTCCAAGTGTGACCACGTCCCCAGGGGTTACTGCAGCTTGTTTTGACAGAGCGATTGGAATCCCCACCGGCTAGGTACAAAGTCATCAAGGTTCTCATTAGCAGCTTTGAGAAATTCCGTATATATTATGCTCACCCATCCGGGGACTTTGGCTTTGTAGGACCAACCCTACCAGGCAGGCTTGGAATCTTGAGGGGCGGTGCTGCATTAGTGGGTCTCTGACCGCATGTATTGTTTTATCTTGGCTGGGTATAGGCTACTTGTAGTAAGCCTATAAAACTGATAAGGACTTTTCCTTAGTGTATGGGTCACTCAGGTGTGTTTCTATGGCATAAGGTTGAGGACCATTCCATCATGATATGACAATAAATAAATAAACTATATTAATAATTTATTTTCAAACGTATATCCCATATCTGCACCAAATTGAAAGCTCTCTCTGTCACAACTCCTGCTTGCAGACACACACGGGCTCTGGCATTTGCAACCATTTTCCTTTTTCATTCACTTAACTCCATTCTTTTCCGAACACAAAAACCCACACCTCACATACCCACATACTGTGTCTTCTATGTACTCTGTTTGCTATGTTTGTATCCCTACCGTGTTGATTCCTACCTCATTGCAGGCTTTTGAGTACTTTTGTGTTTCAGCTCCTTATATTTGCCGATGTATTAGTTCAATAATTATACATTCTTCTAATGCTGTCTTTTATTTATTTATAAAAACTGTAAATAGAAAGTTGAATACTAGTTATTTTACAACATTCCCTATCTTGAACGGTATAGTGTACAGTATTTGTAGTTTATTTCTTTATCAATTGTTGTATTTTTTTGTTTTACAATTATCTTTTTATTAAAATTACTACCATGGATAGTGTTGGGTGTTCCATTATTCAACTCTTCTATAGAATCTTTGTAATATTTAGTCTTGGTTTCTCAGAACAATTGGTTATCAATATACAGTTTATCGACTACAAGAGCTGCACGTTTCCCTTTTAATCTATTCACCTTGAAGAGTGGGTACAGAACTTTGACCCGTGCTGCAATTTCATTCGTGAAATGATCAATCATGACTATTTTTGTGCCAGCAAGTCTTTTACCCAGGCTTTTAACCATTACTTTATCTTTAAAGAATGCAAATTTGGCAACGATTGGGCGCTCACAGCTCTGTCCTCTCTGTCCGAGACAGTGTACACGTTCGAGTTTGATTTTTGTCGACAGTATCGCCTGGGATCTGTAGAGCAGTAAGAAATAATTATTTCACCACGCTTTCAGGATCTTCACCCTCTTTTCTTTGATACCAGCAAGTACCAGATTTCCTCTCATAGATCTAGTCTGTATTTCAAGTAATGATTCTCTCAAAACATGTTCTCCATCTGATGTTCTTCAATGTCCGTTTCCATCTTATTGACTGTACCTTTAAGCTTGTTTGTTTGTTTCTCCATTGTCGCAGTTTTTTCGTCACTCATCTCGAGGCTCGCCTTAATCTCATTTATATCTTTACCGACTAGTTCAAGTATGCCCCGTTTATTATTTATCAACTTCAGCAAGTTGGTTTATACACTTATCATTCCCGGTGGTGAAAAGCGTAAATAGTCTGTGTCCTTCGAGGAGTCTTATTTTCTTTTTGGGATTGATTCTCCATGCTAGCCGTCATGTTTAGGTGTTGATTGTATTGGTGATATTGGTCGCTAAATTTCTCTCACCTTATAATCTGATTTGTGCATCCAGATCGAAGGTTATTGACAACGAGTACGTGGAGTGAAGTGCTAAAATTTTGTCAATATTACGTTTTTATCTTGAGGCATTCTGCACAGCTGAGACCTCCACCGCTAAGTTTCATGACTATTATGACTCATATTGTGGTACTCAATAGGCCTCATGACGAAATCCCTTAGCAGTTTCCTTCCTCTCCAGCAACCGAGTTAGGAAGTTTGCCTGCATGTTTGTAGTACTGGGCGTATTGATACACCATCCAAAGTGTAATTAATAACTTCACCCTACACAAAAGGATATAAAATGTCTGCTTTTTAATTTTTACCCATCTACCAATAGGTGCCCTTTTTTGCGAGGCATTGGTAAACCTCCCTGGTTTTATTCATGGAGCAATAAAAGTATTTATTTATTTTAAGAACTGGACACAGCTATTTTATGAGCTACAGCTACAGTTCTCTGCAGTTTACTGGACCTGAGACCCACTGAACTGTACTACACTGTTCATACAGTATTTTACTATATACCATTCTTGTTGAATACCCAGGTCTCTTTTTGAGTAAGCATTAAATAGTGTACACACCCCTGTATTTTAGATTTAAAAAAAGAAACATTCTTTGGATATACAGTATCTGATTGTCTAACATCTGTTTGATGCCACAGAGCCCTGTACAGCTTATATACAGTGCATTCGGAACATATTTAGACCCCTTTACTTTTTCCACATTTTCTTACTTTCCAGCCTTATTCTAAAATGGATTAAATTATTATTTTTACTCATCAATCTACACACAATACCCCATAATGACAAAGTAAAAACCGGTTTAAAAGGATCCAACCCTTTTTTTAAATTTTTGCCTATAATGACATACCCAAATCTAACTGCCTGTAGCTCAGAACCTGAAGAAAAGATATGCATAATCAAATCAAATGTTTTTAGTCACATGCACCGAATGCAACAGGTGTAGACCATACAGTGAAATGCTTACTTACGAGCCCCTAACCGACAGTGCAGTTTAAAAATACGGATAAGAATAAGAGATAAAAGTAACAAGTTATTAAAGAGGAGCAGTAGAAAATAACAATATATACAGGGGGGTGCCGGTATAGAGTCCATGTGCGGGGACGCCAGTTAGTTGAGGTAGTATGTACATGTAGGTAGAGTTCATTAAAGTGACTATGCATAGATAACAACAGAGAGTGGCAACAGAGAGTGGCAGTGGTGTGGAGAGGGGAGGGGGGGGGGGGGGGGGGGGGGGGGGGGGGGGGCAATGTGAATAGTCTGGGTAGCCATTTGACTAGATGTTCCGGAGTCTTATGGCTTGGGGGTAGAAGCTGTTTAGAAGCCTCTTGGACCTAGATGTGGCATTCCGGTACCACTTGCCATGTGGTAGCAGAGAGAACAGTATATGACAAGGGTGGCTGGAGTCTTTGGCAATTTTCAGGGCCTTCCTCTGACACTGCCTGGTATAGAGGTCCTGGATGTCAGGAAGCTTGGCCCCAGTGATGTACTGGACCATTCACGCTACCCTCTGTAGTGGCTTGCGGTCGGAGGCCGAGCAGTTGCCATACAAAGCAGTGATACAACCAGTCAGGATGCTCTCGATGGTGCAGCTGTAGAACCGTTTGAGGATCTGAGGACCCATGCCAAATCTTTTCAGTCTCCTGAGAGGGAATAGGTTTTGACGTGCCCGCTTCACGACTGTCATGGTGTGCTTGGACCATGTTAGTTTGTTGGTGATGTGGACACCAAGGAACTTGAAGCTTTCCACCTGCTCCACTGCAGCCCCGTCAATGAGAATGGGGGCGTGCTCGGTCCTCTTTTTCCTGTAGTCCACAATCATATCCTTTGTCTTGATCACGTTGAGGGAGAGGTTGTTGTCCTGGCACCACATGGCCAGGTCTCTGAACTCCACCCTATAGGCTGTCTTGTTGTTGTCGGTGATCAGGCCTACCACCGGCAAATTTAATGATGGTGTTGGAGTCGTGCCTGGCTGTGCAGTCATGAGTGAAAAGGGAGTACAGGAGGGGGCTGAGCACGCACCCCTGAGGGGCCCTCTTTGTTGAGGATCAGCGTGGCGGATGTGTTGTTACCGACACTTACCACCTGGGGGCAGCCCGTCAGGAAGTCCAGGATCCAGTTGCAGAGGGAGGTGTTTAGTCCTTAGCTTATTGATGAGTTTTGATGGAACTATGGTGTTGAACGCTGAGCTGTAGTCAATGAATTGCATTCTCACAAAGGTGTTCCTTTTGTCCAGGTGGGAAAGGGCAGTGTGGAGTGCAATAGAGACTGCATAATTTGTGGATCTGTTGGGGCAGTATGCAAATTGGAGTGGGTCTAGGGTTTCTGGGATGATTGTGTTGATGTGAGCCATTACTATTCTTTCAAAGCACTTCATGGCTAGACGTGAGTGCTACAGGTCGGTAGTTATTTAGGCATGTGTTCTTGGGCACAGGCACTATGGTGGTCTGCTTAAGACATGTTGGTATTACAGACTCGGACAGGGAGAGGTTGAAAATGTCAGTGAAGACTCTTGCTAGTTGGTCTGCACATGCTCGCAGTACCCATCCTGGTAATCCGCCTGGCCCTGCGGCCTTGTGAATGTTGACCTGTCTAAAGGTCTTACTCACATTGGCTATGAAGAGCGTGATCACACAGTCTTACAGTACAGCTGGTGCTCTCATGCATGTTTTAGTGTTACTTGCCTCGAAGCGAGCACAGAAGTTGTTTAGCTCATCCGGTAGGATCGTGTAACTGGGCAGCTCTCGGCTGTGCTTCCCTTTGTAGTCTGTAATGGTTTGCAGGCCCTGCCACATCCGACGAGCGTCAGAGCCGGTGTAGTACGATTCGATCTTAGTCCTGTATTGATGCTTTGCCTGTTTGATGGTCCGTCGGGGGGCATAGCGGGATTTCTTATAAACTTCCGGGTTAGAGTCCCTCTCCTTGAAAGCGGCAGCTCTCAGCCTTTAGCTCAGTGCGGACGGTGCCTGTAATCCATGGTTTCTGTTTGGGGTATGTACGTAAGGTCACTGTGGGGACGACGTCATCGAATCACTTATTGATGAAGCAAATGACAGATGTGATGTTCTCCTCAATGCCATTGGAGGAATCCCAGAACGTATTCCAGTCTGTGCTAGCAAAACAGTCCTGCAGCTTAGCATCTGCTTCATGTGACCACTTTTTTATTGATCTAGTCACTGGTGCTTCCTTTTTATAATGTTGTCTTGTAAGCATGAATCAGGAGGATAGAATTATGGTCAGATTTGCCAAATGGAGGGCGAGGGAGAGCTTTCTATGCATCTCTGTGTGTGGAGTATAGGTGGTCCAGAGTTCTTTGCCCTCTGGTTGCACATTTAACCAAGAAACAACCTCATCAGATGACTACCACAAGTCAAGTGACGTGAGCAGTCGAAGATGCTAGCTTGCAAGAGCGAGGGCAACGAGCCGCAGCAGCGAGAGTGACAACAGTGAGAGCTTTGGGGCTGCATTGGAATCTGTTGAAGAGCAAGTTGAGGAGCAACATACTGAAGAGAAATTGACACTGTTCTTGTTCTCCGTCATGGATAGGCTTAGTCCTCCTACTCCTATGCAGTTAACAGCCAATCTAGTTGACAATTGGAAACATTTCAAGCAGAGATTCAATATCTACCTAGCAGCCAGTGGAGCAGGGGGAGATGATGACAAATTGAAAGCTACCATTTTTCTGCATGTTATTGGAGAGGATGCATTGGACATTTACAATAGCTTTCAGCAAGATGAGGAAAACTTGACATTGACTGTGCAAATGGATAAATTTGAGGAGTAGAGAGAGATACACGTTTTTCACTCATGATCAGCAACAGGGAGTCCGTTTTGACCAGTATTTGGCTGAGCTGAACACACTGAGCAAAACGTTTGAATTTGAACATCTGAAAGACTGACTAGTGAAAGACAGGATAGTCTGTGGCATACTTGATAATGGACTCAAGGAGAGATTGCTGCGTGAGCAAGATTTAACTTTGGATAAAGCAGTGAATATGTGTCGAGCAGCTGAAACCACCAGAGCACAAGGTAAAGAGCTGTGCAGGGATGAGACGTCAGGGCATGCAATTAAAAGAGAGGAGCACCACACACAACGCCTTACAAAACAAAAACAAGCAAAAGAGAGAAATCAAAACACTACATGTGGAAAATGTGGATTTTTCCACAACCCCAAAAATTGCCCTGCATATGGCAAATCATGTAACAACTGTGGGAAAAATTATAATTTCTAAAAACGCTGCAAAGCTGAGGATACAAAGAAAAAGGTTCACATAGTCAAGGAGGAGATTGAAAAATTCTTTGTTGATTCTGTGGAAATATGCAATGCAGTAAATGCTGAATGGATTGTGCCATTGACTGTGAATTAAACTATAATACCATTCAAGCTTGATACCAGAGCACAGGTAAACCTATTGTTGCTGGATGACTACAAAACACTGACATTGAAGAGCAAAATACAACCGGTGAAAAATAAGGTTACTGGTTGTACTGGGGAAAAAGTACCAGTCATAGGTAGCTGCATAGTAACTTTACAGCACAAAGGAAAACAGTTCAGAGTACAGCTGCTGATCGTGGAAAAGAGTGTACAGCCTATTCTAGGAATCAATACATGTGAAAAGCTCCATTTGTTGAAAAGAGTGTATGTAGTGACATCACAGACTGAAAATGACCACGAATCACTACTGGCTGAGTGACGTGTTTGAGGGTCTTGGACGTTTACCAGGAGAACACAAAATATGTACTGATGGCAAAATTACTCCGGTTGTGTGTGCATGCAGAAAAGTTCCATTTGCACTGAGGAAAAAGCTCAAGGAGGAACTCGGATGCATGGAAAAGATGGACGTTATCACACAAATGGATGAACCTACAGACTGGGTAAGATCACTGGTTATTGTGGTGAAAAAGAACGGCGATCTCAGGATATGTCTAGACCCGAGAGATCTCAACAAAGCAATCAAGAGAGAGCATTTCAAGTTGCCAACCAGAGAAGAGATAATGTCACAGTTTGCTGGAGCAAAGTGGTTCAGTAAGCTTGATGCCTCATTGGGATTCTGGCAAATGAAGCTAGACGATGCAAGCTCAAGGCTATGCTAATACAACACACACGAGGGGAGGTACAGATTTCTTTGTCTACCATATGGGATTCTCTCAGCGCCAGAGGTCTACCACAAGACAATCCACATGATCTTCGGGCACATTCAAAGAGTGGAGACTATGATGGATGACATCATCCTCTGGGGGTCCACAAAAGAAGAACACGACCCGAGAGTGAGACAAGTGCTGGAACTAACATGGAAAGTCAACCTAAAACTAAACAAGGACATATGCGAGTTTGGTGTGAAAACACTTACCTTCGTGGGAGATGTACTTTCAGAGGATGGAGTCAAACCAGACCTGAGGAAAACATCAGCCATCAACAACATGGAGCGCCTGAGAACAAGGGCGACGTGAGACGCTTCATGGGCATGATCACCTACCTTCCAAAGTTCATACATCAACTGTCAGCACAGTCCTCTCCACTCAGATGTCTTCTGGAACAGAAACATTTATTGGAATGGTCCCGTGAACAGGAAAACTGCTTCAAAAACCTAAAGAAGACAATCACAGAAGAGCCAGTGCTCAGGTTCTTAGATCCAGAGATAAACACAAGGATTTCTGCAGACGCGTCACAGTTTGGCCTGGGAGCAGTTCTTCTGCAACAGCATGACGACACATGGCAACCCGTCGCTTATGCGTCCAGAGCCTTGACAGGCTCAGAGACAAGGTATGCACAATAGAGAAACAACTGGCGAGCACATACGCTTGTGAAATGTTTCACCAATACGTCTACGGACGAGACTTCGAAGTAGAAACTGACCACAAACCATTGGTGTCAATCATGTCTAAGCCACTGAATGATTGTCTAATGAGAATTCAGAGAATGTTGATCAGACTGCAAAAGTATGATGTGAAGATGATCTATACCCCGGGAAAGTTGATATTCGCTGCCTACGCTCTTTCTCGAGCAGTCGAAAAGAAAGAGAGCTTCGACCCACAGAAAAACACTGAGATTCAGGCCAACATTGACATGATCATAGCATCACTTCCTATGTCCTCTGAGAGAATGGAGCAAATCAAAAGAGAGTCTGCAGCTGACCAAACAATGACAGAGTTGAAAGAAACAACACTGATAGGATGGCCCGCACAGAAAAACAACTGTTCAAGGAGAATACAGGATTACTGGATGTGCAGAGCAGAGCTCACCATTGTGGATGACATAGTGTTCAAAGGCAACAAGATTGTCATTCCCATGACACTACGCAAAGAAATGCTACAGAAAATACACGAGGGCCACTTGGGTGAGGAAAAATGCAAACGACGAGCACGAGAAGTAATGTACTCACCAAGAATGAACCAGGAAATTTGTCCGACCACTGCTTCATGTGAACTATGTTTGACCTAGAGGCAAAAGCAGCAAGCAGAACCGCTAATGCCTCATCCAGTACCCAACAGACCCAACTACAAAGTTGAAGTTGACCATTTTGACTGCAATGGCAAAAGTCACATTGTTGTTTCCGACTACTACTCAAACTACCCTGAAGTAGCAACACTGCCAACTACCTCCAGCAAAGCTGTAATCACCTACCTGAAATCAGTCTTTGCAAGACATGGGGTTGCGTCTGAACTGTAGTCGGACAATGGCCCGCAGTTCTCAAGTTCCGAATTCCGATCATTCGCTAACGACAGGGGATTCCGACAACACCTCCAGCCCCAACTACCCTAGGTCCAACGGCTTAGCACAGTCAAGATTGTCAAAGGTCTGATGAAAAAGGCACATGATGGAAAGGAGGATTTCCTAAAAAATCTGATGATCTATCGCAGCGCACCGCTCCAGAACGGACTTTCACCTGCACAAATGTTGATGGGACGTCGCATCAGAACCAACCTACTCATCCATGAGGACTTGCTAACACCCAGAGGTGCTCACAAAGTCAAACTCGCGAAGGTAAACAGAAAGACAAACAAAAACAACGACACGACAAAAGGGCAAGACACTTACCTGAAGTGAAACCTGGAGATCATGTACGACTCCAAGACATCACTACAGGAACCTGGATGCAAGGGTGTGTGCAGAGAGAAGTTGCACCGCGATCCTATGAGATCCAAACGGAGCATGGATCACAACTGAGACAAAACAGAGTGGATCTAAGGCTTCAGCCATTCACACAAGGGACTGAGGATCATCAGGAGGATACTGCTGAAGCCTTACGAAATTGACAATTCAGTTAGAACACCCTGACTGACAACGAACGCTGTCCAACTGTTTCAGGAAGAACTTTAGCAGAACGACCAAAGAGGACATCTCAGAGCCCCTGAAATGCTTATTGAGTATTGGTATAAAAAAAGATATAATACAAAAAGGAGCACCTGGACTGAATGTTTGTTTATGTGACAAGAAATAGAGCCACAAAAGAGTATTGTTGGACAGAATATATTTAGTTGAAAAAATAAGAATAATACATCAGAATATGTTAATTGCCTCAAGTGATGAGAGCAATGTAAAAAAAAAAAAAAACATTTGGGAGAAAGAAACGTGTGTTATTGAAAATTGCATGCTACGCAGGTTGAGTAAACAAATGAGATGTGACATGTGTAGTTAAATAGAAAAGTAGTATTCTTTTAAAGGAAGGAAGACGTGTTGTTATGTGTTAATAGCATTTAGACTACTTTACCCGGGCAGGGCAGGGCAGCATTTAGACTACTTTATGCGGGCAGGGCAGGTGGTTGAAGAATGCCTTGCATGGCTAAACAATGAGTCTTCTAGCTGAAGTATATCTTCATTTAAAGTAGTTAAACCTATTCACCGGTTTGTCATTATATAAGGAACAAAAATAACAGGAATTTGGTAAAACGGATTTAAGTTTCCCTGCCTTTAAGTCCCCGGCTACTAGGAGCGCCGCCTCTGGGTGAGCGTTTTCTTGTTTGCTTATGATGGAATACAGATCATTCAAAGCTATCTTGGTGCCAGCCTCTGGCTATGGTGGTATGTAAACAGCTACAAAGAATACAGATGAAAAGTCTCCAGGTAGGTTATGTGGTCTGCAGCTTATCATGAGAAACTCTACCTCTGGCGAGAAATGGCTCGAGACTTCCTTAGATATCGTGGACCAGCTGTTGTTTATAAAAATTCATAGACCACCGCCCCTTGTCTTACCAGATGCCGCTGTTCTATCCTGGCGGTACATTGTATAACCAGCATGTAGATATTGTCGTTGTCAGCCATGACTTCGTGAAGCATAAGATGTTACAGTTTTTAGTGTCCCACTAGTTGTTTAATCTTCCCAATAACTCATCCATTTTATTGTCCAAGATTGCATGTTTGCGAGCAGAATGTCGGGGAGTGGGGCTTTATTTGATCGCCTCCTATTCCTCAGAAGGCAGCCCGCCATCCGGCATCTCTTTCTCCGCCTCCTCTTCTCGCAAAACACTGTGATCGGGGCCTGTACCCGAGGGAGCCGTATATCCTCCGCCTCGGGCTCATCAGAGTCATGAAAGAAGAAAAATGATTCTGCTAGTCCGTGGTGAGTAATCGCATTCCTGATGTCTAGGAGTACATTTCGGTCACAAGAGACGGTAGTGGCAGCTTTATGTACAAAAATAGTAAAAAAATAAGTTACAAACAACGCAGAAAAAAGAACAAAAAACACAATCATTTGGGAGCATGTAAAATGTCTGCCTTCTGCTCGGCGCAATTTTAGACACCTTTTGAAAAGAAACACTTTGAAATTTATGGAAATGTGAAATTAATTTAGGAGAATATAAGACATTAGATCTGGTAAAATAAAATACAAAGAAAAAACTTTCATTTTTTTTTTGTTCCATCATCTTTGAAATGCAAGAGAAAGGCCATAATGTATTATTCCAGCCCAGGCGCAATTTAGATTTTGGCCTCTAGATGGCAGTAGTGTATATGCAAAGTTTTTGACTAATCCAATGAACCATTGCATATCTGTTCAAAATTTTGTATCAAGACTGCCCAAATGTGCCTAATTGGTTAATTAATACATTTAAGTTCATAATTGTGCACTCTTCTCAAACAATAGCATGGTATTCTTTCACCGTAATAGCTACTGTAAATTGGACAGTGCAGTTTCATTAACCTGATGAGGACAGAGGGCGCTGTTTTCACTTTGGGGGAAAAACGTGCCCAATTTAAACGGCCTCGTACTCAATTCTTGCTCGTACAATATGCATATTATTATTACTATTGGATAGAAAACACTCTCTAGTTTCTAAAACCGTTTGAATTTTGTCTGTGAGTAAAACAGAACTCATTTGGCAGCACACTTTCTGACCAGGAAGTGGAAAGTCTGAAAATGATGCTCCGTTCAAGGGCCTGCCTATAAATGGGCATGATACGTATGAGTATACATGCACGTCATACACCTTCCCCTAGATGTCAAGAGGAAGTGAGAGAAGAAATGAAGTGTTTATCTTGGTCTGAGGTGGAATTAATCCTCTTGGCACGACGAGTCACCCATTTTTGTTTTCAGGAAGGCGCGAAGTTGGACCTGGATTTGCCTTCTGAATAGCTGTCGTTCTAGGCGACTACTATCTCCGGCTTTGATTTTATTTGATACATGTGACAATATCATCGTAAAGTATGTTTTTTCAATATAGTTTTATTAGATTTTTGAAATTTATTCGGGACGTTAGGCGTGTTGCGTTGTGTGCCTTTGTTCAGAAAGGAGAGCTTCACGCCACTTGGCTAGTGCACTTGCTAATTCAAGAGGGAAAATGGATGTTCTAAATCCAAACAACGATTGTTCTTGACAAAGGACCCCTTGTCCAACATTCTGATGGAAGATCACCAAAAGTAGGACCCATTTTGTCATGCTATTTCATATATCTGTCGAACTGTGTACTAGTAGTTTTGCGCCCAGGTTTTGGCCACTCTCTCGCTATAACATAAGCCTTATGTCGTAATGAAGATATTTTTAGAATTCTAACACTGCGATTGCATTAAGAACTAGTGTATCTATCATTTCGTATACAACATGTATTTTTTTGTAATGTTTATAAATAGCTATTTGGTCAGAATAGGTGAGAGTCTAATAGAAATATCCACACATTCTGTGAAAAAGAGCTACGTTAGCATAATGGATAACCGCTGATTTCAGCTCTAAATATGCACATTTTCGAACAAAACATAAGTGTATGTATAACCTGATGTTATAGGACTGTCATCTGAGGAAGGTTTATGAAGGTTAGTGAAAATTAATATATTTTGCTGGTTTATTCGCTAACGCTAACGTGCCTATTGCTATCGCCTTGATGAATGAATGCGGTTGTGTGGTAGGCTATTGTAGTAAGCTAATATAATGCTATATTGTGTTTCCGCTGTAAAACACTTAAAAAATCTGAAATATTGGCTGGATTCACAAGATGCTTGTCTTTCATTTGCTGTACATGATGCATTTTTCAGAAATGTTTTATGATGAGTATTTTGGTATTCCACGTTGGTCTCTATAATTGCTCTGGCTGCTTCGGTGCTATTTTTGACGGTAGCTGTGATGGTAGCTGCAATGTAAAACTGATTTATACCTCAAATATGCAAATTTTTCGAACAAAACATAGATTTATTGTATAACATGTTATAACACTGTCATCTGATGAAGTTGTTTCTTGGTTAGTTTGATTGGTTCTTGGTTAGTTAGGTTGGCTTTGTGCATGCTACCTGTGCTGTGAAAAATGTCTGTCCTTCTTTGTATTTGGTGGTGAGATAACATAAATATACGTGCTGTTTTCGCTGTAAAACATTTTAAAAATCGGAGATGTTGGCTGGATTCACAAGATGTGTACCTTTCATTTGCTGTATTGGACTTGTTAATGTGTGAAAGTTAAATTTAAAAAATATATATATTTTGAATTTCGCGCTCTGCCTTTTCAGTGGAATGTGGGAGGAGTTCCGCTGGCGGAACGCTGAAGCGGTAAAGGTTAACAAGAATTTAATGCTTCTGCCCATATCAGATACGTCATGGGATTTTATGGTTACTTACAACCTCATGCTAATCACATTAGCCTACGTTAGGTCAACTTTCTGGGCGGACACACACACACCGATCCCATAGATGTAAAAAAAAAAAAAACGGAAAAATCACATACACGTAAGTATTCAGACCCTTTACTCATTACTTTGTTGAATCACCTTTGGCAGCGATTACAGCCTCGAGTGTTCTTGGGTGTGCCGCTACAAGCTTGGCACACCTCTATTTGGGGAGTTTCTCCCATTCTTCTCTGCAGATCTTCCCAAGCTCTGTCAAGTTGCACAGCTATTTTCAGGTCTCTCCAGAGATGTTCGATCAGGTTCAAGTCCGGGCTCTGGCTAGGCCACTAAAGGACATTCAGAGACTTTTCCCGAAGCCACTCCTGCGTTGTCTTGGCTGAACCTTCACCCCAGTCTGAGATCCTGAGCACTCTGGAGCAGGTTTTCATCAACGATCTCTCTGTACTTTGCTCTGTTCATCTTTCCCTCTTTCCTGACTAGTCTCCCAGTCCCTACCGCTGAAAGACATCCCCACAGCATGATGCTACCACCACCATGCTTCACCGTAGGGATGGTGCCAGGTTTCCTTCAGACATGATCCTTGGCATTAAGGCCAAAGTGATCAATCTTGGTTTCTTCCAAACAGAGAATCTTGTTTCTCGTGGTCTGAAAGTCCTTCAGGTACCTTTTGGCAAACTGAGGGGTGGTTTCCGTCTTGCCACTCTTCGACAAAGGCCTGATTGGTTGAGTGTTGCAGAGATGGTTGTCCTTCTGGAAGGTTCTCCCATCTCCACAAAGGAACTCTAGAGCTCTGTCAGGGTGACCATCTATTTCTTGGTCACCTGGTCGCCCTATTGCTCAGTTTGGCCGGGCGACCAGATCTAAGAAGAGTCTTGGTGGTTCCAAACTTCTTTAATTTAAGAATGATGGAGGGCACTGTGTTCTTGGGGACCTTCAATGCTGCAGAAATATTTTGGTACCCTTCCCCAGATCTGTGCCTTGACACAATCCTGTCTTGGACCTCTATGGACAATTCCTTTGACCTCACAGCTTGGTTTTTGCTCTGACATGCACTGTCAACTGTGGGACCTTATATAGACAGGTGTGTGCCTTTCCAAATCATGTCCAATCAATAGAATTCATCACAGGTGGACTACAATCAATTTGTATAAACAGCTCAAGGATGATCAATGGTAACAGGATGCACCTGAGCTCAATTCCGAGTCTCATAGCAAAGGGTCTGAATGTGGAAAAAGGGAAGGGATCTGAAAACTTTCCGAATGCAGTGTAAATGCATTCTTTCAATCCATAAAGGCAGCCAACTTTCGAAGATTCTTAGAAAATATCCATATTTATTTCATGGTCATTCTACATGGTCTTATGCTGAGCCACACTGGCTGTGTTTACACAGGCAGCCCAATTCTGATATTTTTTCCCCACTAATTGGTCTTTTTCAGAACTGATGTGATTGGTCAAAGACCAATTAGTGAAAAACTGTGCTGCCTGTGTAAACGCAGTCATAATCCTTTATTTGGCTTCGGTACACTGGCAATGGTGTTTACCATGGTGGCCTTTGGAAACTGAGACTCTTTGTTCTTGTGGCGCATGGTCTTGTCATGCCTGCGGTGCACGGCTAGCTGGATAAGACTGCCAGAAGTGGTGTAGGGCTCGTAGACCTTAACTGCCAACTGTTTGGATTTCTTTGTAGTGGACAGTAATATTTGATATGTGAATATACAATATATTATATATACATCACATGTGACTCATAATAAGACTAAGCAATTCGCCTATTACATGTTTGTCTGACTGCATAAAGATAATTAAAGTATACCAGCAAGCATTAGGCAATGAGTTGACAATGACTAGCAAGAATTGGTCTGAGAATTGCCTATCTCAATTATTGAGTTTAGATGAATAGAAACAGAAGATAATTATAACACATCAAGCTATGTTCTGTAAAAAAGTTGAATAGCAACATTAAAGGTAATGACAAATATGTCTATGTGTAGTAAGAATTAGCATCAATCAATATTAGAATTTTTTTTAACGATTTATTTGTTTGCAAAAATATCTCCATGTTCTCTGCCGACAAGTCATAAAAGTAATTGCAATTTCTTACTGGTTTCTAAATCTGCATAGGGTCTGCAAAGTAAATGTGTTGAAAGGTTTTCAGAACCAATCAGGAGGAAATGACTTAGAGTTTAATCCATGTTTAAAAATGCAGCTATCTGACTAAGTCACTATTCTGTCTCTGGAGACTGAGCTGTAGTATGTAACAAAATTAATTTCAAACCTGACCAAATCACATTCAAAGATGAATAAAAAAACTATGCCAATTTTAGCAAGTCACCATCTATCTGATGAGGATGATGGGAAAATTCTAAATAAAACTTGGAAGTGAGATCCAAAGCTCACCCACTGCTTGTATAAATCAAATTTGAATAATTCAATCGCTTGTAAACCAATCGGACACCCCCCTTGAACATACACACATCCATGGAAGTGAGTGTGGACAACAGGAAGATTTAACCTAATGCGCCACATCCACATATGCTGATTCCTTGCCCAATCACATAAGCCATTTTGTCTAGCATTGTGTGTTTTTTATTTAACTAGGCAAGTCAGATAAGAACAAATTCTTATTTACAATGACAGCCTAGATTAACTGGCTTAACTGCCTTGTTCAGGGGCTGAACAACAGATTTTTACCTTGTCAGCTCAGGGATTCGATCTAGCAAACTTTTGATTACTGGCTAACGCTCTAACCACTAGGCTACCTGCCTAGTCCTCACTTTGTGTGACAACAAAGGCAGAACAGTTAAATGGAATGTGGTCAACGCACAAAGGATGGAATTGTTTCGGCATAACCTTAAACAAGACATGTTAGCTATGTGCTAGAAAGCTTGTCAGCATATTCTTGAGCAAAACGTTATGTTGTTCTAAAGACAGGACAGAAACATTCAACAACTAAGACATGGAACATAACGCACATGGAACATATAACATAGACACACATACAGCTGAAGTCAGAAGTTCACATGCACCTCAGCCAAATACATTTAAACTCAGTTTTTCACATTTCCTGACATTTAATCCAAGTAAAAATTCCATGTCTTAGGTCAGTTAGGATCACCACTTTATTTTAAGAATGTGAAATGTCAGAATAATAGTAGAGAGAAGGATTTATTTCAGCTTGTATTTCTTTCCTCACATTCCCAGCGGGTCAGAAGTTTACATACGCTCAATTAGTATTTGGTAGCACTGCCTTAAAATGGTTTAACTTGGGTCAAACATTTCGGGTAGCCTTCCACAAGCTTCCCACAATAAGTTGGGTGAATTTTGGCCCATTTCTCCTGACAGAACTGGTGTAACTGAGTCAGGTTTGTAGGCTTCCTTGCTCGCGCACGCATTTTTCAGTTCTGCCCACAAATTTTCTATAGGATTGAGGTCAGGTATTTGTGATGGCCACTCCAATACCTTGACTTTGTTGCCCTTAAGCCATTTTGACACAACTTTGGAAGTATGCTTGGGATTATTGTCCATTTGGAAGATCCATTTGCGACCAAGCTCTAAATTCATGACTGATGTCTTGAGATGTTGCTTCATTATATTCACATCATTTTCCCTCCTCATGATGCCCTATATTTTTTGAAGTGCACCAGTCCCTCCTGCAGCAAAGCACCCCCACAACATGATGCTGCCCCCCTGTGCTTGATGGTTGGGATGGTATTCTTCGGCTTGCAAGCGTCCCCTTTTTTCCTCCAAATGTAATGATGGTCATTATGGTCAAACGGGTCTATTTTTGTTTCATCAGACCAGAAGACATTTCTCCAAAAAGTATCATCTTTGTCCCCATGTGCAGTTGCAAACCATAGTCTGGCTTTTTATGGCTGTTTTGGAGCAGTGGCTTCTTCCTTGCTTAGTGGCCTTTTAGGTAATATCAATATAGGACTTGTTTTACTGTGGATATAGATACTTTTGTACCTGTTTCCTCCAGCATCTTCACAAGGTCCTTTGTTGTTGTTCTGGGATTGATTCGCACTTTTCTCACCAAAGTACGTTCATTTCTAGGAGACAGTACGCGTCTCCTTCCTGAGCGGTAACGACGGAGGCGTGGTCCCATGGTGTTTATACTTGCGTACTATTGTTTGTACAGATGAACGTGGTACCTTCAGGCGTTTGGAAATTGCCCCCAAGGATGAATCAGACTTTTTTGTCTGAGGTCTCTGCTGATTTCTTCTGATTGTCCCACGATGTCAAGCAAATAGGCACTGAGTTTGAAGGTAGGCCTTGAAATACATCCACAGGTACACCTTCAATTGACTTTAATGATGTTGATTAGCCTGTCAGAAACTTCTAAAGCCATGACATATTTTTCTGGAATTTTCCAAGTTGTTTAAAGGCACAGTCAACTTAGTGTATGTAAACTTCTGACCCACTGAAATTGTGATACATGAATTATAAGTGAAATAATCTGTCTGTAAACAATTGTTGGAAAAATGACTTGTCATGCACAAAGTAGATGTCCGAACCGACTTGCCAAAACTATAGTTCTGTTAACAAGAAATTTGTGGAGTGGTTGAAAAACGAGTTTTAATGACTCCAACCTAAGTGTATGTAAACTTCCAACTTCAACTGTAAGTCTATTGGCCCATCTAAATGGGACAAAGTGAAGGAGTTGCATTGGCCAAGGATTTCAATCAATGTCAGTTACAAATTGGGAGAATCGTAATCTCCCATTAAAAACACTTTAAAAAACACTTTCATAGTGAGAGCTGAATTTATTATTGAAACCAACCAGGCCAAAGTGATCCCGTTTAATCGTGCAAATATATTTTTATTTTTTATTTTACCAGGTAGGCTAGTTGAGAACAAGTTCTCATTTGCAACTGCGACCTGGCCAAGATAAATCATAGCAGTGTGAACAGACAACAACACAGAGTTACACATGGAGTAAACAATAAACAAGTCAATAACATAGTAGAGAAAAAAATGAAAAAAAAGAGAATCTATATACAATGTGTGCATAAGGCATGAGGAGGTAGGCAATAAATAGGGCATAGGAGCGAATAATTACAATTTAGCAGATTAACACTGGAGTGATAAATCATCAGATGATCATGTGCAAGTAGAGATACTGGTGTGCAAAAGAGCAGAAAAGTAAATAAATAAAAACAGTATGGGGGTGAGGTAGGTAAATTGGGTGGGCTATATACTGATGGACTATGTACAGCTGCAGCGATCGGCTAGCTGCTCAGATAGCAGATGTTTAAAGTTGTTGAGGGAGATAAAAGTGTCCAACTTCAGAGATTTTTGCAATTCGTTCCAGTCGCAGGCAGCAGAGAACTGGAAGGAAAGGCGGCCAAATTAGGTTTTGGCTTTAGGGATGATCAGTGAGATACACCTGCTGGAGCGCGTGCTACGGGTGGGTGTTGCCATCGTGACCAGTGAACTGAGATAAGGCGGCACTTTACCTAGCATAGCCTTGTAGATGACCTGGAGCCAGTGGGTCTGACGACGAACATGTAGCAAGGGCCAGCCGACTAGAGCATACAGGTCGCAGTGGTGGGTGGTATAAGGTGCTTTAGTAACAAAACGGATGGCACTGTGATAAACTGCATCCAGTTTGCTGAGTAGAGTATTGGAAGCTATTTTGTAGATGACATCGCCGAAGTCGAGGATCGGTAGGATAGTCAGTTTTACTAGGGTAAGTTTGGCGGCGTGAGTGAAGGAGGCTTTGTTGCGAAATAGAAAGCCGACTCTAGTTTTGATTTTGGATTGGAGATGTTTGATATGAGTCTGGAAGGAGAGTTTGCAGTCTAGCCAGACACCTAGGTACTTATAGATGTCCACATATTCTAGGTCGGAACCGTCCAGGGTGGTGATGCTAGTCGGGCGTGCGGGTTCAGGCAGCGAACGGTTGAAAAGCATACATTTGGTTTTACTAGTGTTTAAGAGCAGTTGGAGGCCACAGAAGGAGTGTTGTATGGCATTGAAGCTCGTTTGGAGGTTAGATAGCACAGTGTCCAAGGAAGGGCCAGAAGTATACAGAATGGTGTTGTCTGTGTAGAGGTGGATCAGGGAATCGCCCGCAGCAAGAGCAACATCATTGATATATATAGAGAAAAGAGTCGGCCCGAGAATTGAACCCTGTGGTACCCCCATAGAGACTGCCAGAGGACCGGACAACATGCCCTCCGATTTGACACACTGAACTCTGTCTGCAAAGTAGTTGGTGAACCAGGCAAGGCAGTCAATAGAAAAACCGAGGCTACTGAGTCTGCCGATAAGAATATGGTGATTGACAGAGTCGAAAGCCTTGGCCAGGTCGATGAAGACGGCTGCACAGTACTGTCTTTTATCGATGGCGGTTATGATATCGTTTAGTACCTTGAGCGTGGCTGAGGTGCACCCGTGACCGGCTCGGAAACCAGATTGCACAGCGGAGAAGGTACGGTGGGATTCGAGATGGTCAGTGATCTGTTTGTTGACTTGGCTTTCGAAGACCTTAGATAGGCAGGGCAGGATGGATATAGGTCTGTAACAGTTTGGGTCCAGGGTGTCTCCCCCTTTGAAGAGGGGGAGGACCGCGGCAGCTTTCCAAACCTTGGGGATCTCAGATGATACGAAGGAGAGTTTGAACAGGCTGGTAATAGGGGGTGCGACAATTGCGGCGGACAATTTTGGAAATAGAGGGTCCAGATTGTCAAGCACAACTGATTTGTATAGGTCCAGGTTTTGCAGCTCTTTCAGAACATCTGCTATCTGGATTTGGGTAAAGGAGAAGCTGGGGAGGCTTGGGCGAGTAGCAGCGGGGGGGTGGGGGGGGGCGGAGCTGTTGGCCAAGGTTGGAGTAGCCAGGAGGAAGGCATGACCAGCCGTTGAGAAATGCTTGTTGAAGTTTTCGATTATCACGGATTTATTGGTGGTGACAGTGTTATCTAGCCTCAGTGCAGTGGGCAGCTGGGAGGAGGTGCTCTTGTTCTCCATGGACTTTACAGTGTCCCAGAACTTTTTGGAGTTAGAGCTACAGGATGCATAATTCTGCTTGAAAAAGCTGGCCTTTGCTTTCCTGACTGACTGCGTGTATTGGTTCCTGACTTCCCTGAACAGTTGCATATCGTGGGGACTCTTCGATGCTATTGCAGTTCGCCACAGGATGTTTTTGTGCTGGTCGAGGGCAGTCAGGTCTGGAGTGAACCAAGGGCTATATCTGTTCTTAGTTCTGCATTTTTTGAACGGAACATGCTTGTCTAAGATGGTGAAGAAGTAACTTTTAAAGAATGACCAGGCATCCTCAACTGACGGGATGAGGTCAATATCCTTCCAGGATTCCCGGGCTAGGTTGATTAGAAAGGCCTGCTCGCAGAAGTGTTTTAGGGAGCGTTTGACAGTGATGAGGGGTGGTTGTTTGACCGCAGAACCATAGCGGATACAGGCAATGAGGCAGTGATCGCTGAGATCCTGATTGAAAACAGCAGAGGTGTATTTGGAGGGCAAGTTGGTCAGGATAATGTCTATTAGGGTGCCCATGTTTACGGATTTAGGGTTGTACCTGGTGGGTTTCTTGATGATTTGTGTGAGATTGAGGGCATCTAGCTTAGATTGTAGGACTGCCGGGGTGTTAAGCATATCCCAGTTTTGGTCACCTAACAGAACAAACTCTGAAGCTAGATGGGGGGGCGATCAATTCACAGATGGTGTCCAGGGCACAGCTAGGAGCTGAGGGGGGTTGGTAGCATGCGGCAACAGGGAGAGACTTATTTCTGGAGAGATTAATTTTTAAAATTAGAAGTTCGAACTGTTTGGGCATAGACCTGGAAAGTATGACAGAACTTTGCAGGCTATCTCTGCAGTAGATTGCAACTCCTCCCCCTTTGGCAGTTCTATCTTGACGGAAAGTGTTATATTTGGGTATGGAAATCCCAGAATTTTTGGTGGCCTTCCTAAGCCAGGATTCAGACACGGCAAGGACATCAGGGTTGGCAGAGTGTGCTAAAGCGGTGAGTAAAACAAACTTAGGGCGGAGGCTTCTGATGTTGACATGCATGAAACCAAGGCTTTTTCGATCACAGAAGTCAACAAATGAGGGTGCCTGGGGACATGCAGGGCCTGGGTTTACCTCCACATCACCTGAGGAACAGAGGAGTAGTAGGATGAGGGTGCGGCTAAAGGCTATCAAAACTGGTCGCCTAGAGCGTTGGGGACAAGGAATAAAAGGAGCAGATTTATGGGCGTGGTAGAATATATTCAGGGCATAATGTGCAGACAGGGGTATGGTGGGGTGCGGGTACAGCGGAGGTAAGCCCAGGCACTGAGTGATGATAAGAGAGGTTGCATCTCTGGATAAGCTGGTTATAATGGGTGAGGTCACCGCATGTGTGGGAGTTGGGACAAAGGAGGTATCAGAGGTATAATGAGTGGAACTACGGGCTCCATTGTAAACTAAAACAATGATAACTAACCTGAACAACAGTATACAAGGCATATTGATATTTAAGAGAGACATACAGTAAGGCATAAAGTAATTGCAGGTCTTGATTGGGAGAACTAGCTAAAACAACAGGTGAGACAACAGCAGCTAGTCAGCTAACACAACAACAGCAGGTAAAATGGCGATGACTAGGCAGCGAGGGTCTGATTAACTACACACAGAGCCTGAGTTCGCGGCTGGGGCCGACAGATAAAACACAAATAAACAGAATGGAGTACCGTGATTAATGGACAGTCCAGCAGGCATCAGCTATGTAGCCAAGTGATCATAGTGTCCAGGGGGCAGCAGTAGATGGAACAGGGAAGCCGCCACGACGCTAGCACGTGGCGTTTAAAGTTAGTAGCCCGGGGGTGGTCTGCTCAGACGGAGGGGGTCTGCTCAGACGGAGGCCGGTTGAGGGCACAGCGGATGGAGAGTTCGTCGGCAGACCAGACGTGGTGGTGCGGCGGGGCGCCGTGTCGACAGAGAATCCAAGCCAGATGGCGAAAGAGGTATTGTAGAATTTTGTTTGCTAACTGGTGCTAGTTTCGTGGCAGTGGCGCTAGCTGCAAGCTAGCTGTGAGGATCAGAAGTAGTGGCTCAGGGATTACGGCAGGAATACGGCGTTGTTGTGGAGAGACAGTCCGATGCTGGTAGATTGGTGAGTAATACACAGGCTAAGAACAGGGCTGGTGTCTGTGCAGAAGGTAAAAGCCGCTAGCAGTGCCTAAAAATGAATAAATAGCTTGTAGCTGATTAGCTACTGGAGGTTCTTGAATGTGTTCCAAAGTTAAAAATAATAGCGATTCCGTATCACATTGGGTGAGGCAGGTTACCGGAAGGTATAATCGAATTAAAAATCGAAAAGAGATAGATTTTTTTTTTAAATATATACAAAAAAATACGAAAATTACAAAAGTACACGAGAGGACGAACAAAACACACCTACACTGCTACGCCATTGTAACGGCTCTCTTTCGGTGAGTGAGTTGACCAAGGCGCAGCGGGTTGTGAATACATAATGAACTTTATTTAACAAGACGAAACTAAACACACGAAGAACACTTGAATAATTTTACAAAACAACAAAACGAACTAGACAGACCTAAACTATGAACTTACATGAAACGAGGAACACATAAACAGGAACGACCGAACGAACGAGACGAGACAGTACCGTGTGGTGTAACAAACACAGACACAGTGACAATCACCCACAAACAAACAGTGAGAACCTCCTACCTTAATATGACTCTCAATTAGAGGAAAACGCAAAACACCTGCCTCTAATTAAGAGCCATACCAGGCAACCCAAAACCAACATAGAAACGGAAAACATAGACTGCCCACCCAAAACTCACGCCCTGACCATCACACACATACAAAACAACAGAAAACAGGTCAGGAACGTGACAGCCATCCTGGAAATAAAGGGACTTCGAACCAAACCAAGACATTCATCCAAGGAATCTGCTTCCCGTAGTGTCAGTGATTAACTAAAATGCAATAAAAATGTGTAACAGTTATAAAAAGTTAAAATCTGGAATCAAATCAGTCGGACAAAAAAAAAAGTCAATCATCATTATTACGACAAGCAAATTAATGTAAACATAGGAAATTCCTATCAATGACCTCAGACCATCCTGTGTAGCCTATCAATAAACTGCCACCTAGCCAGCCACTGGCTAGGAGAGTAATGGGACAAAATTCATAACTCACACACATATCTTCACATATCAGATGGACTTGGCCTTACGCACTATGCATATAGTAGGAACACAAACTAGACTCAGAAATCTAACAACTGATTACCAGAAAAGATTAAAAGGGTCAAATGTTATCAGCATATGTTAAACTTCTTGCCACTAGGGGGGTGCTATTTCGACATAGCACAAATGTGTACCCAATGTAAACGGCCTTGTACTCAATTCTTGCTCGTACAATATGCATATTATTCTTACTATTGGATAGAAAACACTCTCTAGTTTCTAAAATTGTTGGAATTATGTCTGTGGGTGAACCAGAACTCTTTCTGCAGCGAAATCCATGACAGGAACTGCGAAGGTCTGAAAACGAAGCTCTGCTCTGAGATCAGTTTTAAGCCCTGTATGTATCGTATGGATCGACATGAACTGCACCCGCCTTCCCCTGGATGTCAGTAACCAATGAGAAGTGGAATGGGTTCTCTACGTCATTCTCAGAGTTTATAAATGGCCAAGGAGCGTGAGGACCTCTCTTTTCGACTTTTGCCTTTACGCAAAGCAGGACCTCAGCATGGCATTTTGGAACGCTCAGTTATTGACCTTAAATATATCCGTCTTTAATTTAATTTGATATAGGTGTTAGAAACATCATAACGAAGTTATTTTAAACCGAGTTATATCATTTTATGCGAGTATATTGCTATTTTCGGAATTTCCTTGCAATTACGTTTTGGGTATTTGGGCATGCGTGACCACATAGCTACTGTTAGCGGCTAATTCCGAAGTTGAAGGCCAACGTTTTACAACCAAGCAAGGATTCTTTTGGACAAAGGACCACTTGGCCAAGATTCTGATGGAAGCTCGTCCAAAAGTAAGAGCTATTTATGTTGTTATTCCGTATTTATGTTTAAAAATGTAAACGGACTTGACCGCAATTATTTCGGCACTAGTCTGGCTGTAGCGCACACTGTATGTCTTGTAACGTTAATTTTAAAAATCTAACTCAGCGATTGCATTAAGAACTAATTTGTCTTTCAATTGCTGTCCAACCTGCATTTTTTTAGTCAAGTTTATGAATAGCTTTCGATAAGAGTAGGTGCCTTTCCAAAATGGCGCCGGCCAGAATGCATGCCCTGTTGCTACTGATCACATTGTATAACCACGGTGTGTGCTGCTAAATATGCACATTTTCGAACAAAACCTATATGGATTGTGTAATATGATGTTACAGGACTGTCATCTGAAGAATTCTGAGAAGGTTAGTGAAAAAATTAATAGCGTTTGGTGGTTTATAACGTTATTGCTATTTTTGCCTTGAATCAATGCTGCCGTGTGACTGACTATTGTACTAGGTAAGATAACGCTATATTGTGTTTTTGCTGTAAAACACTTAGAAAATCTGACATATTGGCTACATTCACATGATCTGTGTCTTTCATCTGCTGTACGCTGTGTATTTTTAAGAAATGTTTTATGATGAGTAATTAGCTAATACACGATGGTCTCTGTAGTTATTCTAGTCATTTTATTGATAGTTGTGATGGGGGCTGCAATTGTAAACTATGATTTCTACCTGAAATATGCTCATTTTTCTAACAAAATGCTATGCTATACAATAAATATGTTATCAGACTGTCATCTGATGAGGTTTGTTTCTTGGTTAGTGGCTATTTATATCTTTATTTGGTCGAATTTGTGATAGCTACTGATGCAGTAAGAAAATGGTGGAGTAAGAAAATTGTTGTCTTTTGCTAACGTGGTTAGCTAATAGATTTACATATTTTGTCTTCCCTGTAAAACATTTTAAAAATCAGAGATGATGGCTTGAATCACAAGATCTGTATCTTTCATTTGGTGTCTTGGACTTGTGATTTCATGAACATTTTATTTTATGATATCCCTGTAACTTTAGGCTAGGCTATGCTAGTCAGCTTTTGTGATGGGGGGGATCCCGGACCCGGGTTTGTGAGGCGTTAGAGGCTAAATCAAATCAAATGTATTTATATAGCCCTTCGTACATCAGCTGATATCTCAAACTGCTGTACAGAAACCCAGCCTAAAACCCCAAACAGCAAGCAATGCAGGTGTAGAAGCACGGTGGCTAGGAAAAACTCCCTGGAAAGGCCAAAACCTAGGAAGAAACCTAGAGAGGAACCAGGCTATGAGGGGTGGCCAGTCCTCTTCTGGCTGTGACGGGTGGAGATTATAACAGAACATGGCCAAGATGTTCAAATGTTCATAAATGACCAGCATGGTCAAATAATAATAATCACAGTAGTTGTCGAGGGTGCAGCACCTCAGGAGTAAATGTCAGTTGGCTTTTCATAGCCGATCATTAAGAGTAACTCTACCGCTCCTGCGGTCTCTAGAGAGTTGAAAACAGCAGGTCTGGGACAGGTAGCACGTCCGGTGAGCAGGTCAGGGTTCCATAGCCGCAGGCAGAACAGTGTCGCAACCTAAAGACTACAGTGTCGCAACCTACCAAGCAATGTTAGAATTACAGTTAGTACAAGAGTCTGAGCTCCAAGCAACTGAATTTTCTGTTTAAAACATTGGGGTAGAGTCTGCACCGTTTCTCAAACAAGTCAGGATATTTATCACAGAGGTTTTTGCAGGATAATTTGCTCTATAATTTCCTGCTCACACCCCCATTCTATATATTGTAATCGCTAAAATTGAAACCTGTCCTATGTGCAACAAGACAACCGCAGCGTAATAAACTTGTGTTTCCAAAAACACTGTCCAATGATCACGGTTTAGGTTAAAACTTGCTAGTCATGATAGAAAACAAGGAATGCGTCACAAATTACAGTTTCAGTTAATAGGAAAAACGGCTGCGAGTGGCACGGATGCGGCCACCACAAGGGCCAGACAATTCCTATTCAAGTCTGAAATATTTGTTCTGTGTCTAGTTTAAGACTCATAAAAAAAGGTGGATTCCCAAATACAAGGTTCCAACACTTTGATGCTAAATGACCCATCATGTGACAGGCAGTGCATTGACTAAAGTGTAAGAGTCATCTTGGCTGAAATGCCTGGGAGGGGACGAACCCTCCCCAGATCCCAACAAGTTTTCACTACACGTCCTGTTCGTTTGTAGTGAGTACACTGTTTAGTGTGCTGTTTCGGGACGACATAGTTAGATGCAATGTAACATGCCTGTTTAGGATATCCTGTCCAAGATTCAAAACACGTGGCCCATGTAACAATTCCTTGGTATGCGTGTTAGCGTTGTCTGTAGCATGTCATTGTCACGTGACGGGGTTTCATGGCCAGAATATTCATAGAAAAGTTTCCACAGTCGCTCTGCGTACTGTTTGAAAGGTTCTCTTGTGCCCTACTTACAGGCCATGACCCTAGTCCAGTCTGCATGGGATGGACCCCGAAAAGGAAGCAAGTTTGCTTTGAGCCGCTCTAATACTGTATGTCTGCATTGGTTGTCAAACAGCTGTTTGACAATTGTGCCCTCCTTAAAATCCTCTGTGGCTCTGTGGGCAATTTCACTTGGAATTGAGAGCAAAAATAGTTGTCATTCATCTTGAATTTGAAGACTATAAGCACTATACTGGGTCTTCACCCGTTCCCACCATGGTGTGAATGGAGATTTCACTAGGAACGGTCCAATGTCAGTTAAGTGAGAGGTAGCCTGACTGCATGTTAACCTGTGCGAAATGACAGACTCTGTGCCTGCGTTGTTTGTCAATGTCCTAATGACTGGTGCCAGAAATAGACTCGCTAGTCTATGAGGAGTGTGACAGCGGCTGAGAGTTTGAGTATGCCGGCGGCAGAACGTGTTTTTTGGAGTGTGGATGCGCTTTCCACAGTAGCTTGTAAAGCCAACACCACTATCAGTGTCTGAAGCATCACCAGTGCCTAAATGGTCAGCCTCAAAGCAGAGCTGTGGGCCCGGTGCGCCAGTGTCTTGACACAATTTTTCTAGCACTTTACATTGCTGCTTCAAAAGCCTCACCTGTTTGTCTATGGAGGCAACATTTTCACCATTTTCGCTCATGTTTATTTTCCCAATAAACGTTTTTGGAATGCATTTCATCAGAGAAGAGTTCAGCAATAAAAATATTTGCTATCATTTCCTTGTTCAGTTATTTGCTAAGAAAATGGACACTAACATCTCAAATTCAGTTTTTTTCCGCCTTTTTATGCATGCCAATTGTTTGCCAGAAATCAAGTATTTAATTGCTTGTCAAATTAATCTTAAGACCATTCCTATCTTCATGATCAGATTTTGAGCCAACTCATGAATAGGAAATTCCGTCAACTTAAAAAGGTCTGTAGCTTGCACCTTATCCATTCTGTATGCTACGTGTTCGTTGTATGTCAGGGAATCTAATGGTATAAATAATCAACATTTCCTACGAACCTGCGGGTGCAACACTGAAGGATATGACAATCCTCTACATAAACTCACCCGAACCGAACCTTCAAAGTAATCAATAATACTCCAAATGATCTAGTTGCAATTGAATGTACTTCCAAAGTTATCAATAGAACTAACATGTTCCTATGATACACTATATATACAAAAGTATGTGGACATGATTTACAAATGGCATGATTACAAATGTTAGTGAAAAACAAACGTTATTAGAAGAATCTTGCCCCAAAAAGTTTTGAGATTGCTGTCTGCTGGTTGTCCGAAGTAAACATCGCCATCATCCATGTTGGTGGGCATGCCCCAACTACCTAGTGTGGCAGTTTCTGCATTCGCTATGAATGCCAAACTGTGTGGTTCACCAGGAGCAGCCGGATACAGAGGAAGTCGAAACTTCCTTATTCTACAAGTGAAATATAAATATGCTCCTTCTAGCTCATGGTTTGGATCATTTTTATGTTTGTCCCACAAAAACGTAATTTAGTTAATATAGCAATGATTACATGCCGTTTCAGAGCCAGAGTAAAATGTCCCTTTAACTTACAAGCATTTGCAATTGCAACTTTAGTAGTGGTGGTTTTGGGAAACAGCTTGGCGATATAATGATTCTCATGCACAAAGGTGTTAAACGATGAACTTAACCTTAAGATACTTTTGGGAAACCGGGCCCAGTCTAGTTGTTTTTATACACGTTTGTTTTATAGCCTATTGTGTTTTTGTATGACTTCACAGAGGCCCTCCTTTCCCCAGCCCAGTCCTATCTAGGCACAGACCCTACTGTATGTCACAGGAAGGCCTGAGTCAGTCGCTCACAACCAAAGGGCCATTCAGCCATTCCAATGTACATTCTTGTGCTCCTTTAAATTAAGCAACTGGAAAAATTGCATGTCGGCTTCAACAGATTTTCAGGGCACCTTTGAGCAGCGCAAAAGGCTGCAAGCCTGTTTAATACCTGAGGGTGTTTGTCCCCGTAGAAGGGTTTCAAAATAAACAGGCCAGAGAGGCCTATAGTCTTTCTGAAGCCTGCAGCTTTCAGGGGAAGAGGAAAACGACAATTACAGCAGGGGCATTAAAGACATTAAGAGTTGAACGACCGCCATCCTGAGGTAGATTTCTCAAAGTAAATAAGCAGACGGACCCGATACAATCTGTCGGACTGTGACTTCAATGAAAGGGAATAATACAAAAACACAAATAAACTTTATCTGACTCCACACTGACCCCCTTCGTCAAAGTGCTACCGCTGGGCTGGAGGTTTTGGGTTTCCATAAACTGGGACTTTTCTGTTTTCTCTCCTCTCTTCTTTTTCTCTCAATCTCTCTATCCCTCTCTCCCTCTCTCTCTTTGTCCTTCTCTTAGCACAATTTGAGTGTTGTAAGATAGCTCATTCTGGATTTGAAGCAAAAATTCTTTTAAACTTTTTTATTGATCTAGACACATTTTGTTTTTCACAATACATAAAAACATGTGCCAGATGACCCTCTGGACTAAAGGGTGAAAAACACAAAAACAATTCCCTCTTGGCCTGGATCTTTTATATTTTTTGAGGATTTGTCTGTATCCCCTACGTTTGGAGGTGGGTTTATTGATACACATAGCTATCAATTTATCTATTCGACTGAATGCGTTGAGATTGTAAACTCTTGGTTCATTTATTTCACGTGAAAACTACTACTACCCCATCCCTAGTACCTACGTTATTGTTTGCCCCTTGACCTTAAATTGTTCTAATTTGTTATTTTCGGTTGCCCATGCTATTTCAATATTTCAATAATGAATCATTAGATTTCCATTGTGTTAATGATGGCGGATTGACTGATTTCCACATTTTTAGTATACGTTTTTTCAAGATAAGTGATGAGAATCATGCAGCCCATTGGGTATCTCACTACACCTCCATATGCCATGTCTTGAAATATGCAGACAGACAGATTAAAACTAAGTATACATTGTAATACTTCTGACTGCCAACTTTCTAGCTCCGCTCACAAATTCCAGACATTATATAATTCCCAGAAAGCATGGATTATTGAGTCATTATTGGTTTTACACTAAAGACATGACTCTGCCGTTGTGCTGTAAAATGTTAGAATTTTGTCTCTTGTATAATAAATTCTATACACTAGTTAACCTTTCAGGAGCCTCTACCCCGGGTCCGGGAGCCCCCCCCCCCCCCCCCCCCCACTGATTAGCATCGCTAGCATAGCGTCACAATTAAGTAGTAGCATCTAAATATCATTAAATCACAAGTCCAAGACACCTAATGAAAGATACAGATCCTGTGAATAAAGCCACCATTTCAGATTTTTTAAATGTTTTACAGGGAAGACACAATATGTAAATCTATTAGCTAAACACGTTAGCAAAAATCACCATTTTTCTTTTCTCTCATTTTCTCTCAACACCAGTAGCTATCACCAATTCGGCTAAACTAAGATATTGATAGCCACTAACCAAGAAAAAACCTCATCAGATGACAGTCTGATAACATATTTATGGTATAGGATAGGTTTTGTTAGAAAAATGTGCATATTTCAGGTATAAATCATAGTTTGCCATTGCAGCCAGCATCACAAATCTCACCAAAGCTCCTAGAATTACTACAGAGAGCAACGTGTATTACCAATTTACTCATCATAAAACATTTCTTAAAAATACACAGCACATAGCAATGGAAAGACACAGATCTTGTGAATTCAGACAACATTTCAGATTTTCTAAGTGTTTTACGGCGAAAACACAATAAATCGTTATATTAGCATACCACATATGCAAACGTTACCAGAGCATTGATTCTAGCCAAAGAGAGCGATAACGTAATCAATCACCAAAATATATTAATTTTTTCACTAACCTTCTCAGAATTCTTCAGATGACACTCCTGTAACATCATATTACAACATACATATAGAGTTTGTTCGAAAATGTGCATATTTAGCCACCAAAATCATGGTTAGACAATGACAAAAGTAGCTCAGCTGGTCAGAAAATGTCTTGCACCATATTAGAGAGTGATCTAGTCTTATACATAAATACTCATAAACTTGACTAAAAAATACAGGGTGGACAGCGATTGATAGACAATTTAATTCTTAATACAATCGCGGAATTACATTTTTTAAATTATCCTTACTTTTCAATACAGGTTGCGCCAAGCGAAGCTATAGCAAACAAAATGGCGGCATAAGCGTTTAACATTTTTCGACAGAAACACGATTTATCATCATAAATTGTTCTTACTATGAGCTGTTCTCCCATCAGAATCTTGGACAATGAATCCTTTCTTGGGTCTAATCTTCTTTTGGTCGAAAGATGTCCACTTGTCCGTCGAAATGCCCACTAACGTACGACCGGGACCCCGAAACGTGCCCGGAGCTTCAAAGTCTATTACAAAGCAATGCCTCAAAATCGCACTAAACGGATATAAATTGCTATAAAACGGTTTAAATTAACTACCTTATGATGTTTCTAACACCTATAACGAGTAAAAAGATGACCGACGCTATATTACTGGCTAAACCAAGGCTTGGAAAAAGAGCCAGTCAGATATCCTTCTTGCGTTGAGCGCAGTGTCCAAAGGAACGCTACTTCCGGTATTTGGTGATTTATAGAGCCAATGATTGCGCAATCGACTCCATTCAAATTGTCACCACTTACTGACATCTAGAGGAAGGCGTGGGCAGTGTTTGTATCCTCATAGGATTAACAGTGGCTTTAAAACTGATCTGGAACCAGAGGCCAAGAGTTCTGAAAACTCACTCACTGGGAGGAAAAGTGCTGTAGAATGAGTTCTGTTCCACTCAGAGACATAATTCAAACGCCTATAGAAACTAGAGAGTGTTTTCTATCCAATAATAACAATAATATGCATATTGTACGAGCAAGAATTGAGTACTAGGCAGTTTAATCTGTAGATAAAATTATGCTAATGCGAAACAGCACCCCCTATAGTTGCAAGAAGTTAATACTGAATTAAGTGTACATTTTGTTAACTGTCATTTCGTTAGTTATGCTGCAACTTTCCTTCCATCTTCTTTTTAAGTCTCGATTCCAATAGTTGATATTTTTTTCTAAGAGAGTGTCAGTTGGATATGCTCCCTGCAAGGTTTTGTACATCTTCCCTATCATATGGACATCCTTTTCTGACTCAAATAAGTTTCATTCAAGGTTGCACTGATGTCCAAAATATTTCTAATCAAATTTTGTGATATGTAACTTTTGAGTTGTATGTACTTGAAACAATCAGTCCAAAATTACTTTTTAATTCTGTAATGGAAATACATGTATTTCCTGTTACCAAGTCATTTACTATTTCTATTCCTTTAGTTTTCCTTCTGGACCAATTTATCAGTGAATTCTGAAAAGCTACCCAAGGATTGTTCCATAAGTTCGTGTTTTTAGACAGGGATATTGGTTCTTGTAGAATATGTTTCATTTTCTTCCATATTGTTACAGTGATTTCAGTTAAAGTGACTATGCATAGTTGATAAACAGAGAGTAGCAGCAGCATAAAAGAGGGGTGTGGGGGGGGTGGCGGGACACAATGCAAATAGTCCGGGTAGCCATTTGATTACCTGTTCAGGAGTCTATGGCTTGGGGGTAAAAGCTGTTGAGAAGTATTTTGGTCCCAGACTTGGCTCTCTGGTACCGCTTGCCATGCAGTAGCAGAGAGAACAGTCTATAACTAGGGTGGCTGACACCGCCTAGTGTAGAGGTCCTGGATGGCAGGCGGCTTAGCCCCAGTGATGTACTGGGCCGTACGTACTACCCTCTTTAGTGCCTTGCAGTCGGAGGCCGAGCAGGCAGTGATGAAACCAGTCAGGATGCTCTCGATGTTGCAGCTGTAGTATCTGAGGACCCATGCCAAATCTTTTCAGTCTCCTGAGGGGGAATACGTTTTGTCGTTCCCTCTTCACGGCAGTCTTGGTGTGTTTGGACCAGCTTTATTCTTTAAAAATAGACACATAAAAAGATTGTGGGGATGAGCATGTGCATCTTCAATATGTACCCATTGTTCCTCTTTAGTGCATTTTACTATATGTCGCAAGTAAAAAGCCTTTGGTATCAAGTTCATGCAATTCCAAGTCTGGAGGATTAAATCTACTCAGACTTAGAAAGATAAAAACGTTCCTTGTTATTCTATGAAATGTATTTGCCCATATAAAGCCTGTTATGACACAGTATACTTTTTTAAAGAATGTCTTCGGTGGGATATCTGGTATTATTGAGAGAATTTTTTAAACTTTGACAGACATGCCATTCATAGGACGTTTATTCTCCCTGTAAGATTGATAAGAAGATTATTCCATTTAATTAGATCTTCTATTATATTGTTGAGTAATGGAATTAAGTTATCTTTGTGAATTTGTTGTTTTGTTGTCACTTATTAAGCATCCTAAATCACTCAAATTATTACTGTAGATTGTGAGTTACTTTTTTTTCTTTTTCCTATTACCATTATTTAGTTTTTCCACTTTCATGTTATATCCTGACATTTTTTAGTATTCTGACATTTCTTTTTAGCAAATGGGGCATTGAGTTTTCAATATTGGTCAGGTATATCAGGAATATCTGCAAATAAGTTCAGTTTATATGAATGTTTACCAATACTGATACCTGTTATGTTTTGTTCTGTCAAATTCTTTCTGCAATTGGTTCAATTGCTAGAACAAACATGAGGGGGGAGAGGGGACATCCCTGTCGTGTACCTCTTTTTAAAGCAATTTCATCAGATTATGTATTATTTGTGTATATTTTTGCTTTAGGACATTTATACAACAGTTTCATTACATTTATTATTTCAGCTGGACATGTAAAAGCATTCAATGTTTGGAATAGAAAAGGCCATTCAAGACAGTTGATAGCCTTTTCGGGAATCACAGCCATTATTGATCAATCTATATCTTGGTTTTTTGCATATTGTAACAACCTGAAACATGTTCTTGTATTTTTTGTGTTTATTTTTAATACAACCTGTTTGATTGATACTGTATGTGTCAAGTCTGGTAAGACCTTTGCCATTCTATTGCTTATGAGCGTTGTTATTATTTTATTATCACAATTTATTAAACTTATGGGTCTATAGTCAGCAGAGGACTTTCCTAGTTTTAATATAACTGAAATACACTACCTATAGAAAGTCTGAACTGTTTTTACATTTTGTTGACTTAACTTCTTGCGACTACAGGGGGTGCTGTTTTCTCATTAGCATAATTGCATTACAGATTAAACGGCTTCCTACTAAATTCTTTATCGTACAATATGCATATTATTACTATTATTGGATAGAAAACAGTCTCTAGTTTCTATAGGCGTTGGAATTTTGTCTCTGAGTGGAACAGAACTCATTCTACAGCAATTTCCCTGACATGGAGTCAGATTTCACACATTTTGGCCCCTGATCTGGAGTCAGTTTAAAGGCCACTGTGAACGCTATCAGGATACAGACACTGCTTACGTCTTCCCCTGGATGCCTTTACGTGATGACGATTTGAATGGTATCGATTGCGCAATCACAGCCCCTATAAAACAAAAAAACGTGTAGGTAGGAACTCTTTTCCAGATGCGTCGGGCGCGCGGTGGACACCGACCTGCTCTTTTTCCAAGCATTAGTGTAGCCAGTTATATTTCTCCGGTCATGTTTCTACTCGTTATAGGAGTGAAAAACATCATAAGGTAGTTAATTTAAACCGTTTTATAGCAATTTATATCCGTTTAGTGCGATTTTGGGACATTTATTTCTGAGACACTGTGAATCTCTGGGCACGGTTCCAGTTCATGCCGAACGCAATGGGCATTTCTACATGGCAAGAGGACAGCTTTCGACCAAAAGACGATTAGACCCAAGAAAGGATTCTTTGCCCAAGATTCTGATGGAAGAACAGCTCAAAGTAGGAACAATTTATTATGATAAATCGTGTTTCTGTCGAAAAATGTTAATCGCTTATGACGCCATTTTGTTTGACGTAGCTTCGCTTGGCGCAAACTGTATTGAAAAGTAAGGATAATTAAAAAAATGTAAATCAGCGATTGTATTAAGAATTAAATTGTCTATCAATCGCTGTCCACCCTATATTTTTTAGTCACGTTTATGAGTATTTATGTATACGACTAGATCACTGTCTAATATGGCGCACGACATTGTCTGACCAGCTGGGCAACTTTTGTCATTGTCTAACCATGATTTTGGTGGCTAAATATGCACATTTTCGAACAAACTGTATATGTATGTTGTAATGTGATGTTACAGGAGTGTCATCTGAAGAATTCTGAGAAGGTTAGTGAAAAAATTAATATATTTTGGCGATGTTTATGTTATCGCTCTCTTTGGCTAGAATCAATGCTCTGGTAACGTTTGCATATGTGGTATGCTAATATAACGATTTATTGTGTTTTCGCTGTAAGACACTTAGAAAATCTGAAATATTGTCTGTATTCACAGGATCTGTGTCTTTCGATTAGTGTATGCTGTGTATTTTTACGAAATGTTTGATGATTAGTAATTAGGTAAACACGTTGCTCTATGTATTTATTCTAGTCCATTTGTGACGGTGGGTGCAATTGTAAACTATGATATCTACCTGAAATATGCACATTTTTCTAACAAAACCTATCCTATACCATAAATATGTTATCAGACTGTCATCTGATGAGGTTTTTTCTTGGTTAGTGGCTATCAATATCTTAGTTTAGGCGAATTGGTGATAGCACCTGATGGAGTAAGAAACTGATGGAGTTAGAAAAGTGGTGTCTTTTGCTAACGTGGTTAGCTAATAGATTTACATATTTTGTCTTCCCTGTAAAACATTTAAAAAATCTGAAATGGTGGCTTTATTCACAAGATCTGTATCTTTCATTAGGTGTCTTGGACTTGTGATTTAATGATATTTAGATGCTACTATTTAATTGTGACGCTATGCTAGGCTATGCTACTCAGTGTGGGGGGGTTTGGGGGTGCTCCCGGACCCGGGGTAGACACTCGTGAAAGGTTAACTTCTCTGCGCTACGGATCCCTTTTACGGGATCATTTTCCTAAACAACCGCTGAATTGCAGGGCGCAAAATATTACTACAAATATTTATAATCAGGTAATTACAAGTGAAATATACCAAAACACAGCTTAGCTTGTTGTTAATCCACCTACCGTGTCAGATTTTGAAAATATGCTTTACAGAGAAAGAAATCCAGCTTTTGTGAGTGTATCAATCAATGCTAGAACAGCTAGCCCCAAATTAGCATGGTCACGAAAGTCAGAACAGCAATAAAATGAATCGCTTACCTTTGATAATCTTCGGATGTTTGCACTCACGAGACTCCCAGTTACACAACAAATGTTCTTTTTGTTCGATAAATATTACTTTTATAACAAAAAACGCCATTTGGGTTGCGCGTTATGTTCAAAAAACCAAAGCCTCTTTTCGTTTGACGAAAATTCCAAAAAGTATCCGTAATGTTCGTAGAAACATGTCAAATGTTTTTTATAATCAATCCTCAGGTTGTTTTTAACCCTTTCACACGTACCATCACACGGGTGTGATCGTTCTACAGTGGTCCCTGAAGCGTACGATCACAACCGTGTGATTAGAACACTCATTTAGAACGCTCATTTAGAATGGCCAGTTTCGAATGACGCAACAATCAGCATTTGAGTTGGCCACACTTTTTTCAGAAATTATTTACACAAACACAGTCCTTACAAAGTTATGTCCAGCATGTGAGCAGTTTATTTTTGGATTCAATGTTCAGATATTCACAGAAGTATATATAGCATAACACAATCACCCTAACCGGAAAAATGTAGGCTACATTTGTCCTAGCGCTAACTGAGGAAAGATTGACCCAACACACGCAGTCATATTTTCTAACTCTCGGCTGACAAACTACAATATGAATTAGCTAATAGCAATTACTATGTATAATTAATCACATCACGGGTTAGCTCACCATTGATCGAAATAATTAGGTAAAGCACTTTTTAGAAATCGAAAGTAATCCGAAGATTAGTTTCAGCACGCACCCATGCATTTTTTCCTCACAGAAATCGAAGACAATAAGAGAAGACGAGATTGGTCTGTTTATAGTATGCATGTTGAAGGGGTGTGTCATCTACCGTCGTTCACATCCCACCATTCATTTCCGGAAGTCCTCAAAAAATGAGTGAACTCTTACTCACCTCATTTTGTTATAACATCTTTGGTCAAACAGACGATTACGTGAACCCAGAATGCATTGTATGTCAACAAACATGGCTACACAGCTGGAATTAGCTTAGCTCATCATAATCAGTATAACCTTCAAAAAAGTTTTTTACACACATAATATGTGCCCATTACAATCTGTGCAAGAATCGGAATGCATGATTTGTCACCTAGATTTGAAAACATGATTTGAAAACATTTTGAAAACATAAAACCGTAAATACACAAATAATTGCCACACAAAACATTTTCTGATAGTGATTTATTGATACAAGTGGCGCGTGCCGGCAGTCAAACACGTACCCTCTCACTGTAAACCATTCAGTGTTGTTGTTTATGTATGTAGCTAGTGAGCTAAGCTGAAGCATTAGCAATGTCTTTCAAAAGGAGACAAACAAATGTGGAAATTCTGGAGATTTTTTTAAAATTCTGACAATGAGTCAGAGTATGAAAGTCAGGAATCAGATTCTGACTGAGTGAGGAGCTGCCCCCCAACCTTGTAGCCACTGAGAACCCTGAATCTGAATTTCCCTTGTCCACTGACGAAGTCCCAGGTCCCTTTGAAGATGCTGGTGGTGATGGTGGCAGACTGACAGTGGATGAAGTACAGGAGTTCTGTGGTAGCTGGAAGGCTGCCAGCTATTTCACCCCTCCTGGCCCTGCTGATTGTGTTGATGAGTCCCAGTCTGGAGTGCAACGCCCCTTGCCATTTCCAACTGAGGCAGAGTGCTTCAAGTTGTTTCTGACAGAGGAGCTGGTGGGAGACATAGTAGAGACCAATCACTATGCCTTGGAGCTACAGGATAAGAGAGAGCCAGGAGTGGGGGACAACCACAATTTGTGAAATGTATACATTCCTGGTGACAGTAAAGACTGCTTTCTAGTTCTGCTGCTATGACTGCATTTCATCAACGCTACTACCATCCTAAATGACCCGTTATACAAAATAAGAAATGTTAACAGCTGGCAGTAAAGTGGCATGACAAACGAGACGACCATGTCCTCTCCACTGTCCATACAGCAACCATGTCGGCCACAGGGAAGGTGGACCACCTGACGGGAGAGAGAAACAAACCAGACAGAGAACCATCAAACCAGACTGCGTGCTTGACTATTACCTCAAAATGGGGGCAGTGGATAAGGCTGACATGATAAACAGCTTTGTGGAATGCACTCAGAAAACGACCAAGTGGTATAAGATATTTCTCCAGGGTAGCGTCAAAATACAACATGCCAATACTTCTGACGCATTTAGCATTGTTTTACAGAACTAATAGAATAATGTAACTAGCTACATAAGCACGATTGAATATAACACCATAAAAGGTGAGTAACATGAGTAACGTTACCTAGCGTGTCCGCGGTTATAAGGAATATACACAAATATATTATGCTCCATACACACAGTGAGCTACGGTAGAAACGGTATAACACGACACAGAAACTATTATAACGTAATTAGGCACTTACTTTGATAGAAACGCAGTCTTGATTTGAAGATGGGTCTCTGTAGTGACGCTTCTAGCGCTGAGACGCTGTGCCACTTGGGAGTCATAATGCCAGGGTAGCTTCGAAATACAACACATGCTAATACTTCCCTGACGAAATTAGCATTGTTTTCCAGAGCTAATAGGAGAATGTAGCTAGATACCTAAGCATTGAGTATAACACCATAAATGTTATGAAATGAGTAACGTTACATCGCGTGTCCGCGGTTATAAGGAATGTACAAAAAAACATGACGTTATAGTAGAAACGACATAACACGACATGCAGAAACTATTATAACGTATTAAGGCACTTTGATAGAAACGCACACATTACCAAAGGTATTATTGGTAACGAAAACAACTTTGATTTCGATGCAGGCGACAGGTGGAAAATATGAACACGTGTATGCAGGACGGCAGATGAGTAAATGTCCTGCACAAACAATTGAGAAGTGTTTGGGGAATTTTGTCCGGGTCAGAAATGTCCCAAAAATTAATTGGTCCGCAAAAGTAAAAATTACTACTTTTATGTGAATGAATAAGGTGGAACACACATCATTTCAAACTATTATTAGAAAATAAAAAACTTGTTAGAAAATAATTTAAAATTGACAAATAAAGCTGCGTGCTTTGGTTTGAGGGCAGCGCAGGTTAAATGTACTGTTACATAACAATCACATTCTGGAATGGAGAGAACGTTCTAACATCACGTGCATAAAAAAACTCACGCTGGGGCGACCGTTAGAAATATTTGGAACTCACGCATGAAAGGGTTAACTTCTTGAGAATACAGGGGGTGCTATTTCGCATTAGCATAATTGCCTCTACAGACTAAACTGCCTCTTATTCAATTATTGCTGTTACTATATGCATATAACCATATAGCATTGGATAGAAAACAATCTATGGTTTCTAAAACCGTTCCAATTGAGTCTCTGAGTCAAACACAGGTCATTTCACAGCACTTTCCCTGAGCCTGAAAAAGATTGCAAGATGTGTATGCTCGCTTCAAAGCTCTGCCTATATATGGTCACGCCACCTATGACCCGAATGACACTTCCTACTTCTTCCTATGGGTGTTTGGAAGACGTCAGAGGAGAAATTTTTTGTTTATCTTGTACTGACGTGAAATAAGACTTATTTCTTTAGCGTGACCGACAACTTCCGGTTTCTGAGATGCGCGTTTTCAGAGGTGGCATTGTCTTTTGTTATGCTGACGTTATGGATGAAAACTATCTCCGTGTCGAAGTTTGTTTGCTACATGTGACCATATCACCGTAATGTATGTTTTTTCAATATAGTTTAATCAGATTATTAGAATTTTTTCGGGAGTTTTGCCGTGTTCCGTTCTTTGAGTTTTTTAACTTTGGGAATTGACCGTGCCAGTCGACCAGTACCCAGGCTGAATGAAGAGGGGAGGTTGCCATTGTGAATGGATTGAACGACTCATCAGGACTAAGGACACCTTGATCAACATTCTGATGAAAGACCAGCAATAGTAAGACCCAATTTACGATGTTATTTCATATATCTGTCGTGCATGTGAACTGGTCGCGCGCGTCCAGCTGGTTTTGGCTGGCCTGGTTATGCTAATTAGCGATACATTTTGTTTTCGCTATAAAACATTTAAAAAATCTGAAATATTGTTTGGATTCACCAGATGTTGGGCTTTCAATGTCTGTACGCTGTGTATTTTTTCTGAAATGTTTTAAGACAAGTAATTAGTTATATAACGTTGGTCTCTGTAATTGTTCTAGCTGCATCAGCACTATATCAGATTGCAGCTGCAATGTAGAACTGTGATTTATACCTGAAAAATGCACATTTAAAAAAAAAAAACTATGCTATACCATAAATATGTTATCAGACTGTCATCTTATAAATTTGTTTGTTGGTTTGTGGCTATCAATATCTTAGTTTAGCCGAATTGGTGATAGCACCTGATGGAGTAAGAAACTGTTGGAGTAAGAAAATGGTGTCTTTTGCTAACGTGTTTAGCTAATAGATTTACATATTTTGTCTTCCCTGTAAAACATTTAAAAAATCTGAAATGGTGGTTTTATTCACAAGATCTGTGTCTTTCATTGGGTGTCTTGGACTTGTGATTTAATGATATTTAGATGCTACTATTTAATTGTGACGCTATGCTAGCGATGCTAATCAGTGTGTGGGGGGGGGGGGGTGCTCCCGGATCCGGGTTAGGTACTCTGTAGAGGTTAACAAACATAATCGATAATATTTCAACCGGACCGTAACCTATTCAATAAGAGAGAAAAAGAAAATGGAGAGCTACCCTCTCGCTCATTTATCAAAATAAAAGCCTGAAACTATGTCTAAAGCCTGGTCACAGCCTGAGGAAGCCATTGGAAAGGGAATATGGTTGATACCCCTTTAAATGGAAGAAAGACGGGCAAGGAAACACAGATTTAAAAAAAATATATAATAACTTCCGGGTTAGATTTCCTCAGGTTTTCGCCTGCAGAATCAGTTTTGTTAAACTCACAGACAATATTTTGACAGTTTTGGAAACTTTGGAGTGTTTTCTATCCTAATCTGTAAATTATATGCATATTCTATGATCTGGTCCTGAGAAATAGTCTGTTTACCTTGGGAACATTATTTAAAATAAATAAAAATCTGACCCCTAGCGTCAAGAGATTTTAAACCAGCAAATCAAATTGTTTGGGGACAGACTTGGTGGAGACAACCGAGCACTGAAGTTGATCCTTGGAAAAGATTGCCACTCCCTCCCCTTTGGAAGATCTGTCTTGACGAAAAAGGTTATACCCAGAAAGGTTAGAAAGGTATAATCTTAATGAAAATGATTGAAAGCTTTAACAGCTGCCATAGGGGCTTCCACCAAGTATTAAGTAAGGGGGTTGGAGATTTATTCATTTATGATATTTCATAAAAATATATATTATATGGGGGGGTGCGGGGATGTTCTATAACTTTTTCACTTTGAAAATGTGTAGTAGGTTGTGTAGATCTGTAGGATTTTTTTTTAGGCACCAAAATGTCAAAAAAGTACCAGGGGGTGGACATTTTCTATAGGCACAGTAACTGTTTGATACATACAACTAGGAAGTACTGAATTGAGTGAAGTACTGAAATGTGTTGTCAATTGTGTAAATAGGGGGGATATTTCGTACCAAAATGTTGGATAGAATTGTATGGGAAAGCCATCCATTCCTCCTGCTTTTCTCCATGCAAATATTTTTACAGTATCTAATATTTATTCTTGGGTGATCTCTGTTTTTCTTGATTCTGTTTTGTCTGCTGATTATTGTTTCAGAGTTGTTGAGTCTAAGAAGGCTATAGGATCCATCCAACCGTTGTTTAATTCGGATTTATATACATTTTCATAGAAGCTTTTCAAATTGTAATTAATTGCATTGTTGTTCCTAATTACCGCTTTTGTGTCTATCTTTTTATAATTTATAACTGGTTTAGCGTGTATAAATTTGTGAGAACTGTGAGATGTTTACCAGGTGTATTTGCCATTATTATGCTTTATTTGAGTTTAACCTTAAGTTGTTGGCTCTCTTCAAAAGTAAAATAATTAATTCTTGCTTCTTCTTTACCTTGTAAATATTTTTTATGGGCTTTTTCTAAGATAGTGATAGATTTTTTTTCAATTGTAATTTCTAAATCAGACTTAACTTTTGCCAAGTATGAGATTATTCTTCCCCTAATGTACACCTTAAAAGGATATGTGTTTGGTTTGTATTACCTTAATTTAATTTATATAGTGTAGTGACTGGTGGGGGTCTACTTGGGGTGAGTGGGTCCTCCAAGAGACTGAAATGGGATGAGTGGAGGCCCCACGTGTAACGCCCTGGGCGTCGGGGGGTGTGAAGTCAGACGCAGGAACAGCAGAGCTTCAATATGTTGTTTCTTTAATGCCCAAATGGCAAACAAAATGTCCAACACGGACTTACTGGGTGTCATACACAACTGTCCCAAAACACGGGAGACAAACCCAGTCCACAATACATATGTCCACTCCCGAAATCCAAAGCTACAAATGAACAATCCCGCACAAAGAAGCGTACGGGCTGGCTGACTAATAAAGCCACACTAATTCCCAACTAACTGAACACAGGTGATACAAATTAACACATAAGGGAGGGGGAAGAAAAAGAGTCAGTGGCAGCTAGTAGGCCGGTGACGACGACCGCCGAGCGCCACCCGAACGGGAAGGAGAGCCTGCCTCGGTTGAAGTCGTGACACCACGCACACCTCAGAGAAGTGTTTGATGCCCTCCCAGTCACCCCATCCCATTCCCCCGGATAAAGCCCCTCTCTATTCTCACCAATAACCACCATTAAATCTTAGTTGTAATGACAAGCAAGGAAAAATAATGATTGGACATCCATTCCTAATCTGTCCAGAACTCTTATTAATTTTACAACAGTCATAAAAAACAATTACATTGTAGTAAATTAAGTCCTTCCTTTTCTCTCTACCAAACCAAATCCATCCTTCTCTACCACCCCTCCCTGTTCACTCCCCTTTAACCCACCCAAGGCAAGCTTATCCCCACCTCCCATCTTTACTCCCCCTTGCTCCCACAAGCCAAGCTTGTCCCACCCTCCCATACTTACCCACACTTACCCCCCAAAGTCAAGCTCATCACCACCTCCCGTCCTTGCCCTCTCTTACGCACCCAGGCCAAGTTTATCCCAACCTCCGTATTTCAACCCCTTCCTCATTCTCAAACACATTTAAACCCCTCTATACTGTACATCTACTTACTCGTCCATTCTCCTTCATTCACACACAACATATACCCTATGTTTCAGCACACCCATTCTCTCATGCCCTCCTACACATTTTCATATTCACCCTCCTTCACTCTCCCATACATATGCACAGACACATACCCACACATACACACATTCACACTCTCTTGCCCACACACACACACATACACACACACACACAGCCATATAACTATTTTTGATAAGTATTGACTAACATGCTATATTTCCTCTTTTATATTTTCTTTTCAGTGTCCATGTGCAGTATTCTGCAGCCAGTTCAGAGCTTCATTGGCGCTTGTGAACTCCATTCTCTGTGTTCCCTTCCACACCCACAGTACTGCCGGGAATCATAGTTGAGACTTGATTTCTTTTTCCGCCAGAGACTGTCTGATCAGAATGAATTGCTTGGATTTTTTCCTCAGCCTAGCAGACAGGTTGCCTGAGGGTATTTAACTTTCTTCTCCTTCATGCCGATCCGATGGCACCGCTCCAGATCCTTGTGTGATACATCCACGCCAAGCTCTTCCGATATCAGCTTGATCACGTAGGTGGAAGGGTCCCCTTTATCCTCATCTTCCGGTAGGGACAATATTCTCATGTTATTATCGATCTGTTTTCTAGCTGATCCAGTTCATCTACAAAAGTTTGTAGAAGGCCAATTTTGTTGTCTTGCTCGTCCGGATCCCAAATATAATCACAGTTTTGACAATACAAAACGAAGCTGCTATATCCTTATGCGCTTCCCAGTGTATGTGGTTCTTATGCAGTTTTGTTTGGCATAGCATCAGTTACCATATCCTTTCGTGGAAGGATGAAATCAAATGAATTTACTTATGTAAAAATGTTGCCATTCATTTGGTTTGAAAACCATTAAAAAAACAAAATAATAGGCATGAGAGTCCAAAGTATTTAATGAATAACAAACTGCTGAAGGATTTTCTTAGGTACACTGAAAAACACAGCATTACCTCTTGGTCTGTTGTACATTTTTTCTCTTTCAAGGACTTGGTTGCATTCCTGACTATACAGATATTTTGTTTGTGCCTGTACGGGTGTCTGTGTAAGTTTTCATGTCGGCAGGAAGCCACTCAGACCAATGGAACTCTTGAATGAGGGCCATTTGCGATTGCAAAAGTTTGTTTTTCTCCTATTATCATTCCCTCTTGGCCTAGTCCCTCTTTTCTCTTTCAAAGATTTGGCTGCGCCCATCCCTCCCCAGCTGGCCACTGAGCCTGCTAACCAAATCTATGGCCAGTATGCATGCAGGGTATGGATGAGCACATGGTTTGGATGAGATTGTATCGGCGTTCCAGGCCGAATTCATTGCAGTCATGCTTAGCACAGCAACCAATAGTAGTTGGCCTTCAGATTGCTATATACATTTTACATTACATTTTAGTAATTTAGCAGACGCTCTTATCCAGATAGACTTACAGTTAGTGCATTCATATTAAGAAAGCTACGTAGGTGAGACAACCACATATCACAGTCATAGTAAGTACATCTTTCCTCAATTAAGAAGTTATCATCAAAGTTAGTGCTACTAGCAAAGCACAAGTGTCATTTTTTGGGGAGGGGTGAGACTGACTGAGATGTTTTATTGAAGATACTTTTTGAAAGCTGGGCAGGGACTCTGCTGTCCTAGCATCAGGGGGAAGTTGGTTCCACCATTGGGTTGCCAGGCCAGAGAAAAGCTTTTACTCAGCTGAGCGGACGCTGAACTCCTGTAGTGGTGGGATGGCCAAGTGACCAGAGGAGGCAGAATCGTGTACTCGGGTTGGGATGTAGGTTTTGAGCTTAGCAAGAAGGTAGGGAGGGGCAGTTCCCCTTAAGAGGTTTTAATGCTCCTTAGGCCCATGTGAGGGTTTTGAAATATATACACAGTACAAGTCAAAAGTTTGGACACACCTACTCATTCAAGGGTTTTTATTTATTTTTTACTATTTTCTATATTGTAGAATAATAGTGAAGACATCAAACTATGAAATAAAACATATGGAATCATGTATTTTATGTATCGGGGGGCTAGGGTCAGTCTGTTATATCTGGAACATTTCTCCTGTCTTATCCAGTGTCCTGTGTGAATTTAAGTATGCTCCCTCTAATTCTCTCTCTCTCTCTTTCTCTTTCTCTTCTCTCGGAGGACCTGAGCCCTAGGACCATGCCTCAGGACTACCTGGCCTGATGACTCCTTGCTGTCCCCAGTCCACCTGGTTGTGCTGCCGCTCTAGTTTCAACTGTGCTACCTTGTCCCGGACCTGCTGTTTTCGACCCTCTCTCTCTACCGCACCTGCTGTCTAACTCTGAATGATCGGCTATGAAAAGCCAACTGTCATTTACTCCTGAGGTGCTCACCTGTGGCTCCCTCTACAACCATTGTGATTATTATTATTTGACCCTGTTGGCCATCTATAAACGTTTGAACATCTTGGCCATGTACTGTTTTAATCTTCACCCGGCCCAGCCAGAAGAGGACTGGCCACCCCTCAGAGCTTGATTCCTTTCTAGGTTTCTTCCTAGGTGCCTGCCTTTCATGGGAGTTTTTCCTAGCCACCATGCTACTACATATGCATTGCTTGCTGTTTGGGGTATTAGACTGGGTTTCTATATAGCACTTTGTAACATCAGCTATTGTAAAAAGGGCTTTATAAAAACATTTGATTGATTGATTGATTGATTGATTGATTGATTGATTGATGTAGCAACCATAAAAGTGTTAAACAAATCAAAATATATTTTAGATTTTAGATTCTTCAAAGGAGCAACTGTTTGCCTTGATGACAACTTTGCACACTCTTGACATTCTCTCAACCAGCTTCACCAGGAATTCTTTTCCAACAGTCTTGAAGGAGTTCCCACATATTCTGAACTTGTTGGCTGTTTTTCCTTCACTCTGCGGTCCAACTCATCCCAAACCATCTTAATTGGGTTGAGGTCAGGTGATTGTGGAGGCCAGGTCATTTGATGCAGCACTTCACCACTCTCCTTCTTGTCAAATAGCCCTTTCACAGCCTGGAGGTGTGTTGGGTCATTGTCCTGTTGAAAACAAATGATAATCCCACTAAGCACAAACAAGATGGGAAGGCGTATTGCTACAGAATGCTGTTGTAGCCATGCTGGTTAAGTGTGTTATTCTAAATAAATCACTGACATTGTCACCAACAAAGCACCCCCAGACCATCACACCTCTTCCTCCATGCATCACGATGGCAACCACACATGCGGAGATCATCCGTTCACCTACTCTGCATCTCACAAAGACATGGCGGTTGGAAGCAAAAATTTCACATTTGGACTCATCAGACCAAAGGACAGATTTCCACCGGTCTAATGTTCCACCGGTCTAATGCTTGTGTTTCTTGGCCCAAGCAAGCCTCTTCTTCTTATTGGTGTCCTTTACTCCTGGTTTCTTTGCAGCAATTCGACCATGAAGGACTGATTCACGCAGTCTCAACTGTGAACAGTTTATGTTGAGATGTGTCTGTTCCTTGAACTCTGTGAAGCATTAATTTGGGCTGCAATTTCTGAGGCTGGTAACTCAGGGTCTACCTTTCCTGTGGCGGTCCTCATGAGAGCCAGTTTCATCATAGCGATTGATGGTTTTTGCGATTGCACTTGAAGAAACTTCCAAAGTTCTGGACATTTTCTGGGTTGACTGACCTTCATGTCTTAATTAACCTGTTGAGGATGGGGGCGCTGTTGTGACTATTTATGCTAATCGTGTAATTTTTGAAACGGCTTCCCACAAAATCCTTGATCGTACAATATGCATATTATTATTATTATTGGATAGAAAACAGTCTATAGTTTCTATAGGAGTTGAAATTTTGTCTCTAAGTGGAACAGAGCCCATTCTACAGCAATTTCCCTGACATGGAGTCAGATTTCAGAAATTTTGGCCCCTGATCTGGAGTCTGTTAAAAGGGCACTGTTATTGCTATGAGTATACGGACACTGCTTACGTCTTCCCCTGGATGCCTTTACGTGATGACGATTTGAATGGGGTCGATTGCGCGTTCACAGGCACTACAAATTAAACAACCCTGAGGCTAGTCACTCTTTTGGAGCTGCGTCATGCGCCTAGAGGACACCGACCCGCACCTGTTCCAAGCATTAGTGAAGGGAGTAATATTACTCTGGTCATGTTTCTACTCGTTATGGGAGTTAAAAACATCATAAGGTAGTTAATTTAAAGCGTTTTATAGCAATTTATATCCGTTTAGTGCGATTTTGGGACATTTATTTCTGAAACGCTGTGAATTGCTGGGCACGCTTCCAGTTCATCCCGAACGCAGTTGGCATTTCCACATGGCAAGAGGACAGCTTTCCACCAAAAGACGATTACTCCCAAGAAAGGATCCTTTGCCCAAGATACTGATGGAAGAACAGCTCAAAGTAGGAACAATTTATTATGATAAATCGTGTTTCTGTCGAAAAATGTTAGTGGCTTAGGACGCCATGTTTTTTGACGTAGCTTCGCTTGGCGCAAACTGTATTGAAAAGTAAGGATAATTTAAAAAATGTAATTCCGCGATTGTATTAAGAATTAAATTGTCTATCAATCCCTGTCCACCCTATATTTTTTAGTCACGTTTATGAGTATTTATGTATAAGAGTAGATCACTGTCTAATATGGCGCACGGACATTTTCTCACCAGCTGGGCTACATTTCACATTGTCTAACCATGATTTTGGTGGCTAAATATAAACATTTTCGATCAAACTCTATATGGATTGTGTAATATGATGTTACAGGAGTGTCATCTGAAGAATTCTGAGAAGGTTAGTGAAAAAATTAATATATTTTGGCGATGTTGACTTTTATCGCTCACTTTGGCTAGAATCAATGCTGGGCTGCTATGTGCTATGTGCTATGCTAATATAACGATTTATTGTGTTTTCGCTGTAAGACACTTAGAAAATCTGAAATATTGTCTGTATTCACAGGATCTGTGTCTTTCGATTAGTGTATGCTGTGTATTTTTACGAAATGTTTGATGATTAGTAAGTAGGTAAACAGGTTGCTCAATGTAGTTTTTCTAGTCCATTTGTGACGGTGGGTGCAATTGTAACCTATGCCATCTACCTGAAATATGCACTTTTTTCTAACAAAACCTATCCCATACCATAAATATGTTATCAGACTGTCATCTGATGAGTTTTTTTCTTGGTTAGGGGCTATAAATATCTTAGTTTAGCCGAATTGGTGATAGCTACCGGTGTTGGTGGACAAATAAAAGATGGTGGATTATGCTAATGTGTTTTTAGGTAATAGATGTACATCTTTACATATTGTGTCTTCCCTGTAAAACATTTTAAAAATCGGACATGTCGGCTGGATTCACAAGATCTGTGTCTTTCATTAGCTGTATTGGACTTTAATGTGTGAAAGTTAAATATTTTTAAAAAATATTTTTTTTGAATTTCGCGGCTCTGCCTTTTCAGTGGGGGGGGGGGGAGTGCCGCTAGCGGCACCCTCATCCTAGACAGGTTAAAGTAATGATGCATTGTCGTTTCTCTTGCCATAATAAACTTGGTCTTTTACCAAATAGGGCTATATTCTGTATACCACCGCTACCTTGTAACAACACAACTGATCAAGCCCATTAACCTGTTTGGGCTGCAGGGGGCGTATTGAGAAGCCAGATAAAATGTGCCCATTTCAAACGGCCTCGTACTCAATTCTTGCTCGTACAATATGCATATTATTATTACTATTGGATAGAAAACACTCTAGTTTCTAAAACCGTTTGAATAATATCTGTGAGTCAAACAGAACTCATTTGGCACAAACTTCCTGACCAGGAAGTGAAAAGTCTGAAATCGAGGCTCTGCTTTTCTTCCTGCCTATACATGGGCATGAAACGTAAGAGTCTTCGTGCACTTCATAGACCTTCCCCTGGGTGTCAAGAGGCTGTGAGAGAAGAAATTTCGTGTTTATCTTGGTCTGACGTTGAATACAGGCTCTTTGTATGACGTGTCCCTCATTTCCGGTACTCTGAGGAGCGCGTGCTGGACAGTGGGATTGCCTTCTGTTTAGCTGCCGTTATGGACGACCAATATCTCCGGCTTTGATTTTATTTGATACATGTGACCATATCATCGTAAAGTATGTTTTTCAATATAGTTTAATCAGATTATTGAAATTTTTTCGGGAGACGATGGAGCGATTCGTGCCACCCGGCTAGCGCGCGTGCTAATTCAAGAGGGAAAGAGTCCATTCTAATTCCAAACAACGACTGTTCTGGACATAGGACACCTTGTCCAACATTCTGATGAAAGATCAGCAAAAGTAAGAAACATTTTATGATGCTATTTCATATATCGGTTGTGCATGTGAACTAGTCGTGGGCGGCCAACGTTTGGGTACTCTAGCTATACCGAAGCTGCATATCATAATGAAGTTATTTTTTAGAATTCTAACACTGCGATTTCATTAAGAACTAATGGATCTATCATTTCTTATACAACATGTATTTTTTAGTTATGTTTATGAATAGCTATTTGGTCAGAATATGTGTGTCAGAAAAAGTGTCAGGAAAAATCCGGACGTAGTGGGGAAAAGTAGCTAAGTTAGCACACGGTGTAACCATTGATTTCAGCTCTAAATATGCACATTTTCGAACAAAACATAAGTGTATGTATAACCTGATGTTATAGGACTGTCATCTGAGGAGGAAAATCAAGGTTAGTCAAAATTATATATATTTTGCTTGTTTGTTACGATCGCTTACTTTTGCTACTGGGAAATGGCTTGTCTTTCTGGCTATTGTGCTAAGCTAATATAACGCTATATTGTGTTTTCGCTGTAAAACACTTGATAAATCGGAAATATTGTCTGGAATCACAAGATGCCTGTCTTTCAATTGCTGTACACTATGTATTTTTCGGAAATGTATTATGATGAGTAATTAGGTATTTGACGTTGGTGTCTGTAATTATTCTGTCTGCTTTCGGTGCAACTTCTGATTGTAGCTGCAATGTAAACTATGATTTATACCTGAAATATGCACATTTTTCGAACAAAACATAGATTTACATGTTATAACATGTTATAAGACTGTCAACTGATGAAGTTGTTTCTTGGTTAGTTTGGTTGGTTCTTGGTTAGTTAGATTGGCTTTGTGCATGCTACCTGTGCTGTGAAAAATGTCCTCTTTTGTATTTGGTGGCGAGCTAACATAAATATACGTGGTGTTTTCGCTGTAAAACATTTAAAAAATGTTGGCTGGATTCACAAGATGTGTACCTTTCATATGCTGTATTGGACTTGTTAATGTGTGAAAGTTAAATATTTAAAAAATATATATTTTGAATTTCGCGCCCTCCACTTGAGCTGGCTGTTGTCATAAGTGTACCGACGTCGGGCTGCAGCCATAAGAAGTTAAGAAGGAAATAAATTACACAAATTAACTTTAACAAATTAAAGGCACACATTTTAATTAAAATACATTCCAGGTGACTACCTCATGAGGCTGGTTGAGAGAATGCCAAGAATATGCAAAGCTGTCATCAAGGCAAAGGGTGGCTATTTTGAAGAATCTCAAATATAATATATATTTTGAATTGTTTAACTTCTCTAGGATAGGTGGGACGGTAGCGTCCCACTTGGCCAAAATCCAAAATGTAGCGCCAAATTCAAATATATTACTATAAAAATCAATCTTTCACATAAATCTTTCATATTTCACTATAAAAATCAATCACACATGAAAGACACCAAATTAAAGCTACACATGTTGTGAATCCAGCCAACATGTCTGATTTCAAAAAGGATTTACGGGGAAAGCACACCAAACAATTATGTTAGCTCAGTACATAGCCACAGAAAAACACAGCCATTTTCCCAGCAAAATATAGTAGTACCAAAAAGCAGAAATAGAGATAAAATGAATCACTAACCTTTTAACATTTCATCAGATGACACTCATATGACATCATGTTACACAACACAATGGAACTAGGATTCCTGGCACTGCATTCTGATGAAGATAATCAAAGACAATGTTCGATTAAGTTCATATTTATATCCAAAAACCTCAGTTTACATTTGCGCAATGTTCAGAAATGCCTCCAAAATATCCAGAGTAATTACAGAGAGCCACGTCAAATAACAGAAATACTCATCATAAACCTTGATGAAAGAAACATGTTTTACATATAATTAAAGATACACTTGTTCTTAATTCAACCGCTGTGTCAGATTTAAAAAAAACTTTTGTAAAAAGCACACCATGCAATAATCTGAGACGGCTCTCAGATTTAACAACATTTCTCCGCCATGTTGGAGTCAACAAAAATACGAAATTACATCATAAATATTCCCTTACCTTTGATTATCTTCATCAGAATGCAGTGCCAGGAATCCTAGTTACACAATAAATCGTTGTTTTGTTCAATAATGTCCATTACTTATGTCCAATTAGCTACTTTTGCTAGCATGTGTAGTACACATGTCCAAACGCACGCGCAGATGCAGGCAAACGTCGGACGAAAACTTCAAAAAGTTATATTACAAGTCGAATAAACTGGTCAAACTTAATAGAGAATCAATCTTCAGGATGTTGTTATCATATATATTCAATAACGTTCCAACCGGAGCATTCTTTTCAGTCTCTATAAGTAATGGAACGCATGACGATATCATGAGGAAAGTGCGTGACCAAGAACTGGCACTCTGCCAGACCACTGACTCAAACACCTCCCATCCGGTCCCACAACACAGCATAAGCTTCATTCCACGTTCTACTGACTGTTGACATCTAGTGTAAGGCGTAGGAAGTGCAAACAGATCCATATATTACAGGGAATTGAATAGGCGATGACTTTAACATCGACCACTCTCAGAATTCTCACTTCCTGTTTGAATTGTTTCTCAGGTTTTTGCCTGCCATATGAGTTCTGTTATACTCACAGACATCATTCAAACAGTTTTAGAAACTTCAGAGTGTTTTCTATCCAATAGTATAATATAATAATATGCATCTATTAGCAATGGGACATAGTAGGAGACAGTTCACTACGGGCACGCAATTCATCCAAAAGTGAAAATGCTGCCCCGTATATCAAAGAAGTTAACCCTTTTTCAGTTACTACATGATTCCACGTGTTATTTCATAATTTTAATGTCTTTACTATTAATCTACAATGTAGAAAATAGTAAAAAATTAAGAAAAACAACAAATGAGTAGGTTTGTCAAAACTTTTGACTGGTACTGTATATATACAGTGCATTCAGAAAGAATTCAGTCCCCTAGGCTTTTCCTACATTTTGATACGTTACAGACATATTATAAAATTGATTAAATTGTTTTCCCCCCCTTATCATTCTACACAAAATACCCCATAATGACAAAGCAAAATACATTTTGCTAATTTAGAAAAAATTAAAAACCTAAATATCACATTTACATAGGTATTCAGACTCTTTGCTCAGTACTTTGTTGAAGCACCTTTGGCGGCAATTACATCCTTAAGTCTTCTTGGGTATGACGCTACAAGCTTGGCACACCTGTATTTGGGGAGTTTCTCCCATTCTTCTCTGCAGATCCTCTCAATCTCTGTCAGGTTGGATGGGAAGCTTCTTTGCACAGCTATTTTCAGGTCTCTCCAGAGATGTTCAATTGGGTTCAATTCCTGGATCTGGCTGGGCCACTAAAGGACAATCAGAGACTTGTCCCAAAGCCACTTCTGTGTTTTCTTGGCTGTCCGCATAGGGTCGGTGTCCCGTCGGAAGGTGAACCTTCACCCCAGTCTGAGGTCCTGAGTTTTCTTGAGCAGGTTTTCATCAAGGATATCTCTGTACTTTGCTCCGTTCATCTTTCCCTCGATCCTGACCCGTCTCCCAGTCCCTGCTACTGAAAAACATCCCCACAGCATGATGCTGCCACCACCAGGCTTCACCGTAGGGATGGTGCCAGGTTTCCAGAGACTCTTGTTTCTCATGGTCTGAGTCCTTTATGTGCCTTTTGGCAAACTCCATGTGGGCTGTCATGCGCCTTTTACTGAGGAGTGGCTTCTTCTGTCTGTCCACTCTACCATAAAGGCATGATTGGTAGAGTGCTGCAGAGATGGTTGTCCTTCTGGAAGTTTCTCCCATCTCCACAGAGGAACTCTGGAGCTCTGTCAGAGTGGCCATTGTGTTATTGGTCACCTCCCTGATCAAGGCCCTTCTATCCCGATCTCCCCCGTTTGCCGGGCGGCCAGCTTTAGAAAGAGTCTTGGTGGTTCCAAACATCTTCCATTTGAGAACGATGGAAGCCACTGTCTTCTTGGGGACCTTCAATGCTGAATACATTTTTTGGTACCCTTCCCCAGATCTGTGCCTGAACACAATCCTGTGTAGGAGCTCTAAGGACAGTTCCTTCGACCTCATGGCCTGGTTTTTGCTCTGACATGCACTGTCAAATGTGGGACCTTATATAGACAGGTGTGTGCCTTTCCAAATCATGTCCAATCAATTGAATTTACCACAGGTGGACTCCAGTCAAGTTGTTGTAACAGGTCAAGAATGATCACTGGAAACAGGAAGAAACTGAGCTCAACTTCGAGTCTCATAGCAAAGGGTCTGTGTAAATAAAGTATTTCTGTTTTGTATATGTAATACATTTGCAAACATTTCTAAAAACCTATTTTCACTTTGTCATTATTTGGTATTGTGTGTAGACTAATGAGGTAAAAAATGAATTGAATCGTTTTTAGAATAAAGGCTGTAACGTAAGAAAAAGTCAAGTGGTCTGAATACTTTCCGAATGCACCGGATGTTTTAATTTGCAGAAGAACAACAACACAACAAAAAATTGCTAGTGTTAACTGCATCTAAAATATCCTAATATGTTTTCTAAAATATGATCCTTCAGAAATATAATTAGGGAATCCAAAAATAATAAACATTTACTGATTCAGGAATTCAATTACGCCTTTTTGGCACCAACAAAATCAAGTTCTTTACTGTGACCCTATGTCCAGTTTGCAGGGTCTTCTTGTTTTTACCCTACATTTGTATGCAGGTAAGGATTTTAGGTTGTTCCTTTTTTAACTTGATAGAGCTCACCAAGATCTTTCTATTGATATAATACCATTTTTTTGCCTATAATGTTTTTTACGGCCTTTTGGCGTTTATCCCTCAAATGGAAGTGTTGACTGAGGGCCATTTGCGATTGTAAAAGTTTTTTGTTTCTCTCTTGGACTGTCATTTCTCTTTCGAGGATTTGGCTGCATCCATACCTCCCTGACAGGCCACAGAGCCTGGTAGCCCAATCTATGACCAATACGTGCAGGGATTTGAATGAGCAGATGTTTTGAATGAGATTGTGTGAGTGTGGGTGAGATTGAGTGTACTTTTTTATGTCCGCAGGGGGACACTCAGACCCCTCTTATCATTCCTTCTTGGCCTAGACCATCTCACATTTTTCTCTTCTGAGGATTTGGCTGCATCTCTTCCCTACAGGCCACTGAGCCTGCAAACCCAATGCGTAGTCGCTTCATGGTTGGCCAATGATTTCAAATTGTGTTTTCACATAACAAAAAAACTTTTGTTGCTGGACAGAAATGTGAAAAGAACTGAGTAACACCATTATATTAACAGCTTTTCTCTTTCGAGGATTTGGCTGCATCCCTCCTGCATAGCCTGCTAACCCAATATTTGGTGACTTTATTAACGGCTAATAATGAGCCAGTGATGAGCACAGTAATGCTTCAGGGTCCAATGCTCCCATCTGCCCACAACCAGGGGGAACTCTCTCTCCACCTCTCCCTCTCTCCTCTCTTTCTCCACTTACCTCCACCTGTCCCTCAATTATCTCCTCCTCTCCTCTTATCCACATGTATCAAAGCGCTGGAGCCTCTTATGAAGAGAGACACATGCGTAAGTGTGGCCTTCCTCATTGTGGCAACTCACTGAAACATACATGGGCACCATGGGGGGAAGCCTCCGTGTGGGTGTGTGTGAGAAGCCGAAAGGGTTAAGAAGCAATTAGTTGTGTTAATTTTGGGGGGGTTCTAATGAACACCCCAAGTTAATGGCTTGACAAAGGCTTGTTTGCGGTAAAAGACAAAAATCTGTTATTCCCCCTTGGTACTCCTCTGACCTTGTAAACAAACACTGGAGCACAAACCCGTTAGCACCCTTTAATTTATGCCCGCCACCGCCATGGGAGACATTAAAGCAACGAGGAGAGTTCGCAAATCCCAGACCTTTCAGTTCATTTCATCCTAATTGAGTTTAAAACCTGCGTATCTTCTCCTCTCCGTTTGTTAATTCATTCATTTTGGGTGTTTTCTTCATAACATGGTCTGTTGGGAATGTGCGATGTGCGCTATTTATGGGGTTGCTTGTTGGTATGGTCGGTGCATTTTTAAGAAGAAGTGTAATACCGAAAATACAGTAGCACACACACACACACACACACACACGCACTAGGTCCATGGCAACCGATCTCTCCCTCTCGCCTTTCGCTCTCCAAAAGTCTGGCCAACAATTGTTCCATTTCCAGGAATTGAGACTAGAGCTATCAATGAATATAAAGCCGATCTGCCACACCAAACACAATGACAGTGATGGCGAGGAGTTTTGGCTGAGCTTCCCCACTATAAAACACATCTACAGTTGGGTCAACAAGAGAAGCCTAACACTCCCAACAAACACATGGTCTATGCATTGAGTTCATCGGTTTGTAAGTTATTGATTCTATTTTTCCCAGTTTATGCCGTCACGCTTGCCAGTGTTGAAAGAGGATGTTGGCGAGCAATTACCATGCAATCACGCACGTTGGGCTCTTGCTATTTGCATGAGAATGTTTTCTTAATTGTGTTTGTGATTGCACCCAAGCGTGAGTGCATCCCTTTAATCGGATAGAGGCTGGCTCCGGCTCTCACGCTTTGGCACCTGTTGAAATTGAACTGTTTGTGTGTGTGTGTGTTGTCTGTCTGTCTGTCTGTCTGTCTGTGCGCGTGCATTTGTAGCCGTTTATGTGTGGGGATGCATGTGCATGTGTGTCAGTGCAAGTGTGTCAGTCCGTACAGCACAATCAAAATTACAACCGTTGAATCAACAACTCCTGCTGTACGTACAGTAAATGACTCAATACTCAAATGCAAACAGTAAGGTCACAAACCACAGTTACAGTATTTGCAATCAATTTCCTTAAATATGTGTAATTTATAATTTAATAATTAATAAGCCTTCATTTCTCAGAACAAGAATAGACTGACGAGTTTCAATAGAAAGTCCTTTGTTTCTAGCCATTTTGATACTGTAATCGAACCCACAAATGCTGATGCTCCAGATACTCAACTAGTCTAAAGAAGGCCAGTTTTATTGCTTCTTTGATCAGAACAACAGTTTTCAGCTGTGACAACATAATTGCAAAAGGGTTTTCTAATGATCCATTAGCATTTTAAAATGATAAACGTGGATTAGCTAACACAACGTGCCATTGGAACACAGGAGTGATGGTTGCTGATAATGGGCCTCTGTACGCCTATGTAGATATCCCATAAATAATCAGCCGTTTCCATTTAAAATAGTAATTTACAACATTAACAATGTCTACACTGTATTTCTGATTCATTTTATGTTAAATTCACTTTTTTCAGAAACAAGGACATTTTATAAGTGACCCCAAACTTTTGAACGGCAGTGTATGTCTGTCTCTCTGTTTTCTTCCTACCTCCACTGCACTCACCTTTGAGCTTTCTCTGCTAAGCATCCTTTCCCACCGCACTGGGAAAGGATGACCACAGGACACAGCAAAAATCTTGGTTGTAAACAAAAAATACTGACTAAATGCCTTATTACAGCCTACCCAGCATACCAAAATTAGTTCCCAGACCAGATCAAAACTACTGACCAAAACTACCGACCAAAACTACTGACCAAAGCTACCGACCACAACCACACTTCTGGTTGAATTAAAGTTTAGCTTTAATTTGGTGTCTATCATGTGTGATTTCATGAAAGTTAGATTTTTATAGTAATTTATTTGAATTTGGCGCTCTGCATTTTTACTGGCTTTTGGCCAAGTGGGACGTTAGCGTCCCACATATCCCAGAAAAGTTTTAACAAGGCTATTGAATTTGACATTGGTGTCTGTCTTTATTCCTTTATCTAACATATCATACTGAAACAACTGCTGAACACAACAACTGATCACAACCACAAAATCACTGACCACAGCTACTGACCAGAATTGCTGACCACAATCACACAACTACTGACCACAAAACCTGAACCACACAACTACTTACCACAACTACTGACCGTAACCATACATCTACTGACAACAAACACACAACTAATCAACGCATAACTACTGACCACCACTATTAACCACAGAACTACTGACCACAGCAGCTACTGACAGCTATTGACCACAAGCACACATCTACTGACCAAAAACACACAATTACTCACCACATACCTACTGCTCACAACTACTGACCACAAAACAAACGACTGTTGTGGAATTTCAGTACTGAGAGAGACTTGGTCATTTCTTCAAACAATCATCTTTATTTAATATCGATTAATTATTTCAATAATGAAACTGTCAGCCCAAAAATCTTGTTTTGAAATGAAAGAAATTATATTATATAGGACCTAAAAATGCTTAGACACATTGGTTATTTTACCCCCAACCCGGTTTAGTTTCCCATGAACAATGCCTGACCACTACTGGCCACAACTACTGATCACAACTACACATCTACTGAGCACAAGCACACAATTACTGATCATATCATTACTGACCACAACCAATGAACTACACAACTACTTACGAAAAAATACTTGTCAAAACTATTGACCAAAACGACTGACCAAAACTACATACCAAAACCACACCTACTGACCACAGAACAACTGAACCGCACAACGTATGACCACACCAACACCCATAATGACCATCTACTTATCAAAAACACCACAACCACTCCCCACAATTACTGACCACAACCACAAAACTAGTAACCACAACTGCTGACCACAACTACTGACCACAACCACACCAATACTGACCATCTACTTATCAAATATACTGATCAAAATGAATGACCGCAACTACTTACCACAATTACTGACCACAACCACAAAACTACTAACCAAAACTATTGACCGTCACTGACCACAACTAATGACCCCAGATACTGACCACAACTTCACAACTACTAATAACACGAACAAAACCACAAGTACTGACCACAACCACAAAACTACTGACCACAACTACTGACCAAAAAACACACAACTACTGACCACGACTACTGAATCACACAGCTACTTATCAAAATGATTGACCAAAACTACTGATCACTATTGACCACAACTGCTGACTAATTACGGACTACGACCCAAAAAGGAGTCACCAGAACTAATGCACCTCACCAGAACTAATGAACCTCCCTACTACTTCCCCAAACTATTGATAAAAATCACACAACTACTGACCACAACTACTGAATGGGACAAATACTCACCAAAACGACTGACCACTACCGACTATAACGACTGACCACAACTACTGACCCAAACCACAAAACTACTGACCACAACTAATGAACCACACAGCTATTTACCAAAAATACGTACCAAAACTACTGACCACAACTACTGACCAAAACTTCTTACCACAACCACGCAACCACTGACCATAGAGCTACTGAACCACACAATGTATGAATATGACCACAACAACACAACCATTGACCACAGAACTACTGACCACACCAACACCATTACTGACCACAAAACTATGGACCATACAACTACTGATTACAACCACACATCGACTGACCGCCGACACACAACTATGGACCACAACTACTGACCACAGCAACTGACTAACTACTGACCTTGACCAAAAGATGATTGACCACAACTAATGAACAACCCTGCTACTTACCGAAACTATTGACAAAAACCCCACAACCACTGACCACTACTACTGAACCACAGAACTACTAAACCGAACAACGTATGACCACAACAACACAACCTCTGATCACAACTACTGACCACACACCCACAATTACTGACCACAAAACTATGGGCCACACAACTACTGACGATAGCTACTGATTACAACCACACATCTACTGACCACAATCACACAACTATGAAACACACAACTACTGACATCAATTACTGATCACAACTACTGACCACAACAGCTACTGACCACAGCTACACTACTGCTGACCACAACTACCGACCACAGAACTACCGACAAAACAATCTACATACCATGCAACTACAGACCACAACGAATGACCACTACTGCCCACAACTACTGACCACAATTACTTACCACAGCTACTGACCACAACTTATGACCACATAACTACTGAACCCCACAATGTATGACCACAGCACAACTACTGACCACAACTACTGATTACAGCCAAACTACAAAACAAATCAACTGACCACTACTGACCACAAATACGGACCCCAGTTACTGACCAACTAATGAACATCCCTACTATTGACCAAAGCTACACAACTAATAACCACACCATCTAAACCACATTTACTGACCACAGCAACAAAACGACTGACCAAACAATCTACATAACGTTCAACTATAGACCACGACTACTGACCACAGCGACTTACCACAGCCACAAATCTATTGACCACGACTACCTAACACACCTACTTACCACAATCACTCAACTACTGACCACAACTACTGACTACAATTACTGACTACAACAACATAACTACTGACCAAGACTAATCAACCACATTACTGCCAATCACAAAACTACTGATCACTACTACTGACTACACCTACTGACCACAACAACAAAACAACTGAGCACAATAACTGACAACAACTACAGGCCACAATCATACAACTACTGATAACAACTACTGAACCTAACAACTACTTACCAAAACTCTAGACCAAAACTACTAACAGCTACTGACCAAAACTATCGACTACAACTACTGAACCCCACAAAGTATCACCACAACAACACAACTATTGACCACAATTACTGACCACAAAACTATGGACCACACAACTACTGATTACAAGCACACAGTTACTGACCACAACCACCCAACTACTAATCACACAACTACTGACCACAACTACTGACCACAACTACCGATCACAACGAATACTGAACAAAACTACTGACCACAACTAAACACTGCTGACCACACAACTACTGACCACAGCTACTAAACACAACCACTGACCACAAACAGACAATTACTCACAACATAACAACTGGCCTCTACAGACCACACCTACTGACTACAACCACTGACCACAACCACACAACTACTGACCACAAAACATGAACAATGCAACTATTGACCATATACACATACCTACTAACCACAACTACTCAACCACACTTCTACTTACCAAAACAATTTACCAAAACTACTGAAAACTTCTAACCACTGACACTAACTACTGATACCAGCTACTGACCAAAACTGATATCACAAAATATACTCACCAAAACTACTGACCACAACCAAACAACTGCAACTACTGATGACACAACTACTGACCTCAACCAAAAAACTACTAACCAAAACTATTGACCAGCACTGAGCACAACTACTGACTACTGAACACAGCAACTTACCACAATCGCTCAACTACTGACCACAAGAACTGAACCGGACAAATACTCACCAAAACTACTGACCACGACTGACTACAACTACTGACCACAACTGTTGAACCACTCTACTGACAACCACACATTTACTGACCACAGCCACACAACAACTGACCACAACTACGGATGACACAACTACTGACCAAAACTACTTATCAAAAAGACTGACCACAACTACTGACCAGAACGACTTACCACAACCACACAACTACTGACCACAGAACTACTGAACTGCACAGCTACTGACTACAACAGCACAGCTACTGACCACAACTACTGACCACAACCACAACATTACTGACCACAAAACTATGGACCACACAAGTACTGATTACAACCACACATCTACTGACCACAGCCGCACAACAACTGACCTGAACTACTGACGACACAACTACCAGCTGGTACCAGCTATACCACAAGTACTGACAACAACCACAAATCTACTGACAACAACTACTGAACCACATATTTGTTTATAATATCAAAACAACTGCCCAAAATGACTGACCATTACTGACCATAACTACTGACTAACTACTGACCATGACCCAAAAAATTACGGACCACAACCTTATTCAAACTATTGATAAAAACCACTCAGCTTTTGACCACAACTACTGAACCACACTACTTACAAAACTACGAACCAAAACGACTGATCACAACTGACCACAACTACTGACCACAAGTAATGAACCACACATCTACTGACCACCACCATACAAATATTTACCAAAAATACATAACAAAACTACTGATCACAACCACACAATTACTGACCACAAAACTATTGACCAAACAACTACTGACCATGACTACTGACCACAACAACACATCTACTGACAGCAAACACACAACGACTGACCGCATAACTACTGCCCACAACAACTGACCAATATCAACAGCAACCGATGACTACAACGACTGAACACTAACAGACGACGACTAACTGAAACTACTGGTCAAAATGGCATAACTACTAACCACAAACACACTACTACTGACAACAATGATTAACCACTAAACTACTTAACAAAAGTACTTATCAAAAACAGCTACTGACCAAAACTACTGACCAAAACTACAAAACTGCTGACAAATTATTGACCACAATTACTGACCCTAACCACACAACTACTGACCAAACAATCTACATACCACGCAACTACAGACTACAACTAATTACCACTACTGACCACAGCTACTGATGACAACCACACGACTACTTACCAAAACTGCCGACCACAACTACTAACCACAACCAACAAACTACTGACCACAACTACTGAATACAACTACTGACTACAACCACAAAACTACTGACCACAACTAATGAACCGCACAACTACTGAAAACAAATACTGACCAACACTACTGACCACAACAACTGACCACAAAACTATTGAACAACACAACGTCTGACCACAACAAAGCAACTACTAACCACAACTAATGAACCACACAAATAATGACTACACCAATTAAACACACAAAATGACTGACCACAACTACTTACCACAACCGCAGAACTACTGATCACAACTAATGAACCACATCTATTGACCACAAATACACAACTACCTGGGGCGGCAGGAATCCTGACGGGTAGGAGCGTTGGGCCAGTAACCGAAAGGTTGCTGGATCGAATCCCTAAGCTGACAAGGTAGAAATCTGTTGTTCTGCCCCTGATCAATACAGTTAACCCACTGTTCCCCAGGGTGCCGATGATGTTGATTAAGGCATCCCCCTGCACCTCTCTGATTCAGAGGGGTTGGGTTAAATGCGGAAGACACATTTCAGTTCAATGCAAACAGGAGTACAACTGACTAGGTATGCCCCTTTCCCTTCTCACAAGTCTAGTTTTTCTTATTTTTTGATTTCCTCCCCTCGCTCTAGAGATTAAACAATTAAAACAATGAAAACAAAACTCACTTTCAGACTGCTCCAACTTAGATTGTTTGAGAACATATTTTTTATAGGGTTAATATTTTTTGTCAAATATTAAAATGAGCTACCAATGCATTTAAATGGCAAAAATAAGCCCGTAGACTTGAATGGTGTTGGCATGTTTTGCCTTCCCTCGACTTCGTCTCAGGCCTAACAACACCCGTGCCAATATATCTTCCAAGCACCAGCTGCTCGGGCATTATCACTTGGTTATAATAATCACGGGTTACATCTGACTGCAATAATGATTGACATATTTTAATTAAAAACATTATTTTTGATTCATTTATTCATCAAATAATGATTGACACATTTTCATTAAAAATGTTATTTTGATTAATGTATTCATACTATATCATCCTTCCACAAGATATAGTCCCGACACAAATCTAGGATTGCTAACCAAGCCGGCTGGTCATTAGTTCTATTGGATCGGTTGCCAGAGACGGTACCAAGTAGTTCAATCTTTTTGTTCTGTATCTATAGACGCAACCCAGTCTTTAGTTCTAAATGTTCCATTGCCATACTGGCTGGCAACGTTCGTATCCCTTGCTTGCTAGCTAGCCAACTACGGATAAATTACAGTCAAATCAAACAGTGCAGACAGAACAACAACAATAGCTGCATTTGTTCAAGCTGTTTTCTATTGATATTTATTTGGATATATCCATAACAATGAGCTAATGAGGCACAATTTCGCTTGGCATAGAAAATGTGCTCTCTCGTTAGGACACTGTTGTTCAGAGGAGCTAGCCAACAACACAGCTAACACAATAACTTCAACCTGAAGCTGGAAAGACTGCAAACTTCTCGCATGGAATAGCCTTAATTTCTCAGAACAAGAATATACTGACGAGATTCAGAAGAAAGTTCTTTGATTCTAACCATTTTGAGCCTGTAATCGAAGCCACAAATGCTGACGCTCCAGATACTCAACTAGTCTAATGAAGGCCAGTTGTATTGCTTCTAATCAGCACAACAGTTTTCAGCTGTGCTAACATAATTCCAAAAGGGTTTTCAAGTGATTAATTATCCTTTTGAAATGACAAACTTGGATTAGCTGACACAACATGCCATTGGAACAGAGGAGTGATAGTTGCTGATATTTGGCCTCTGTTTGCCTATGTAGATATTCCATAAAAATACCATAATACCATAGTCCATAAAAATACCATAGTCATTTACAACATCTACACTGTATTCCTGATCAATATTATGTAATTTTAATGGACCAAAAAAAAGTTATTTTCTTTAAAAAAGTGACCTCAAACTTTTGAACGGTAGTGTATAAATGTGTGTGTGTGTGTGTGTGTGTGTGTGTGTGTGTGTGTGTGTGTGTGTGTGTGTGTGTGTGTGTGTGGACGTGTTTAACTGTTCTTAATAATTTCAGAAGTCCCCACAAGACTTAAACGAACAAAAAGTTTACCAGCTGGGGACATTTTGACCCCACAAGGTCAAATGCTATTTCTAGGGGGTTTAGGGTTAAGGTTCGAATTAGTGTTAGGGTTAGAATTAAGTTAAATATTAAGGTTAGGAGCTAGGGTTAGTTGTAGGGTTAGGGTTAGGAGCTAGGTTTAGGGTTAGGATAAAGTTTAGGTTTTTGGGTTAGGGTTAGGGTTAAGGTTAGGGTTAGGGTAAGAGTACGGGTTAGGATTTAGGGTTAGGTTTAGGGTTTAGGGAAAATAGGATTTTGAATGGGACTGAATTGTATGTCCCCACAAGGTTAGCTGTACAAGACTGTGTGTGTGTGTGTGTGTGTGTGTGTGTGTGTGTGTGTGTGTGTGTGTGTGTGTGTGTGTGTGTGTGTGTGTGTGTGTGTGTGTGTGTGTGTGTGTGTGTGTGTGTGTGTGTGTGTGTTTGTTTGTTTGCTGTGAGTTGCCTGCTCGGGTTTCAGTCTCGAAAATAGCAGTAGAAGCTGGACCAACCAGGGAAGAGAGAGCCTGAGTTTACCCTGGCAATCCCAGCAACACAGGAGAAAGAGAGGAAGGAGGACGAACAAGAGGACAAGTACATTAGAGTGTCTAGTTTGAGAAACAGAAGCCTCACAAGTCCTTCACTGGCAGCTTCATTAAACAGTACCCGTAAAACACTAGTCTCAACATCAACAGTGAAGAGGCGACTCCGGGAAGCTGGCTTTCTAGGCAGAGTTGCAAAGAAAAAGTTAAAGCTCAGACTGTCCAATAAAAATAAAAGATTAAGATGGGCAAAAGAACACAGATAATCGACAGAGGAAGATTGGAAAAACGTGTTATGGACAGACGAATCTAAGTTTGAAGTGTTCGAATAACAAAGAATAACATTCATGAGACGCAGAAAAAACTAAAAGATGCTGGAGGAGTGGTTGACGGCATCTGTCAAGCATGGTGGAGGCAATGTGATGGTCTGGGGGTGCTTTGGTGGTGGTAAAGTGGGAGATTTGTACATGGTAAAAGGGATCTCGAAGAAGGAAGGCTATCACTCCAATTTGCAATGCCATGCCATACCCTGTGGACGGTGCTTAATTGGAGCCAATTTCCTCCTACAATAGAACAATGACCAAAAGCACAGCTCCAAACTATGCAATAACTATTCAGGGAAGAAGCAGTCAGCTGGTATTCTGTCAATAATGGAGTGGCCAGCACAGTCACCGGATCTCAACCCTATTGAGCTGTTGTGGGAGCAGCTTGACCGTATTGTACGTAAGAAGTGCCCATCAAGCCAATCCAAATTGTGGGAGGTGCTTCAGGAAGCATGGGATGAAATCTCTTCAGAATACCTCAACAAATTGATAACTAGAATGCCAAAGTTCTGCAAGGCTATAGTTGCTGAAAATGGAGGATTCTTTGACGAAAGCAAAGTTTGAAGGACACAATTATTATTTCAGTTAAAAATCATTATTTTTAACCTTGTCAACGTCTTGACTATATTTCCTATTCGTTTTGCAACTCATTTCATGTATGTTTTCATGGAAAACAAGGACATTTCTAAGTGACCCCAAACTTGAACGGTAGTATATATATATATTACATACAGTCAAAGTTTGGACACACCTACTCATTCCAGGGTTTTTCTTTATATCCACCATGGTCTAGACTGTAGAATAATAGTGAAGACATCAAAACCATGAAATAACTCTAAGGGCACAGGGCGAGACGAGGATGCAGACACGGGAGGCAGATGGTTCGAGTCTCTGATATTTATTAGTATCCAAGGGGACAGGCAAAAGATCATAATAAGGTCAGAGTCCAGGAGGTACAGAGTGGCAGGCAGGCTCTAGGTCAGAGCAGGCAGAACTGGTCAGGCAGGCGGGTTCAGAGTCAGGGCAGGAAGTCAAAACTGGGAGGACTCGCAAAAGAGAGATAAGAAAAAGTAAGAACACGAGAAAAACACGCTGGTTGACTTGACTTGACAAGACAAACTGCACAGGGAGACAGGAAACACAGGGATAAGTACACTGGGGAAAAGAAGCAACACCTGTGGAGAAAATCACAAGGACAGGTGAAACAGATCAGGGCATGACAATGAAACATATGGAATCAGGTAGCAATAAAAAAAGATTGAACAAATCAAAGTATATTATTCGAAGTAGCCACCCGTTGTCTTGATGACAGTGTGCAAACTCTCGGCATTCTCTCTTTTTCCTTTATTTAAACTTCTTATGGCTGCAAGCCCGAAGCCGGGCACGAATATGACAACAGCCACTTCAAGTGCAGGGCGCGAAATTCAAAATATAATTTTTAGAAATATTTAACTTTCACACATTAACAAGTCCAATACAGCATTTGAAAGATAAACATCTTGTGAATCCAGCCAACATGTCCGATTTTTTAAATGTTTTACAGCGAAAACACCACGTATATTTATGTTAGCTCACCACCAAATACAAATAAGGACAGACATTTTTCACAGCACAGGTAGCATGCACAAAGCCAACCTAACTAACCAAGAAACAACTTCATCAGATGACAGTCTTATAACATGTTATTCAATAAATCTATGTTTTGTTCGAATAATGTGCATATTTGAGCTATAAATCAGTTTTACATTGCAGCTACCACCGCAGCTACCGTCAGAAATGACACCGAAGCAGCCAGAGTAATTACAGACACCAACGTCAAATACCTAAATACTCATCATAAAACATTTCTGAAAAATACATGGTGTACAGCAAATGAAAGACAGGCATCTTGTGATTCCAGCCAATATTTCCGATTTCCTAAGTGTTTTACAGCGAAAACACAATATAGCGTTATATTAGCTTACCACAATAGCCAGAAACACAAGCCATTTACCCGCAGCAAAAGTTAGCGATCGTAACAAACCAGCAAAAGATATATAATTTTTGACTAACCTTGATAATCTTCATCAGATGACAGTCCTATAACATCAGGTTATACATACACTCATGTTTTGTTCGAAAATGTGCATATTTAGAGCTGAAATCAGTGGTTATACATTGTGCTAACGTAGCATCTTTTTCCCACAATGTCCGGATATTTCTCTGACACACATATTCTGACCAAATAACTATTCATAAACATAACAAAAAAATACATGTGTTATAGGAAATGATAGATACACTAGTTCTTAACGCAATCGCTGTCATTTGTGGGCTGCTGGAGGTCATTTTGCAGGGCTCTGGCAGTGCACCTCCTTGCACTAAGGCGGAGGTAGCGGTCCTGCTGCTGGGTTGTTGCCCTCCTACGGCCTCCTCCACGTCTCCTGATGTACTGGCCTGTCTCCTGGTAGCGCCTGCATGCTCTGGACACTACGCTGACAGACACAGCAAACCTTTTTGCCACAGTTCGCATTGATGTGCCATCCTGGATGAACTGCACTACCTGAGCCACTTGTGTGGGTTGTAGACTCCGTCTCATGCTACCACTAGAGTGAGAGCACCGCCAGCATTCAAAAGTTACCAAAACATCAGCCAGGAAGCATAGGAACTGAGAAGTGGTCTGTGGTCACCACCTGCAGAATCACTCCTGTTTTGGGGGGTGTCTTGCTAATTGCCTATAATGTCCACCTTTTGTCTATTCCATTTGCACAACAACATGTGAAATTTATTGTCAATCAGTGTTGCTTCCTAAGTGGACAGTTTGATGTCACAGAAGTGTGATTGACTTGGAGTTACATTGTGTTGTTTAAGTGTTCCCTTTATTTTTTTGAGCAGTGTATATTGAAAAAACATACTTTACGATGATATTGTCACATGTATCAAATAAAATCAAAGCCGGAGATATAAGTCGTCCATAACGACAGCTTATCAGAAGGCAAATCCAGGTCCCTTCACGCGCTCTCCAGAAAACAGGAAACTGGAGACACGTCATGCCGAGAGCTATTATTCGACCCCAGATCAAGTTACACACTCCATTTCTTCTCTCACTGCTTGTCGACATCTAGTGGAAGACGTATGAAGTCCATGTATTCTAATAAATATCAAGGACGTTTATAGGCAGGGCCTAGAACTGAGCATCGATTTCATATTTTCCACTTCATGTCAGGAAGTTTGCTGCAAAGGGAGTTCTCTTTTACTCACAGATATAATTCAAACGGTTTTAGAAATTAGAGAGTGTTTTCTATCCAATAGTAATAATAATATGCATATTGTACGAGCAAGAATTGAGTACGAGGCCGTTTGAAATGGGCACCTTTTATCCGGCTACTCAATACTGCCCCTGCAGCCCAAACAGGTTAACTGGCAAGTCAGTTAAGAACAAATTCTTACTTACAATGACGGCCTAGGAATAGTGGGTTAACTGCCTTGTTCAGTGGCAGAACGACAGCTTTTACCTTGTTACCTTAGGGATTCATTCTAACAACCTTTCGGGTTTCTGGCCCAAGGCTCTTACCACTAGGCTACCTGCCGCCACGATATAGCTTCATCTGGAAATCATGTCAAATAACAGGTGTGCCTTCTTAAAAGTTCATATGTGGAATTTATTGCCTTCTTAATGTGATTGAGCCAATCAGTTGTGTAGTGACTAGGTAGGAGTGGTATACAGAATATAGCCCTATTTGGTAAAATACCAATTCCTTGTAATGGCAAGAAAAACTCAAATAAGCAAAGAGAAATGCCAGTCCAAGTCCACTCTCAAAAACCATCAAGCGCTATGATGAAACTGACTCTCATGTGTACCGCCACAGCAAAGGAAGACTCAGAGTTACCTCTGCTGCAGAGAATAAGTTCATTAGAGTTACCAGTCTCAGAATTTGCAGCCCAAGTAAATTATTCACAGAGATCAAGTAACAGACACATCTCATCATCACCTGTTCAGAGGAAACTGTGTGAATCAGGCCTTCATGGTCGGATTTCTGCAAAGAAACCACTATTAATGGACACCAATAGGAAGAAGAGACTTGCTTTAGCCAAGAAACAAGAGCAATGGACATTAGACCAGTGGAAATCTGTCCTTTGGTCTGATGAGTCCAAATTTGAGATTTTTGGTTCCAACTGCCGTGTTTTTGTGAGACGCAGAGTAGGTGAACGGATCATCTCCTCATGTGTGGTTCCCACCCTGAAGCATGGAAGAGGAGGTTTGATGGTGTGGGGGTGCTTTGCTGGTGACACTGTCAGTGATTTTCTTAGAATTCAAGGCACACTTACCAGCATAGCTACCACAGCATTCTGCAGCGATATGCCATCCCATCTGGTTTGCGCTTAGTATGACTATCATTTGTTTTTCAACAATGACAATGACCAAACACACCTCCAGGCTGTGTAAGGGCTATTTGACCAAGAAGGCGAGTATTGGAGTGCTGCATCAGATGACCTGTCCTCCATAATCACCCGACCTCAACCCAATTGAGATGGTTTGGGATGAACTGGATCGCGGAGTGAAGGAAAAGCAGCCAACAAGTGATCAGCACATGTGGGATCGCCTTTAAGACTGTTGGGAAAGCATTCCAGTTAAAGCTGGTTGAGAGAATGCAAAGAGTGTGTAAAGTTGTCATTAAGGCAAAGGGTAGCTACTTTGAAGACACACACACACACACACACACACACACACACACACACACACACACACACACACACACACACTACTACATAGGAACCCGCTTACCTCTACCAGTTGCCGGCTGCATGGGCCGTGTGAGCGCGCACATGGCTCCACAGTCCTCAGTCTCTCTCCAGCTCCATGCTCCATCTCCCATCTTTCTCTGGTCCCCCTGCTTTGAGTGGCCTGCTCTCCTCTCCCCTTTTCTCTGCGTGGAGCATCAATTGTTTTTTCCCCACCGCAGCAAACGTCTGCGATTTGTCTCCATTGGAAATACAGTAGGAGAAGTTCTCCCCACCAAACTATTTGCATACTTGACCAAACCACTTGCATTGATTCTAGAAGTTCAGCCCCGTATCAGCTTATAAGTGTGCTTTTGTGAAAAATAAAGCTGCAGTTTGTAAATTGGTGAGAGACTCATACAGACAGACAGACAAACGGAAGGACGGATGGACGGAAAGACAGACGCAAGCACACATGCAGACAGGACAAACAGACCGCTGCAGGCTGTCAGCCAGCCAGGCAGACAGACACAGGCAGGTAGGCAGACAGGAATCACCCGAACCCCTACTGCACTTGTGTAGATCTGAAAGGATTGGCCCCTACTTGATTATGCAACGGAGATAAGAATGTGCTGTAAGCTCGCTCAAGAGCTAGCTTGCAATGTCACCAACAGAGCTATCGAATTGGATCCTTCTCTATCGCTCAACTTGTTGGTATGTTGTCAAGGAGGACGGTCACGTGTATTTGTGATCAGCTGGTTCAACCCGGTAAGGTGCAAGGGGCAGTGGAGAAAGCTATACTGTTAGTAGCACAATGACGTGGGTTTCACTTATCCATTTTTCAGGTCAGCACCTGTTGTTATGTTGTTCACTGTCTATCATAAAATAACACCAATCCAGAGTATGAACTAGTAAAGGGGCTTTCACACCTGTTTTAGTTGGAGCGTTTCCTCTGAACTCTGATATGTTTACCCCTTAAATTTGGTTTGTTTGGACAGGTGTGAACACTATTCGTACGAGGATGCACAACAAACAACGCACTGTGGTTCACTCCAAAAGGGTCGTCTCAGTCCGATTCCACCCGTCTGGTGGTTCGCTGCAGGTGAGAACGCAGTCCGGACCAAACAGAGGTTTGGTACCTTAGTACTGTTGGTTGTTTATTGTTTAACTGCGAGTATTTGATCAAATGCACGCAATACCATAACTTCATATCTCTGAAAGTCGCATTTATGAGCACAGCCGATGCAGATTAGGGGAGACGGGCTGGTTGCCAAACGTTTTACAAAACCAGTGTATTTTTCAACACCAGTAGGCCAAAATCTTATTAGACTTTATCTAACATTAATAGAGAGCAAGATCTTTGGTTGAAATGGGCACCCTTTTAGAGTTGTCTAGCAAACACACTGTCCATTTGAAATGAAGAAATTAATGTAGGCTAACCTACAATCTTAGAAATAGTCAGGCTATTGATTTTGATTGAACAATATTCCTATCAAATTTATACCCCCAATTAGTGATGCTAATTTCCACATGGCTTGTCCTAGGAACTCAGAAATAGGCTTTGAAATACAGCTCTCCTCTCCTCTGTTCAACAATATAATTGTTCATGGATAGCCTACTCCTATCATTCAAACAATGAACTACCAGGACATGTATTTGTACAATCACAGACTCTCCTCCCCTCAATGTTTTAAGATGCTGATATGAATTAATTAACCAGGGCCCGGTTTCCCAAAAGCATCTTAATGTGTGAAAGTTAAATATTTCAAAAAAATATATTTTGAATTTCGCGCCCTGCAATTGAAGTGGTTATATGAAATAGCATCATAAAATGGGTCCTACTTTTGATGAACTTCCATCAGAATGTTGTACAAGAGGTCCTTTGTCAAGAACAATCGTTGTTTGGATTTAGAACGTCCTTTTTCCCTCTTGAATTAGCAAGCGCACTAGCCATGTAACGTCCTGACCAGAGTTCTTATGTGTTTTGCTGTTGGTCAGGACGTGAGCTGGGTGGGAATTCTATGTTGTGTGTCTAGTTCGTCTGTTTCTGTGTTCAGCCTAATATGGTTCTCAATCAGAGACAGCTGTCAATCGTTGTCCCTGATTGAGAATCATATATAGGTGGCTTGTTTTGTGTTGGGGATTGTGGGTGGTTGTTTCCTGTCTTTGTGTTTTGTCTGCACCAGCTATGACTGTGACGGTTAGTTTGTTTTGTCATTTTGTATAGTGTCTTGTTTTGTGTTAATTAAATCATGGAAAATTACCACGCTACACATTGGTCCTCAGATCCTTCTCGCCTCTCCTCGTCTGAGGAGGAGGACGACTTAGACTGCCGTTACAAGCCAAGTGGCGCAAAGCTCTCCTTCCTGAACAAAGGCACACAACGCAACACGCCTAACGTCCCAAATAAATTTCAATAATCTAATAAAACTATATTGAAAAAACATACTTTACGATGATATTGTCACATGTATCAAATATAATCAAAGCCAGAGATAGTAGTCGCCTATAACGACAGCTTTTCAGAAGGCAATTCCAGGTCCATCCTCGCGCTTTCCAGAAAACATGAAATGGGTGACACGTCATTCCAAGAGGATTTATTCCACCTCAGACCAAGATAAACACTCCATTTCTTCTCTCACTGCCTCTTGACATCTAGGGGAAGGTGTATGACATGCATGTATACTAATACATATCATGCCCATTTATAGGCAGGACCTAGAACAGAGCATAGTTTTCAGACTTTCCACTTCCTGGTCAGGAAGTTTGTACCAAATGAGTTCTGTTTTACTCACAGATATAATTCAAACGGTTTTAGAAACTATAGAGTGTTATCTATCCAATAGTAATAATAATATGCATATTGTACGAGCAAGAATTGAGTACGAGGCCGTTTGAAATAGGCACCTTTTATCAGAGCTACTCAATACTGCCCCTGCAGCCAGAAGAAGTTCAAATATAAACCGTAGTCTTTAGGCCTATTTGAATCATATTGAAAATACATTTAATGTCCATTCAATCAATTGAGTTCTTGCACGCTTCTGTCTATAATTTGTTTCAATATAGACACAAATAATGTATCAGCCTGCTGTTTCTTAATCCAGCCGCTGTGTCAGATTTCAAAAAGGTTAAACATGCGATTTTCTGAGGACGGCGCCCCACACACACAAGTATTACTAGCATTTTCCAACGAAGCATTAGCGTCACGAAAGTCAGAAATAACAATAAAATAAATCGCTTACCATTGAAGATCTTCCTCTGGTGGCAATGCCAAGTGTCCTAACTACACAGTGAATGTTCGTTTTGTTTGATAAAATCAATTTTTATAGCCTAACACGAAACATTTGTAAAACGGTTGTGTCGTTATTTTCATCTCATTCAACTTTGGACGAAGCGTTCGTGGTAATTACATACACTAAACAAATGTTTATCCAGTCATGGTTGGTTTCATTGCAATCCTCTGGTTGTTACTAATACAACCATACATGATGGCTCTTTTCCCTGGACGTAATTGACCGAAACAAACCGATTTGAAGACACCAATCAATGACCTCATTGTGCACCAATGGTAGGACCAATCTATCGTTGATTGACTGTATTTTGGCCCAATGACCACTGGTCATCTTGAAATCTAGCTTGGAAGATAGCCAATGAGCTGAGGTAAACGGCAATTCGCCATTGCAAATCCTACTTGACGGAGCCACGAGTGTTACACATAGCAGTACATATTCAATAGCATTTTCAACAAGTTTATATATTTAAATTATGGCGAATAAATCAGGAAAAGCTAAATCAAAGTCTAGGTATACAGATTTAACCCAAATTATAGAGGAAATTGATAGAGACAGCCCCCCATCTCACAGCGAGCCTTCAGGGAGCTGCTCATCCAGGAGCTTGCTAAAGAAGTTAATCTACCCATCGTTTTCGATTTAAAACATGTTTTACAGCGAAAACACAACATATATTTATGTTAGATCACCGCCAAGTCCAAAAAAATACACAGCCATTTTTCCCAGCCAAAGATAGGAGTCACAAAAAGCAGAAATAGAGATAAAATGAATCACTAACCTTTGATGATCTTCATCAGATGACACTCATAGGACATCATGTTACACAATACATGTATGTTTTGTTGATAATGTGCATATTTATATCCAAAAATCTCAGTTTACATTGGCGCCATGTTCAGCAATGCCTCCAAAATATCCGGAGAAATTGCAGAGAGCCACATCAAATAACGGGAAATACTCATCATAAACTTTGATGAAAGATACATGTTTTACTTAGAATTAAAGATACACTTGTTCTTAATGCAACCGCTGTGTCAGATTACAAAAAAACTTTACGGAAAAAACACACCATGCAATAATCTGAGATGGCGCTCAGATATACACAACATTTCTCCGCCATGTTGGAGTCAACAGAAATACGAAATTATATCATAAATATTCCCTTACCTTTGATGATGTTCATCAGAATGCACTCCCAGGAATCCTAGTACGACAATAAATTGTTGGTTTGTTCGATAATGTCAAATATTTATGTCCAAGCAACTACTTTTGCTAGCACGTTTAGTTCACATGTCCAAACGCTGGCGCCGGTCAAGGCGAACTCGGACGAAAACTTCAAAAAGTTATATTACAGGTCGAATAAACTTGTCAAACTAAGTAGAGAATCAATCTTCAGGATGTTGTTATCATATATATCCAATAACGTTCGAACCGGAGCATTCCTTTGTGTCTACAGATGTAATGGAACGCAAGGCGATATCATGAGGAATGCGCATGACCAGGAACTGACATTCTGCCAGACGACTGACTCAAACAGCTGCCATCCGGCCCCACATCACACTAGAGGCTTCATTCCACATTCTACTGACTGTTGACATCTAGTGAAAGGCGTAGGAAGTGCGAACAGATCCATATCTTACTGGGATGTGAATAGGCGATGAGTTGAAAATAAACCAGCCTCAGAATTTCCACTTCCTGTTTGGAAGTTTGCCTGCCAAATGAGTTCTGTTATACTCAGACATAACTCAAACAATTTTAGAAACTTCAGAGTGTTTTCTATCCAATAGTAATAATAATATGCAAATATTAGCATCTGGGACAGAGTAGGAGGCAGTTCACTATGGGCACGCTATTCATCCAAAGTGAAAATGCTGCCCCCTATCCCTAAAAAGTTAAACATACGAATAAAGATAAACTTCTCCTTAATGCAACCGCTGTGTTAGATTTCAAAAATGCTTTACGGCGAAAGCACAATTTGCGATTATGGTAGGTCAACGCCTTTCTACAGAAACCAATACAGCCATTTTCCAACCAAGAAGAGGGCTCACAAAAGTCAGAAATAGCATTAAATGAATCACTTACCTTTGATGATCTTCATCTGGTGGCACTCCCAGGTCTCCATGTTAGACAGTAAATGTCCGTTCTGTTAGGTAATGTCCCTCTTTATGACCAAAAACCTCCTTTTTGCTTAAGGTACGTGCACTAAGTCCAGCTGAAAAGTCCCAAAAAAGTACAATAAAAGTTAGTAGAAACATGCCAAACAATTTTTAAAATCAACCCTCCGGTTGTTTTTGTCATAAATAATCAATAATATTTCAATCAGACAAAAGCTTCGTCAATAGGAAATGAGAAACAAGAAAGGCGCGTTCCCTATCAGGCGCATTGCTGATGTTTGGAAATTTCCACTGGTCTCTCATTGAAAGTGCTGTATCTCCCTCATTTTTCAGAGTAAATGCCTGAAACAATGCCTAAAGACTGGCCACATGTAGAAGAAGCCATAGAGCTCGTGAACTGGGTCCTAAGTCTTTCTTATGGTGGATAGGCTTTCAATGGAAAAACAGCCTTTCAAAATATTAGTACTTCCTGGTTGGATTTTCCTCTGTTTTTTTTGCCTGGCATATCAGTTCTGTTATACTGACAGACATTTTTCTAACAGTTTTGGAAACTTTAGAGTGTTTTCTATCCAAATCTACTAATTATATGCATATCCTAACTTCTGGGCCTGAGAAGCAGGCAGTTGAATTTGGGCATGCTTTTCATCCAAAATTCCAAATGCTGCCCCCTAACCTAGTGAAGTTAAATAATATGGCTACATGTTTTCAATTTGTCAGCTCAGGGATGCGATCCTACAACATTTCCGTTACTGGCCCAATGCTCTAACCACTAGGCTAGCTGCCAGTTCATCTGCCTCACCTAAAACCCATTATTTTGGGAAGCTACTATCGACCATCAAGCACTAACAGTCAGTACCTGGTTAGCATGTGTTAAATGCATGACAACGTATGTGATATGAACAGAGATATATTTTCTGGGTGATTTAAATATTGACTGTCTTTCATCAAGTTGCCGACATAAGAAAAAGCTTCAAACTGTAACCAGTGCCTGCAACCTGGTTCAGGTTATCAGTCAACCTACCAGGGTAGTGGCAAATAGCACAGGAATGAAATCATCAATATGTATTGATCACATCTTTAAGAATGCTGCAGAAATTTGCTTTAAAGCAGTATCTAAATCCATCGGATGTAGTGACCACAATATAGTAGCAGTATCTACGAAAACCAAAGTTCTAAAGGTAGGGCCTAATATTGTGTATAAGAGGTCATACAATATGTTGTTGAAGTAAATAATATTTGTTGATCTGTGGTGTGTAATGCGGAGCAACCAGACGCTGCACTTGACACATTTATGAAATTGTTTATTTCAGTTACTAACAAGCATTCACCCATTAAGAAAATGACTTAAACTGTAAAATCCCCATGGATTTTAGAGGGATGAGGCAAAAGGAATAGCAAAAAAGTCTGGCTGCACAACCGATTGGCAAATGTACTGCAAATTGAGAAATCATGTGACTAAACTGAATAAAAGGATAAGAAACTATACTCTGAAACAAAGATAAATGATAAAAACAACTTATATGAAATTTTGGGCAAAAAGGCAAACTCAGCTTCATCATTCATTGAATCACCAATTACTTAAATGTTGTTTTTATTGGCAAGACGTAGGCATGACATGCCAGCAACAAACACTGACACAACACATCCAAGTATAACTTATCATATTATGAAAGACAAGCTTCGTAAATTTGAAGTGATTGTGGAAGAGGTGAAAAAATGGTTGTTGTCTATCAACAATGACAAGTCACCGGGGTCTGACAACTTGGATGGGAAATTACTGAGGATAAAAGAGGACGATATTGCCACTCCTATTCGCAATATCTTCAATCCAAGCCCACTAGGTAGTGTGTGCCCTCAGGCCTGGAGGGAAGCAAAAGTCATTCTGCTACCAAAGAATAGTAAAGCCCCTTTTTCTGGCTGACAAAGCTGACCAATCAGTCTGTTACCAATCCTTAGGAAACTTTTGGAGAAAAAATTGTTTGACCAGATACAATGCTATTTTACAGTAAATTTTCAGCACGCTTATCGGGAAGGAAATTCAACAAGCACGGCACTGTCTAACAGAACAGTCCTGTCTAACAGAACACTGAGGGTGTTCTTTAATAGAGCATAATCCAGGTAAAATCAGCAATTCTCCAGGGCAGCTGTCTAGGGACCTTACTTTTTTCAATCTTTCCTGATGACATGAGTAAAGCCAGTGTGTCTATGTAAGCAGCTGACTCAACACTATACACGTCAGCTACTACAGTGAGTGAAATCACAGCAACACTTAACAAAGAGCTGCAGATAGTTTCAGAATGGATGGCAAGGAATAAGTTAGTCCTAAATATTTAAAAAACTAAGAGCATTGTTTTTGGGACAAATCATTCACTAACCTCAACTAAATCTTGGAAGACCCATTTGCGACCAAGCTTTAACTTCCTGACTGATGTCTTGAGATGTTGTTTCAATATATACACATCATTTTCCTACCTTATGATGCCACCTATTTTGTGAAATGCACCAGTCCCTCCTGCAGCAAAGCACCCCCACAACATGATGCTGCTGCCCCCGTGCTTCACGGTTGGGATGATGTTCCTCGGCTTGCAAGCCTCCCCCTTTTTCCTCCAAACATAAGGATGGTCATTATGGCCAAACAGTTCTATTTTTCTTTCATCAGACCAGAGGACATGTCTCCAAAAGTACGATCTTTGTCACCATGTGCAGTTGCAAACCGTAGTCTGGCTTTTTTATGGAGGTTTTGGAGCAGTGGCTTCTTCCTTGCTGAGCGGCCTTTCAGGTTATGTTGATATAGGACTCGTTTTACTGTGGATATAGATACTTTGTACCTGTTTCCTCCAGCATCTTCACAAGGTCCTTTGCTGTTGTTCTGGGATTGATATGCACTTTTCGCACCAAAGTACCTTGGTACAGAAAGTGTCTCCTTCCTAAGGAAGGACTAACCAGATCTGGTTCATATGTACTATTGTTTGTCCAGATGAACGTAGTACCTTCAGGCGTTTGGAAATTGCTCCCAAGGATGATCCAGACTTGTGGAGGTCTACAATGTTTTTTCTGAGGTCTTGGCTGATTTCTTTTGATTTTCCATTGTCAAGCAAAGAGGCACTGATTTTGAAGGTAGGCCTTGAAATACATCCATAGGTACACCTCCAATTGACTCAAATCATTTCAATTCGCCTATCAGAAGCTTCTAAAGCCATGACATCATTTTCTGGAATTTTCCAAGCTGTTTAAAGGCAACTTAATGTATGTAAACTTCTGACCCACTGGAATTGTGATACAGTGAATTATAAATGAAATAATCTGTCTGTAAACAATTGTTTGAAAAATGACTTGTGTCTTGCACAAAGTCCTAACCGACTTGCCAAAACTATAGTTTGCTAACAAGACATTTGTGGAGTTGTTGAAAAATGAGTTTTAGTGATTCCAACCTAAGTGTATGTAAACTTCCGACTTTAATTGTATGTGGTAGTGGAGTAATGGCGAGGGCACACATTTAATATGTTGTGAAAAGTAATGTCATGTAATATTTCAAATTCCATATAACTGCCTTAATTTTGCTGAATCCCAGGAAGAGTTGCTGCTGCCTTGGGAGGAGCTAATGGGGGTCCAAATAAATGCAAATACAAACATGCAATTTAATGATGTGTAGCCTAACATTTACACAATGATGTGCCAAATCGATGATTAGTGCATTGTTATTGGGCAAGCATTAGAATATGCTGCCTCAATATTTGCAGCCGCAGGTGGTGATATCGCTCTAGGAGCTGATACTTAGTCACCATTGTGAAGTAATTATAATGTTAATGCAAGATTTGAAAGGAGAAAGCTGATCCAAGAGCAGTGCTCCCTTTCTTTCGATCTATCAGTATCGACACATAGAAAAGATGCATCATTAAAACACTCGTAAGCGTAAGTTCTATCGCTATCAGGAAACCGGGCACATGTAGATGACCACTTGCAAAGAGGTCATACATGTTTATCTTAAAGTAACTGTCCAGTAAAAAGCTAACTTTTAAAAGTTCATATTCTATAACCTCCTACCCAAATAATGTTGTTGGGTCATCCTATGCTAAATATTTTTTTAACTTGGCAATTCAGTTAAGAACAAATTCTTATTTGCAAAGACGGCCTACACCAACCAAACCCAAACGATGCTGTGCCAATTGTGCGCTGCTCTATGGGACTCGCAATCATTGCCGGTTGTGATCACAGCCTGGATTTGAACCAGCATGTAGTGATGCTTTTAGCACTGAGATGCAGTGACTTAGACCTCAGCGCCAGTCAGGAGTATTTGTGGCCATAAAAAAATACATTTAAAATGTTTAAAAAATGTAACTCAAACGAACCTTTTCGAAAGTGCTTGGTATCTTCTCATAGGGAATGATTTAATTCCTTCTGAGCAGTCTACTCTCATGAATATTTTTAACCACAGGTATACGCCCACACAATTCTGTTGTTGGGGTACTTCCACACCATCCTGACTTAGAAAAGCTTATTTTTAACATATTGTACTTAGTTACCCTTTTCTGGAAGGAAAAATAATTTCACTCATATTGCAATTAATTACAGGTCATATTTCATTGAAATCTGGAAACACTGGACAGTTATTTGAAAATTAGGAAGGCTACACAGCACCCTCTCAATTGGGATTACTAGACTGTGTACTGTGACAACATCCATGATATGACAACCAGCCCCGGTCATAGTTATAAAAGCAGCTATTGCGCTATTTATTTCCACATGTTGTTGGAGCACCAAAGGTAATGCAATATGAAGATTGTGACACTAAGTGATGCTCCATGACGATCATAGATGAACTGTTGTCCAATAGCATTGTTGTCCAATAACCAATGACTTGCATGAGCAAGCGGTTTGGTTTAGGCATTTTTGTTTGTTTGTGTCACGTTCTGACCTTAGTTCCTTTTTTATGTCTTTATTTTAGTTTGGTCAGAGCGTGAGTTGGGGTGGGCATTCTATGTTGTTTTTTCTATGTTTTATTCTATTGTCCTTTTCTATGTGTTTGGCCTAGTATGGTTCTCAATCAGAGGCAGGTGTCAGTCGTTGTCTCTGATTGGGAGTAAAAATTTAGGTAGCCTGACTGTCATTGTGTGTTGTGGGTGATTATTTTCTGTGTAGTGGATATCACCTTACAGAACTGTTGCGTTTCGTTCTCCTTTGTTATTTTGTTTAGTGTTCTATGTTTAATAAATAGAATGATGAACACTTACCCCGCTGCGCTTTGGTCCTCACCTCATTCCAACGACGAGCGTTAGTTTGACATTTGGCAATGTGAAACCAACTGGACCAAATAAAATAAAAAGTACAATGTAACAAATAATCAAACTCTGATTTGAACTATAGCAAATGAATGTGTGAAAAGGCAAGGGCCTAAGGACCAGTTTTACCAATACCAACTATTAGCATAGACAATTTTCTAAATAATATCAGTGAATGTCATCATATAGTCTTTTATGATGACCAGCTAAGACCTGAAGCCTTGTATAATCTTACCAGAGGCTTTAGCTCAGCATTGTCAAATTGGCCTGATGAAATTGGTTCAATATCCTGTGAGTAACATTGTTTGGAAGATAAACACAAAAACATGACACTATTTTTTGTTAATTATCCATCTGGCAAACTACATTTAAATAAAATGTGGTTTGCCAAATGGATAATTAACAAACCTCCCTCCGCTTTGCAGAGATTCAAATGTGAATATAATGCAGTATTTATCATAGAATGAGAGTTGTGTTTTATGACATACTGAAGACACAAACATGCAATGGAAGTGGATGCTGTCTGGTTTTGGCAAAGTATTTCTGAGTAAGGGTTCAAGTGAAGTGTGAAACTGTAAACATACCAGGCAGATTGCTCAAGAGTGAAAATTGGATGTCTAGCCATGTCCTGAGGACGTCGGGAATTGAATTCAGAACTGGCCACTAGGGGCAACAGTGAGCACTGTTACCATCAAGTAGGCTTTGGTTTTGCTAGGGCGAATCCCATGACTCTGGATCAAAAGGTTGTTGAGCCCAGTGGTAGACACTCTTTTTTTTAAACCCTATCCCAAATATTATCCTTCTAAATTTGCTGTTTGGAGCAACTTTGAAATTTGACATTTGGAGAAACGGAACGATACTGAGCAGAAAGAGTCAACCCAGGATGTCAAAAACACTTTGAAATTTGACCTTTGGATCAACTTTGAAATAATTAACGTTTGGAGAAATGTGGATGAACGTCTTATTCTGCAGTGAGACTCTGAGAGCTTGTTGAACATACGTCATGTCACTTTAAATGGCAAGAACAACCACTACTATGAGAGACATCCATTTGGAAGTCATTGCAACCATTCAAAACCACGATGAGCATCTTAAAATCTTTCATAAGTGTTTTGCTGTTGGGTTTGTAAATACGCCCCACCCTATGTGTGTGTGCATGTGTGTTTGTACATGTGTGTAGGTGTATATGTGTATGGTTGAATGTGTGTGTGTGTGTGTGTGTGTGTGTGTGTGTGTGTGTGTGTGTGTGTGTGTGTGTGTGTGTGTGTGTGTGTGTGTGTGTGTGTGTGTGTGTGTGTGTGTGTGTGTGTGTGTGTAGGCTAAAGCATGTGCAGACCTTGTGTTAAGCTGTGCTGACAACAGCTAGTTAGCATAGTTTCGTGATAGCTGAAGCTGGCTATCCTATCTAGCAGATATTTCTCTGTCAAATCAGTTGTAGCAAGATAGCAAGAGCCAGTGTCTGAAAGGTGTTTCATAAGACACTCCTTCTACAACACCTTGCTATGAAAGTAGCTTGCAACTTAGTTTCAACTTTTCATCATGCTATGTAAATCATGTTACCGTGGAAACGATTTCAACTACTGCGAGTTGGATACACGCGTGGTCTTCAGTCAGCTCACCTGTCCTACAACACAATATTCTATAACTGGCTAGTTTTGTCTCGTCTATCCTTATGTCCCCTGTTACATCTTTCCCAGTAGACAATATAACTAATATCCCTACAGATGTAGGCTACATGTGGACATTGCACATTCATCGCCCAGCTTGAGTGTAGATACATCAGCAAAAAAATGATGGATGTGTTCGTGTTACAAAGACATAACGTTTTCTGTTGTAAATATCAAACTGATGTGCTTATAAAGACAGCACGCCTACCCGTTGCCTGTCAAATCCAAATCAGTTTTGTGTAGAGTACAACCTCAGCTGTCTAACCAGAACTAGAATGACATTTCTATTTGCCCACGTCAAAGGAATTGGCTGTCTAACACATTGACATGCACAGCTCTCTGTGTGAGGTTTTGTCTTCAAGTCTCCAGTGGGTAATGAAGTCCCTTCCATCTATGTAATGTACTACAGCATGTGTCAAACTCATTCCAAAGAGGGCCAAGTGCCTGCGGGTTTTCGCTCGTCCCTGATGAATTAAGGTCACTAATTGGTAAGGAACTCCCCTCACCTGGTTGTCTATATCTTAACCAAAAAACAGCAGACACCCGGCCCTCCGTGAAATGAGTTTGACACCCCCGTGTATTATAGGTTATGACATGGTCAGGTGGCAGGAGGGGTGTAGTGCATGACACGCCATCCTAGATATGACAGAGTTTACCTCATGGGTCCAGCAGGCAGAGTTCAATTAACTACAGGCAGATGTGAGATGCAAGATGATGGCACTCTTCTCGTACTCATTAGCCTACAGAGTAATATGAGAAGAATGCAATTGCTGAACTTATGTAGATATTCTAAACAAAGTGTTTTTGATGACGTTCCAGTGTAACAGTTCCATGGAGAATCAACCATCCTTCACATAATATTGTAGAAGCAGTGTTCTGCTAATATAACAATGTGCAAATATTACACCGGTCTTTTATATTTTATTGTCACTCACAGCCGATGCAGATACTGTACCTATCAACATTTTGTCTGGTGGTGCTGGGGCTGCCTTGCCAAACACGTCAGTTATAATACCTTCCTGTATGGTGTCCCATACACCACCCCCCCCCTGGGTTTTCCTGGGTGCAAAGTCTCTCTCCAGTCATAGACATCAGCATCAAGCCTGTCTGTCAGTCTGGACTCTATCACATCATCTTACAAGTCTCCCAAGTGGTGGCTCCACACAGGTATCTCTGACCACATACACGCATAGTCACTGGTCTATTACCAATGGCAGTTAGAATTGGTAATATCTGACACACAAACAGATACTATGTTGAAGTTTAAACAGGTCAGACCAAACCTACCTAATTCTGTTCTCCCCATCGACGACTGTTGGTGAGCAGGCAAGAGGTGAGGTCTTTGCCAGAGCCCCAGTGTAGATCAGCTCCTAGCCTCTCATAAAAGATACGGGTTGGTCACACACACACACACACACACAGAGAGAGAGAGAGAGCACTGATTACATTGTCAATGGTGGTTATGATTTGACGGGTGGAACCAACCTGATGGCTGCGTTCACCTTTCTATTTCACTTCAGATATCATAAAATGTGAAGTGAAATAGGATGGTGAACACATCGATAAGGCTGGTTCCACCACGCTAGAGAATGCCCTGGTCATTACAAGCTTCTAAGAAGTAGAAAATATGCAACAAAGAATGTCAGTTTACATAAATGATGTTTCACAATTGGGTTATCACGTGTATCAAAGTAATGAAGTGGGTTACCTTCTGTACTTGTACAGAAGCCGGATACTTGCCAACATGACTGTTCCATTAAGGAACGTTCACAGCGAGGGCATGTCTTCATGATGCTGATGAGGGCCATCTTGCTGGTCTTCTCTACGCTGCATGTGCGGCTGCAAACTGGACATCTCTCGAACAACGGCCTGTGGACGGGGTGATATAATAGACAGCCGAGTGGTGAACTGCATTTTGTTCTACGAAAGAACACAGCTTTTTTTCCGAATACTCTTCACAACCAGAATGGCTCTGTAAGTTGTGTCTGCTTGGTTGGGGAATTAGCCTACGAGTACATCAAGTCGGGTGTTTTTGAATACCACTTTCCGATAACACACATTACCTGTCATTATTGATGAAGCCATTTGTGTCATCAGGCCGGTAACTCGGATCATTATCAGAGGCCTCGTGATGTGGCGTGCCTTTTTCATAGGAGTCGAGGGAGACTCTGGCAACAACAGAGTAAGTGTCACAAGGGTCCTTCTGAGGTCTTGCCAGACAATCTATGAAAATAGCAAGTGAACAATGAATGAAATGACTTTTTGGAGGTCACTAAATCATTGCAATCGCATTGCCGGACATGTTATGACACCCACCGTTGCTCCTTCTGGTAGTCCCGGCTTCTGCTCATGCCCAGGGGATTCGTTTTGCACCCAACGGTGCACTTTGTCGAACAGAAAAAAAAGAGTCAACAATTGTCATCATCCCTCAATTCTAAACGTTGCTCGAGAAATAATATCATCTCATTTGCAAGCTAATTATATGCTTTACAGATGTACTGACTGGCTCCTTATTGGATTCAGGCCGGTGATGGCATGACACTAAGTTGCCATATACATGTGAACATCAATCCACAACAACCATTATCCGTAAGGCGCAAATAGCTAAATGAGAGAACAGCAGTGTAATTCACATCAATGCCAGATGTAGATATAAGTGATATCTGTACCGTCTGTAGACTAAACCACTACCGTCGTCCTTACCGATAAGTGTTTATTCAAGTTGGATCATCTATTTTTTACAGTTCTATTTTTTGTAATCGTTACATGTAACTAATTTGATGTAATCCATTACTCCCCAACCCTGTGCGTGTGTGCGTCTAATCAAATGAAATCAAATGTTATTTTTCAGGGAAATTGTTACTTACAGGTTATTTTCCAACAATGCAGAGTTAAAGATAAAAAAATCTATAAAATAAAAATGGAAACAATGACACAAGGAATAATACACAGTAAACAATGTATGACGATAACAAGTAAAAAATAACATGGCTATATACACAGGGTGTACCGGTACAAAGTCAATGTGAAGGGGTACCAGGTAACTGAGGTAGCTATGTGCATGTACAGTGCCTTGCAAAAGTATTCATCCCCTTGGCATTTTTCCTATTTTGTCCCATTACAACCTGTAATTTAAGTCGTTTTTTATTTTGGTTTTATGTAACAGACATACACAAAATTGTCCAAATTGGTGAATTGAAATGAAAAAGAACTTGTTTCAAAAAATTTAAAAGTAATGAAAAGTGGTGCATGGAAATGTATTCACCCCCTTTGCTATGAAGCCCCTAAATAATATCTGGTGCAACCAATTACCTTCAGAAGTTACATAATTAGTTAAATAAAGTTCACCTGTGTGCAATCTAAGTGTCACATGATCTGTCACATGATCTCAGTATATATACACCTGTTCTGAAAGGCCCCAGGGTCTGCAACACCACTAAGCAAGGGGCACCACCAAGCAAGCGGCACCATATAGACCAAGGAGCTCTCCAAACAGGTCAGGGACAAAGTTGTGGGGAAGTACAGATCAGGGTTGGGTTATAAAAAAAATCTGAAACTATGAACATCCCACGGAGCACCATTAAATCCATTATTAAAAAATGGAAAGAATATGGCATCACAGCAAACCTGCAAGAGAGGGCCGCCCACCAAAACTCACGGACCAGGCAAGGAGGGCATTCATCAGAGAGGCAACAAAGAGACCAAAGATAACCCTGAAGGAGCTGCAAAGCTCCACAGCAGAGATTGGAGTATCTGTCCATAGGACCACTTTAAGCCTTACACTCCACAGAGCTTAGCTTTACGGAAGAGTGGACAGAAAAAAGCCATTGCTTAAAGAAAGAAATAAGCAAACACATTTGGTGTTCATCAAAAGGCATGTGGGAGACTCCCCAAACATATGAAAGAAGGTACTTTGGTCAGATGAGACTAAAATTGAGCTTTTTGGCCATCAAGGAAATTGCTATGTCTGGCGCAAACCCAACACCTCTCATCACCCCAAGTACACCATCCCCACAGTGAAGCATGGTGGTGGCAGCATCATGCTGTAGGGAAGTTTTTAATTGGCAAGGACTGGGAAACTGGTCAGAATTGAAGGAATGATGGATGGCGTTAAATACAGGAAAATTATTGAGGGAAACCTGTTTCAGTCTTCCAGAGATTTGAGATTGGAATGGAGGTTCACCTTCCAGCAGGACAATGACCCTAAGGATCCTGCTAAAGCAACACTCGAGTGGTTTAAGGGGAAACATTTAAATAACTTGGAATGGCCTAGTCAAAGCCCAGACCTCAAACCAATAGAACATTTGTGGTATGACTTAAAGATTGCTGTACACCAGTGGAACGCATCC